>NC_073255.2:117216034-117519655 GCF_029289425.2 Pan paniscus | reverse complement strand
TCCATGTCTACATCTACTTCTGTCTGTCTATCTATCTGTCAATCATCTATCTGCCTACAATTTATCAATTAATCATCTATCTATCTCAACAAAACTTGCTGTGATAAAGAAAATAGTCTATTATTTCACTGTTTCATATAGAAATCACTAGACACATATGGCTATTGAGTACTGGACATGTGGCCAATGCCACTGAAGAACAATTTTTAAGAGTATTTAATTTTAATTGAATAAAATTTGAATTTAAATAGCCACATGTGGATAGTGGCTACCAGATTGGACAGCAGAGCTCCCAACTTTAAAATTACAGTTCAATTTCAACTCAGTATAATGGGGTTCAATGTAACTGAGTAAAATAATTGGTTGGTTGAATTTACCCACAGCAGCATACAGAAATATTCACTGATAAATCAGAACTCTGTAGACCTTTCTCACACTCATTTCATATTGTGTTTGGTTGTGAGTTACATGATTGCTGCAGGCACCATATTTATTTCTGTGCTCCAGGTCTCTAAAGGTCCTAATCCAGTCCTGACCAAACAGACTAGTGATGGACCATCGTGAGCTTCTCTCAGGAGAAATATCAAGAGGGAGGCCAACCTGTAATCATAAGAACTTCTGCTATTTTAATGCCATTCATCAGACTACAGTCAATCACCACGCTTCTGGCTTTTTGTCTATCTCTGCTGTCTTGTACATCCTGAGATAGTCCATTCTGAGAACTGTACCCTAGATCTTGTATTGCCTGATGCCTGTCAAAGATGTAATCCATGCTGCTTAAGTGAGGTTGTGCACACAAATCACCATATCTCCTGCAAGTTTGGATTTTGATTCAGTAGTTCGATGGTGGGGTTTGAGATTCTGCATTTCTAATAAGCTCCCAGATGCGGCTGGTGCTGCTGGTCCATGAAACACACTTTGAGTAGCAAGAGGTGATCTGTAGCTCAGTATTGGTCCTTTAAGTTCCCTCAAACATATATAGAGAAAAGGTCCTAAATATTGCAAATTCTCTCAAAGTTTGTCAAGCTATATTGGAATTCTCTCAAAGTTTGTCAAGCTCTATTGTAGAAAATCAAATTTTTCTTGGGGAAAAGCCTACCCCATATTTACTTACAGATAAAGTACTTTTAGGATCATTCAAGGCACACACCCATAACACTGAGTATGTAAGACAGAAATGCTCTCTCTGGAAATTACAGCAGTGCTGGTGCTGGGATGCCATGATGAGGAGTGTATGGCCCACAATCATGTAGACCTTGGGAAAACCTGGATTAAAATGATTTTGCGTCATCCTGGCCCTGTGTAAGATACATATCAGAATGAAAACCACTCCCAGTGTGACTCTGAATTGCTTTTCCATTTTTTCTTCTTGGGATTGGAGAGCTTCACTTAGATTTCATCTAAGCTGTGATGTTGTACGTTGACCTGATTTACCTAAAATGTCTTTCCTCTCCTTTCAGCTCTGTCTGATCTGGAGCTCGCAGCCCAGTCAATAATCTTCATTTTTGCTGGCTATGAAACCACCAGCAGTGTTCTTTCCTTCACTTTATATGAACTGGCCACTCACCCTGATGTCCAGCAGAAACTGCAAAAGGAGATTGATGCAGTTTTGCCCAATAAGGTGAGGGGATGACCCCTGAAGATGAAGGGAAGAGGTGAAGCCTTAGCAAAAATGCCTCCTCACCACTCCCCAGGAGAATTTTTATAAAAAGCATAATCACTGATTCCTTCACTGACATAATGTAGGAAGCCTCTGAGGAGAAAAACAAAGGGAGAAACATAGAGAATGGTTGCTACTGGCAGAAGCATAAGATCTTTGTACAATATTGCTGGCCCTGGTTCATCTGTTTACTGTTATCACAATAATGCTAAGTAAAAAAAAAAAAAAAAAGGAGTGTGGCGAGAAGATGGCCAAACAGGAACAGCTCCAGTCTACAGCTCCCAGCGTGAGCAACCCAGAAGATGAACGATTTCTGCATTTCCAACTGAGGTACCAGGTGCATCTCAATGGGGATTGTTGGAGAGTGGGTGCAGGACAGTGGGTGCAGTGCACCCAGCCTGAGCCAAAGCAGGGCAAGGCATCACCTCACCTGGGAAGTGCAAGGGGTCAGGGAATTCCCTTTCCTAGGGGTGACGGACAGCACCTGGAAAATCAGGTCACTCCCACCCTAATACTGCGCTTTTCTGATGGTCTTAGCAAAAGGCACACCAGGAGATTATATCCCTCGCATGGCTCGGAGGGTCCTACGCCCATGGAGCCTCACTCATTGCTAGCACAGCAGTCTGAGATCGAACTGCAAGGCAGCAGCGAGGCTGGGGGAGGGGCGCCCGCCATTGCTAAGGCTTGAGTAGGTAAACAAAGCTGCCAGGAAGCTCAAACTGGGTGAAGCCCACTGCAGCTCAAGGAGGTCTGCCTGCCTCTGTAGACTCCACCTCTAGGGGCAGAGCATAGCCAACCAAAAGGCAGCAGAAACCTCTGCAGACTTAAATGTCCCTGTCTGACAGCTTTGAAGAGAGTAGTGGTTCTCCCAGGACACAGCTGGAGATCTGAGAACAGACAGACTGCCTCCTCAAGTGGGTCCCTGACCCGAGCAGCCTAACTGGGAGGCACCCCCCAGTAGGGGCAGACTGACACCTCACACGGCCGGGTACTCCTCTGAGACAAAACTTCCAGAGGAATGATCAGGCAGCAGCATTTGCGGGTCACCAATATCTGCTGTTCTGCAGCCTCCACTCCTGATACCCAGGCAAACAGGGTCTGGAGTGGACCTCCGGCAAACTCCAACAGACCTGCAGCTGAGGATCCTGACTGTCAGAAGGAAAACTAACAAACAGAAAGGACATCCACACCAAAACCCATCTGTACATCACCATCATCAAAGACCAAAGGTAGATAAAACCACAAAGATGAGGGAAAAACAGCAGAAAAACTGAAAAATCTAAAAATCAGAGCACCTCTCCTCCTCCAAAGGAACGCAGCTCCGCACCAGCAATGGAACAAAGATGGATGGAGAATGACTTTGACGAGTTGAGAGAAGAAGGCTTCAGACGATCAAACTACTCCGAGCTAAAGGAGGAAATTTGAACCCATGGCAAAGAAGTTAAAAACCTTGAAAAAAGATTAGACAAATGGCTAACTAGAATAATCAATGCAGAGAAGTCCTTAAAGGACCTGATGGAGCTGAAGACCATGGCATGAGAACTACGTGATGAATGCACAAGCCTCAGTAGCCAATTCAATCAACTGGAAGAAAGGGTATCAGTGATGGAAGATCAAATGAATGAAATGAAGCAAGAAGAGAAGTTTAGAAGAAAAAGAATAAAAAGAAAGGAACAAAGCCTCCAAGAAATATGGGACTATGTGAAAAGACCAAATCTATGTCTGATTGGTGTACCTGAAAGTGACGGGGAGAATAGAACAAAGTTGGAAAACACTCTGCAGGATATTATCCAGGAGAACTTCCCCAATCTAGTAAGGCAGGCCAACATTCAAATTCAGGAAATACAGAGAACACCACAAAGATATTCCTTGAGAAGAGCAACTCCAAGACGCATAATTGTCAGATTCACCAAAGTTGAAATGAAGGAAAAAATGTTAAGGGCAGCCAGAGAGAAAGGTCGGGTTACCCACAAACACAAACCCATCAGACTAACAGTGGATCTCTTGGCAGAAACTCTACAAGCCAGTAGAGAGTGGGGGCCAATATTCAACATTCTTAAAGAAAAGGATTTTCAACCCAGAATTTCATTTCCAGCCAAACTAAGCTTCATAAGTGAAGGAGAAATAAAATACTTTACAGACAAGCAAATGCTGAGAGATTTTGTCACCACCAGGCCTGCCCTAAAAGAGCTCCTGAAGGAAGCACTAAACATGGAAAGGAACAACTGGTACCAGCCACTGCAAAAACATGCCAAATTGTAAAGACCAGCGAGGCTAAGGAGAAACTGCATCAACTAATGAGCAAAATAACCAGCTAACATCATAATGACAGGATCAAATTCACATATAAAAATATTAACCTTAAATGTAAATGGGCTAAATGCTCCAATTAAAAGACACAGACTGGCAAACTGGATAGAGTCAAGACCCATCGGTGTGCTGTATTCAGGAAACCCATCTCACGTGCAAAGTAACACATACGCTCAAAATAAAGGGATGGAGGAAGATTTGCCAAGCAAATGGACAACAAAAAAAGGCAGGGGTTGCAATCCTAGTCTCTGATAAAACAGGCTTTAAACCAACAAAGATCAAAAGAGACAAAGAAGGCCATTACATAATGGTAAAGGGATCAATTCAACAAGAAGAGCTAACTATCCTAAATATATATGCATCCAATACAGGAGCACCCAGATTCATAAAGCAAGTCTTTAGAGACTTACAAAGAGAGTTAGACTCCCACACAATAATAATGGAAGACTTTAACACCCCACTGTCAACACTAGACAGATCAACAGGACAGAAAGTTAAGAAGGATATCCAGGAATTGAACTCAGCTCTGCACCAAGTGGACATAATAGACATCTACAGAACTCTCCACCCCAAATCAACAGAATATACATTCTTTTCAGCACCACACCACACCTATTCCAAAATTAACCACATAGTTGGAAGTAAAGCACTCCTCAGCAAATGTAAAAGAACAGACATTATAACAAACTGTCTCTCAGACCACAGTGCAATCAAACTAGAACTCAGGATTCAGAAACTCACTCAAAACCGCTCAACTACATGGAAACTGAACAACCTGCTCCTGAATGACTACTGGGTACATAACGAAATGAAGGCAGAAATAAAGATGTTCTTTGAAACCAACAAGAACAAAGACACAACATACCAGAATCTCTGGGACACATTCAAAGCAGTGTGTAGAGGGAAATTTATAGCACTAAATGCCTACAAGAGAAAGCAGGAAAGATCTAACATTGACACCCTAACATCACAATGAAAAGAACTAGAGAAGCAGGAGCAAACACATTCAAAAGATAGCAGAAGGCAAGAAATAACTAAGATCAGAGCAGAACTGAAGGAAACAGAGACACAAAAAAACCCTTCAAAAAAATCAATGAATCCAGGAGCTGGTTTTTTGAAAAGATCAACAAAATTGATAGAATGCTAGCAAGACTAATAAAGAAGAAAAGAGAGAAGAATCAAATAGACGCAATAAAAATGATAAAGGGGATATCACCACCCATCCCACAGAAATACAAACTACCATCAGAGAATACTATAAACACCTCTATGCAAATAAACTAGAAAATCTAGAAGAAATGGATAAATTCCTCGACACATACACTCTCCCAAGACTAAACCAGGAAGAAGTTGAATCTCTGAATAGACCAATAACAGGTTCTGAAATAGAGGCAATAATTAATAGCTTACCAACCAAAAAAAGTCCAGGACCAGATGGATTCACAGCCGAATTCTACCAGAGGTACAAGGAGGACCTGGTACCATTCTTTCTGAAACTATTCCAATCAATAGAAAAATAGGGAATCCTCCCTAACTCATTTTATGAGGCCAGCATCATCCTGATACCAAAGCCTGGCAGAGACACAACTAAAAAAGAGAATTTTAGACCAATATCCCTGATGAACATTGATACAAAAATCCTCAATAAAATACTGGCAAACCGAATCCAGCAGCACATCAAAAAGCTTATCCACCATGATCAAGTGGGCTTCATCCCTGGGATGCAAGGCTGGTTCAACATATGCAAATCAATAAACATAATCCAGCATATAAACAGAACCAATGACAAAAACCACATGATTATCTCAATAGATGCAGAAAAGGCCTTTAACAAAATTCAACAGCCCTTCATGCTAAAAACTCTGAATAAATTAGGTATTGATGGAACGTATCTCAAAATAATAAGAGCTATTTATGACAAACCCACAGCCAATATCATACTGAATGGACAAAAACTGGAAGCATTCCCTTTGAAAACTGGCACAAGACAGGGATGCCCTCTCTCACCACTCCTATTCAACATAGTGTTGGAAGTTCTGGCCAGGGCAATCAGGCAAGAGAAAGAAATAAAGGGTATTCAATTAGGAAAAGAGGAAGTCAAATTGTCCCTGTTTGCAGACGACATGATTGTATATCTAGAAAACCCCATCGTCTCAGCCCAAAATCTCCTTAAGCTGATAAGCAACTTCAGCAAAGTATCAGGATACAAAATCAATGTGCAAAAATCACAAATATTCTTATACACCAATAACAGACAAACAGAGAGCCAAATTATGAGTGAACTCCCATTCACAATTGCTTCAAAGACAATAAAATACCTAGGAATTCAACTTACAAGGGATGTGAAGGACCTCTTCAAGGAGAATTACAAACCACTGCTCAATGAAATAGAAGAGGATACAAACAAATGGAACAACATTCCATACTCATGGGTAGGAAGAATCAATATCATGAAAATGGCCATACTGCCCAAGGTAATTTATAGATTCAGTGCCATCGCCATCAAGCTACCAATGATTTTCTTCACAGAATTGGAAAAAACTACTTTAAAGTTCATATGGAACCAAAAAAGAGCCCGCATTGCCAAGTCAATCCTAAGCCAAAAGAACAAAGCCGGAGGCATCACGCTACCTGACTTCAAACTATACTACAAGGCTACAGTAACCAAAACAGCATGGTACTGGTACCAAAACAGAGATATTGATCAATGGAGCAGAACAGAGCCCTGAGAAAGAATGCCACATATCTACAACCATCTGATCTTTGACAAACCTGACAAAAACAAGCAATGGGGAAAGGATTCCCTATTTAATAAATGGTGCTGGGAAAACTGGCTAGCCATATGTAGAAAGCTGAAACTGGATCCCTTCCTTACAACTTATACAAAAATTAATTCAAGATGGATTAAAGACTTACATGTTAGACCTAAAACCATAAAAACCCTAGAAGAAAACCTAGGCAATACCATTCAGTACAGAGGTATGGGCAAGGACTTCATGTCTAAAACACCAAAAGCAATGGCAACAAAAGCCAAAATTGACAAATGGGATCTAATGAAACTAAAGAGCTTCTGCACAGCAAAAGAAACTACCATCAGAGTGAACAGGCAACCTACAGAATGGGAGAAAATTTTTGCAACCTACTCATCTGACAAAGGGCTAATATCCAGAATCTACAATGATCTCAAACAAATTTACAAGAAAAAAACACAACCCCATCAACAAGTGGGGGAAGGATATGAACAGACACTTCTCAAAAGACATTTATGCAGCCAACAGACACATGAAAAAATGCTCATCATCACTGGCCATCAAAGAAATGCAAATCAAAACCACAATGAGATACCATCTCACGCCAGTTAGAATGGCGATCATTAAAAAGTCAGGAAACAACAGGTGCTGGAGAGGATGTGGAGAAAACAGGAACACTTTTACACTGTTGGTGGGACTGTAAACTAGTTCAACCATTGTGGAAGTCAGTGTGGCGATTCCTCAGGGATCCAGAACTAGAAATACCATTTGACCCAGCCATCCCATTACTGGGTATATACCCAAAGGATTATAAATCATGCTGCTATAAAGACACATGCACACTTATGTTTATTGCGGCACTATTCACAATAGCAAAGACTTGGAACCAACCCAAATGTCCAACAACGATAGACTGGATTAAGAAAATGTGGCACATATACACCATGGAATGCTATGCAGCCATAAAAAATGATGAGTTCATGTCCTTTGTAGAGACATGGATGAAGCTGGAAACCATCATTCTCAGCAAACTATGGCAAGGACAAAAAACCAAACACTGTATGTTCTCACTCGTAGGTGGGAATTGAACAATGAGAACACATGGACACAGGAAGGGGAATATCACACACTGGGGCCTGTTGTGGGGTGAGAGGAGTGGGGAGGGATAGCATTAGGAGATATACCGAATGTTAAATGACGAGTTAATGGGTGCAGCACACCAAGATGGCACAGGTATACATATGTAACAAACCTGCACGTTGTGTACATGTACCCTAAAACTTAAAGTATAAAAAAAAAATCCAAAAACCTCAGTGGCATCTAATGAGAAGCATTTATTGCTCACAAGACTGGATAGTGAGTTCTGCTGATACTGACTGGACTCACTCTGGTCTGGCTATGGTCTGAGGTAGCCTGGCCCTGGGGGCGCGATGGAGGCTGACTCAGCTCTCCCCACACCTGTCTCATGTTCCAGTCAGGTAGCCACTGGCCAAGAAGTCAAGCTAGGAACCAGGGTATCTGACTCCTGAGCTAAACTCTAACCCTCTACAATACTGTCTCCCAAATATAACACCAAGTGCTAGGTACATATCATCCACAGTTTTCAGACTTCTGCCCAAACTGGGATTCTTTTTAGTGTGAAGAGACCTGGCCTGTGGGGCTGACCCTGGTGTGGCTGTGAGGCAGACACAAAGGGACATTTACATCCAGTCCTGAAGATTACAGTCCAGCCCTGAAGCAACAACTAGGAAACTGTTCCAAAAGGAGGGGATGGGGCTGAGTGTGGAGTTCTATTCTCTTCATAACTTTAACTAGAACTCAAATTGGGTACCTTGGTAGCATCCAATCATAAATTTATTTTGTCGTATTTGTGATAGAAAGGAACAAGTTTATCCGCAAATTTATTTATTTATTTATTTATTTATTTATTTGAGACAGGGTCTGACTCTACGACCCAAGCTGGAGGGCAGTGGTGCAATCTCAGCTCACTGCAAACTCTGCCTCCCAGGCTCAAGCCATCCTCCCGCCTCTGTCTCCTGAGTAGCTGGAACTACAGGCACACGCCACCACACCCAGCTAGTTTTTGTATTTTTTGTAGAGATGGGTTTTCACCATGTTGCCCAAGCTGGTCTCAAACTCCTCAAAAGAGTTACCAAGCAGGACTCTGCAACCAATAATCCTTGTGTGAAGAGGATATTTGCTCTTTTCCCTGTTTTTCTTTCTTGGTACAGATGTGTGACCTCTTTTTGAAAGGTGATAGTGACTTTGGTGTATTTTATTTGGTGGTAATGGTCATAGCCCCATTAATCACATTTCTTCCCATGAGAAAGAAAAACCACTACATGGTCATGCTAAGGATTTCAGTCCCTGGGGTGAGGATGGTCTTGAATATCTCCTACATTCATAACTCCTCCACACATCTCAGTAGGTCACTGAGCACATCAATGGACATGCCAGTTATTAAAATACTTCACGAATACTATGATCATTTACCAGTATGAGTTATTCTCTGGAGCTTCTAATACTTCGATAGTACTGCATGGACTCAGTTGAGAGTTAATTCAAAATCTCAGATTATCCAATTCTGTTTCTTTCCTTCCAGGCACCACCTACCTATGATGCCGTGGTACAGATGGAGTACCTTGACATGGTGGTGAATGAAACACTCAGATTATTCCCAGTTGCTATTAGACTTGAGAGGACCTGCAAGAAAGATGTTGAAATCAATGGGGTATTCATTCCCAAAGGGTCAATGGTGGTGATTCCAACTTATGCTCTTCACCATGACCCAAAGTACTGGACAGAGCCTGAGGAGTTCCGCCCTGAAAGGTACAAGTCTCCAGGGAAATGGAGCTCACCCTGACCCAGGCTGGTTCAAGCATATTCTGCCTCTCTTAATCTACATGACAATCGTGTGGTTGTACAATCATTTGCTTGTAAGTCTTTTTATCACAAAAAAAGTGATAATTATCAAACTTTACAAACCACAGACTAGAAAAAACGAAACTACATCCATCCACAGTCCCAGCACAAGACGAAGATCATCAATTATGTCTCTGTGGGCATTTTTCTATGCCTATATAGATTTTTAAAAATTAGAATGGTATCACTTTTTATTTGGTTTGAATTGCTGCTTACTTGATTTAACAGGAAACTATCCACTGACCTATATTACTATAAATATACATATATATGTATATATATATAAATATATATGTATATATTGCATATGCCATAAACCATTTAACCATGATGTTATTTCAGGTGTATAGGCTTTTTATTCCTTTCTGTTTTTTCTATGCTGTGCCCTTTAGCTCTCTGAATTTAACAGCAACTTTAAAACATGCTTCCACATTCCATTTGCTTTCAACGTTACTTGTTATTTCCTCTGTAGTAATTATAAAAGTGCAGGCTGAGGTCCTGAGAAGTCCTCATCCCTAACGGTTTAAGCCACTTCACTGAAGACACAAGACAGCACAGGTCCTCCTGGTCCTATCTGTGGCTGCAGTCCTGTGCCAGCTCCCTTATACTCTCAGTAGACATCTCACACACTCCTCCTTGGAGGTGTCTTCAGCATGCTCTTCTGGGAATTCAGGGACAAGGTCAGGCCTTAGGCACAGTTCGCACTCTGGATATAGTTGGTGTTTTCCCATTACTGTATTATTAAGCAAAATTTAGAATGAAATTTTTAGGATACTGGCTGGTGATTTAGGATGCTTGGGATCTAGACTTTCATTAGCCCCTACCTGCAAGTTTGCTGATGGGAGGAACCTTGTCTTGTTGGTCATGGTGTCCCTAGTGCTAGCATGGAGTCTGCACATAATACTTGTTCACAGAGTAAGTCAGAGCTGACCAAGTTCTCTGTTTTCTGGAGTAGAGGACTTCTATGTTTCCTGCAAGCTCAGCACTTCCACCTCCTGTGGCTGCACTAATACGAAATCAGAGACCACTCGCTGTACTTCACTTTGAATCACTCAGTCACCAAAAAGATAGTGCTTGCCATGTGTCAGGAACTTGGCCAGGCAGGGAGAAATTCATATGATTTGTATAAATCCATAAATCCATATGATTTACATAAATCCATAAATTCATGTGATATATACGTATATGTGTGTGTATATATATATTAGAGAATGTTTGACATATACACAAGTATATGTTACCGACACCAGCCTATAGAATAGTTTTCGTGCATCTCCATATATCTATCACTGGTTCCAACAGCCATCAATCCATGTTAGCTGCCCCATCCAAATGCCACCATCACCCTCCTCCTATCATGTTATTTTGAAGCAATAGCCTGTAAATATTTCAGAATGCTCTCCAAAATATAAAGACTCCTGTAAAAACACATGACAACAATGCCATTATTACTTTCCTCGAATCAACATTTTTTCCTTACTATAATCAAATATTTAGAAATCAAATTTGAATAAAACATGGGTCAATCTTCAAAGAATTTATAGCCTAATGGAACAGATCAAGGAAAGCAGGGATGACACTACAGTAGGGTAGCATCATATGCCCATGTAACTTATGTGATTTAAACTATCCTGTAAGGGTGTGGGGGAGAAAGAGAGGAAGAGATGGAGAGAAGAAAAAGAGAAGGAGGAGGAGAAGGAGGCAGAGGAGAAGGTGGACGGGGAAGGTAGAGAGGAGGAGGAGGGGAATTAGAAAAAAAGAGATGACAGGAGAAGGAAAGGGAAAAATAACAACTTGAAATAGCACAAGACATTTTCTCCTTCTCCTTTCTCAATGAGCATGTGACCAACATAAGTGTGAGTTGAGGCAGGAATCCACTTTTCCATCCATCAGTCTTATCACTTATGTGCCTTTTATAGTGTGAACATATCACCACCCTGAATATAATTTTAGTGTTTAGAGATAAATATTATTTGCAACAATATTCATCTCATCTCAAGAAACGCTCCTATAGGGCATGGAGAATTGAAAGGACCTGTAGGTTATGATGATTATAACGAAATAACCAAAGCAGGATTTCAATGACCAGCCCACAAAAGTATCCTGTGTACTACTGGTTGGGAGGTGGAGGGGGGTTGTTCTTAAGTAAGAACCCCTAACATGTAACTCTGTGGTTTTTATGTTTCATTAACTATTTAATCTACCAATATGGAACTAGGTTCAGTAAGAAGAAGGACAGCATAGATCCTTACATATACACACCTTTTGGAACTGGACCCAGAAACTGCATTGGCATGAGGTTTGCTCTCATGAACATGAAACTTGCTCTAATCAGAGTCCTTCAGAACTTCTCCTTCAAACCTTGTAAAGAAACACAGGTCAGTACACTTTCTGTATGTTTTATTAAAAATTTTTTTAACTGAAGGGTATATATTTTTTAAAAGAATATGCATGTTTATCTTTTAATAATTCATTCTATGGGCCAAAGAACCTACTTGGATCCATCTTTGATCATTAAGGATGCTTCAGTTCTGGACTTCAAAACCTGTAGCATTAAGAACATCATGTAAAGTCCACACAGATTAGCATGACATGATTATGTGTAGTCTCTTTGAACCTGAGTAAGTTTAAATTCAGTTTCAAGTCAATTGGAAAGAAGAAGTGTTTTGCACAATCATGAAGTGCAATGATTACCTGGCTGTGACTTAAATGGTGTTCTCCATCACCAGAACCTGCAGAAGCTCTCTCATGACAGTGGTTCTCAACCACTAGCTGTATATTGGAATCACCAGGGAGCTTTAAAAATTCATGATGCCTGTGACATCTCAGAAATTCTAAACTAATTAACCCAGAGCGTGACTAGGTTCTGTCATGCTGTCGGGTGAACCCCTGATTAGTTCTCACGTGAAGCCAAGGTGGAGAATGACTAATTTCAGGCATTTCTGGTGGATATGAAGGACTACCATAGAGCAGGGCTATCCTTACTCCTTGACCTTATGTTCCAGGTGATACATTTAAAGAAAGATTTAGAATCTTTTCTCTGAAGAAGTTAAAGAACAGATGTCATTGATTCATATTAAGCAATAGCCTATAAGTCTTATTTCCAGGACCGGTGCATTTAATATGCAACTCTACTCCTTAAGTACACTTTGTGCTTGGGAGAGGAGGAGGATGGAGATGGTTGCCATCTTATCTATGGCTTCAGGGCAGCTGTGTAGCTTTCCTATGTGTGTATTCAGGCAGGGGGCTCAGCCCTGAGAGAAAGTGGGCCTCTGGCACACCTGGGACAGGGAAGATATTCCCTGGCAAGCTCTCAGGCATCTCAGGCTGGCACTTCTTTGTATCCATGGCAATTTGCTTTCCCCTCACTGAACTGAGATCAGAATGTTACTCTGTTGGTGGCTCCCCCAACAGTGAAGGGGTGACTCAGTGACAATAGTGCTAGAAGTATGAGTCAAAACACTGTACAACTTGAGAAATTCCCCGTTTGCACTACGCTTGGAAGCCAAGAGGAGATGTTAAAAAGAAAAGAATAATTCTTTCTGAAGACATTTCCCATCATTGCACTTGATGGGTTCAACTGGGAAGGGTTACTAGTCTCTGGAAGTTGAAAACTGCCCACATAATTAAACTGTACAACAGCTACTCAGGATTACCTTGCAAGTTTTAACCTATAAAAATTTAACTTTATATAGCACTTCCAAAATAGTTTGCCATAATACCTACTAATCTGGATTTAATTTTTAAAACTCATCCTTTTTACTTAAGATTTAAATAAAAAAAAAACACGAGTCCACAAGAATTTGTCTCAGGCCTGGCACAGAGTTGGTGCTCCATAAATATTTTGTTAAACGATGGATGGTGAGTGCTTTTACTATCCAGTATTTACCCAGTTTATAGATTAAGTATGAAGAATTCAAGATACATGGTGTTAAGAGTCGTTTTTATATGCTTGCAAAGCATTTTTGTCATATTCTTTCTACTTTGCTTCCATCTTTTCTTCTTTCACTTCATTTATTAATTCTCCATATGCTTGTTTAACTATTGTAGATCCCCTTGAAATTAGACACGCAAGGACTTCTTCAACCAGAAAAACCCATTGTTCTAAAGGTGGATTCAAGAGATGGAACCCTAAGTGGAGAATGAGTTATTCTAAGGACTTCTACTTTGGTCTTCAAGAAAGCTGTGCCCCAGAACACCAGAGATTTCAACTTAGTCAATAAAACCTTGAAATAAAGATGGGCTTAATCTAAGGTACTGCATGAGTAGTTGGTGATTTTGTACATTCATTGAGCTCTCCCAGAGTCTGTGTAGAGTGTTGTGCATTATGTAGTATAAAGGAGGTGACCAGGTAAGTGACAGATAGGTAGACTCAGCTTCTCTGCTTCTCATAGGACTACCTCTACCCACCTCTAGTTAGCATTATCAACTCCTCCTGAGCTCTCATCAGAGGATAAATATTTCTCAACAATTTGATCCATAACTTTTAAGAAAAATAAGAATTATCATGATGACTCTAATAGTGACATTTATATCACGTTTTATTTGTAATATTCTATAAGTTTTATATTAAGCGAAGTGATAAAATCCCCTTTACAAAAATATTATCTGATGCCATCCTGCACACTAAAGAGAAATCTATAGAACTGAATGACTGAAAACCAGCAAATAAACATTTTTTATCATTGTAATCACTGTTGGTGTGGGGCCTTTGTCAGAATTCCAATTTGATTATTAACATGGGTGAGAGTTAATCTGCTGTGACTTTGCCCATTGTTTGGAGAGAATATTCATAGTTTCATTCTGCCTTCTTTGAAGAACATATTTTTTGTAACACTCAACGAAGCACTTATCATATTATTAGTTATGATTTATTATTTTTACCACATCTCCCCTGACATTTCTGGAACACAGGAAACATGTTTTCTTATACGTCTTGCATTCCATCTTCACCTCCCAATTGTCTTAATGCAATGAACACTGAATAAAAAATGGTCAATTGTTCAGTTGATTGGGCAGCATGTCTAAAAGCACTATTCATTTTCCTTTTTTATTCTTTCCTTTTCCCTCCTTTTCTGAATACTAAAGCCATTAGGTGGGTTGCAGCCATGTGGTAGCCACACATTAAGGTGGACGAGAGAGTCATGGTGGCTCCAAGTCAGATTCCAAGTGTGCTGGGGAAGGCATCCACATGGAGGGGCAGCCTGACCTGGAAGCGGGAGCCCAAGCAATCAGAGAAGGGGTCCACACAGAGGTGTGGCCTTCAAGAGCAGCCAGAGCCTAAATAGGGCCTGGAGAACCCACGTGAGGTGAGGAGGGTATCCCTGAGTGGGAAGGGATGGGTGAGAGTTGGCTACATAGAAGGGATTGATCACATAAGTAAATAAACTATACTGGAAGCTAGGTGTGTCACTTTTGCAGAAAAGAGTCATAGATTCAGAAAGGGAGAAAGCTAGCATTAATCCTATGGTGTTAAATTGGAATGGATGTATCAGTGTACATTCATACTTTTCTAGATAGATAGATGGATAGATAGACAGATGATAGACAGATAATAGATAGTTGATAGACAATTAGATAGATGTAAATATATGTGTTTGTATGTGTGAGCATGCGTGTGTGTGTGTGTGTGTGTGTATAAAACATATATTCCCTACTTCACTGATAGGGCTAGATAACAATGACATTTCAATAGCAATGAGTATACTTAGTGCCTAGATCTTGGCTTATGAATATCATTTTCCACTGAAGGGAACCAGAGCTCGTTAGAGAAATAGCTGATGCCAGGGCTAGGACTAAAAATGTTCAAGATGAGCCCAGGACACTTTTTGTGCCAGGAAGTAAGAAAACACTCAAATGGTTTCTAAATGGTATTTGGAAATGATTTCTAAATGATATTTCCATATGACTTCCAAATGATATTTTAAAAACCTAAAGACTCCACCAAAAAACTATTAGAACTGATAAACAAATTCAGTAAATTTGCAGGATACAAAATCAACGTACAAAATTGGTAGCACTTCTATATGCCAGCAAGGAACAATCTGAAATAAAATCAATAGCCACAAATAAAATTAAATACCTAGGAATTAACTTAATCAAAGAAATGAAAGATCTCTACAATGAAAACTATAAAACACTGATGAAAGAAATTGAAGAGGACACAAAAACATAGAAAGATATTCCATGTTTATATATTTCAAGAATCAATATTGTTAAAAATGTCCACAATACCCAAAGCAATATATGGATTCAATGCAATCCCTATCAAAATACCAATGACATTCTTCACAGAAATATTTTTTTAATCCTAAAATTTGTATGGATTCACAAAAGACCAAGAATAGCCAAAGCTAACATCAGCAAAAAGAACAAAACTGGAGGAAACACATTTACCTGACTTCAAAGTATACTACAGAGCTATAGTAACCAAAACAGCCTGGTACTGGCATAAAAACAGACACATAGACCAGTGGAACAGAATAGAGACCCCAGTAACAAATCTACACATCTACAGTGAACTCATTTTTGACAAAGGTGCCAAGAGCACAGACTGGGGAAAAGAAATGCAAACTATACATCCAACAAAGGTCTAATAGCCAACATCTATAAAGAACTTAAATTTACAAGAAAAAAAATTTAAAAATGGGCAATGGACATGAACAGACATTTTTCAAAAGAAGACATACATGTGGACGACAATCATATAAAAAAAAAAGCTTAACATCACTGATTACTAGAGAAGTGCAAATCAAAACCACAATAAGATACCATCTAACACCAGTCAGAATGGCTATTAATAAAGAGTCAAAAAATAACAGGTGTGGCAAGGTTGTGGAGAAAAATAAACACTTATACACTGTCGATGGGAGTGTGAATTAGTTCAACCATTATGGAAAATAGTGTGGCAATTCCTCAAAGATCTAAAGACAGAAATACCATTTGGCCCAGCAATCCCATTACTGGGTATATATCCAGAGGAATATAAATCATAAAGACACATGCACACATATGTTCACTGCAGTACTACTCACAATAGCAAAGATATGAAATTAACCTAAACACCCATCAATTACGGACTGAATAAAAAAAATGTGGTACATATACACCATGGGATACTATGCAGCCATAAAAAGGAACGAGATCAGCTGAGCATAGTGTCTCACGCCTGTAATCCCAGCACTTTCAGAAGCCGAGGTGGGCAGATAACAAGGTCAGGAGATCGAGACTATCCTGGCCAACATGGTGAAACCCCATCTCTACTAAAAATACAAAAATTAGCTGCATGTGGTGGCACGCACCTGTAATCTCAGCTACTCGGGAGGCTGAGGCACGAGAATCGCTTGAACCCAGGAGGCGGAGGTTGCAGTGAGCCAAGATCGCGCCATTGCACTCCAGCCTGGCAACAGAGTGAGACCATCCCCACATTCTGAAGTGAACCTAGCTCTGGGGCCAGGCTTGATCGTCCTCCTCAAAGCCATCCTGCTCCTGCTGGGTGGGCTTCTGTGGCTCCAGGCACTTGCATCAGGAGTGTCTGCAGTGAAGGTCTCATGTCTGACCCTCCTGACTTCCTGAGCTGACCTCAACCTGTCCCACTATGTGTTCTCTTTTTTCAAAAAAAGAAAGGTCTGTTACATACATGGAAAGGAAAGAAAGGAGACCAGATCTGGCATTGCTTTTCTGTGAGTGAAGAACATGCAGGAAATCGGCTATCATAATCCCTAGGAATGTGCTTCTCCACTCATTGACTTGGGAAAGGAAACAAATGAAGAAAGGCCTCATAAAAATGAGTTCATGTGGGAGGAATTATATGCAGTTTCCTATCAATTACAGTAATAGGCTGCAAAGGGCGTGGCGGAGGAAAAAGAATTACTCAGAGGGTCACAACAACTGCCTTCTAGTCCAAGTCCCTCTCATTTACCAAAGACACCATGCTTTTAGTCCCCCTCATGCTGTTCAGGCAGCCCAACTTGCCCATTTCTATCTACAAAATTCCACCTGTCCTTCAAGGCTCAGATCAAATATCATGTTCTTCATGAAGCCTCCAGTGCCCTAGGCCAGGAGAGGGTCTTCTTTCCCCTCCAGAGCTCTCCAGAATGCAAATTCTGTGACAGTCCTTTTCATGCTCTGCTTGGCATCAGTCAAGTGCACCCCAAATGCTACCCCAAACAGGACTGTTTGTTCTTAAGTTGTATAAAAGATCCTGTTTATCCAAATAACCCCATCCACAGAAGAATCTATCACAGCACCTGGTGTAAAACAATGACTCAGTACAAGTGTGCTGCTATAGCTAATGATGGTGAAGGTGACAATGATGACAAGGACGATGACAGCAAACACTGGAGAAAGAACACTGATGACCATCTCCAAGAGATTTTGCCTTAACCCATTCCCTTCGTCTCCTTGATCCTGATCCCATCCAAAGAAAAAGAATTAAGTGTGTGCTTGTCAGAGCCCCAGGATCTCACTGGCCCCTATTTTATGAAGGGTGGTGTGCCTCACAGGGTCAGCATCTGAGATGAAGCTTCCTTCCTTTTTGCCTGGCCCTGAACAGTCTTCTGCTTGTGCATCTCTTGGAATTCCCATTTGGTCTCCAATCTCCCTCCTGCACAGTGTGCCTGAACCCACAGGTTTTCAACTCAGATGTGGGGCTGAGAGGGAGGAGCAATGCAAGCCTACACGATCTCGCAACTCCCTTCCCCACTGACCTCTATGATGCAGGTTACTGGGTGCAGCTCAGAGACTACTACAGTGGGACTGAGAGCCCCATCTGCTGTTGCTCCTTGGGCCATCGGGGTTGGGATGATTGGCAGGGCAAGAATCAGCCTTTCCTGGGTCTCTGGCCATAAAACCACAAAAAACTCAACAGAATCTCACCTCAAGCCTGTGAAAATGACATGAAGAGTTGACATCACTATGAAGAAATGTTCAATATGCATTTGCTGTAATGGTGAAGAATATAATGATTTGGCCCCATGGAAAAAAAAATGAACAAGAAAAAAAAGGGGGGGCAGCAATGGGTAAACATGAAAGACCTTCACCTAACCTTGCTCTATGCTGGTTTGTAAGGAGACTTTCCGGCTCACAGGCTTCTAAAGTCCAATGGAGTACATAGGGTAAGATGATTCTTCTCTTATGGCAAACGCCTTTCTAGATGGGCACCGGTCTTGGCCTGCAGGCTGCTTGCTTAGGGGTATGGGGAGAGGAACATTCCCTTTCTCATCCTGCACATAATGCAACCATAAAAGGTTCAGAAGCTTAGTCACTCTTACAGACTTGGAAGTGTAAACTCGATCCTATAAACACCAGAATTTTTATTTCTACTTCAAAAATAAATTGCTTTTTTGAAAAAAAGAAAAAATAACTTCATTACCTACATTAAAAAATCATTATTAAGGACCACTAATGGGGAAGTAGAAGTATCCTCAAGAATAATGAGAATAATAATATCTCCTATGTGGTCCTTTCCAAGTTCCACAATACTTTCACGCCCATACTGTCTCTGTTCAACTTGGGTGCCTTCTTCACATCACAGACCACAGGTACATCCATTTAACAAAACAATCTGAGCTTGAGTGACTAGTATGTACCAAGCACCATTCTAGGTAGTGGGGGAAATATCAGCAAAAAAAGCAAAGTTTCTACTTTCACACAGCTGAAGTTCCAGGGCATGTGGTAGAACAGGAAACAAAAACAAATTTATAATACGTCAGATAATGGTAAGGGCTACAAAGAAAAATAAATCTGGGTAAGAAAATAGAGACTGATGGGGAGTGCTACTGTAGAAGGGTTGTGTTCCAATTATCTATTGCTATGTAATTAAACCACTCATACTTAGTGGCTAAAAACAATAGCATGCATTTATTTTTGTTCACATTTCTGGGGGTGACTAGGCTGAGCTTGGCAGTTTCCCTGTAGGGTCTCTCACATGGTTCCAGTCAAACAGGGACTGGAGCTGGAGTCATCTGGAGGGTTCCTTCTCACCTGACTGATGGTTGGTGCTAGGTGTCCACTATGACCACAGTGAGGACTATTGCTGGAATACCTCTGTGCAGCCTGTCAATGTGGTGGGGGCTTCCTCCCAGCATTGCAGCTCTGTTCCAAGGGCAAGCATCCCACCTATCACCTCTTATGACTAAGCATCACTGCCTTCACATTTAATTTGTTAGAAGTGAGTCACTTTGGTCAGTTTCAAGAGGAGAGGAACTGGACTCTAACTCTTAGTGAAAAGAGTGTCAAAGAATTTGCAGATATGTTTTAAAAACATGACAGATAGTTAGAGAAGGTCTCTCAAAACAGGAACTCACATGAAGAGAAGGAGAAAGTTGTGTAAAGGGCTTGAGAAAGTAGCTTCTAGGCAAGGAGAACAACAGGAGCTGAAAACAAAACTGGGAGTGTGCCTGGCATGCTCAGGAAGAACTGTCAGGTATGAAAGGACTTTGTTATTCTGAGAGGAGAAACCTTTGGAAAGTTCCAAACAACATGTAAAATCATCTTAGTTATATTTTTAAAAGATTATCTGGTTCTTGGATAGAGAAGAGAGTATGCAGAGGAAAGAGTAGAAGCAGGGAGACAGCTGACAAAGTCTAGGGAGAAGATGGTGGATTGGACCTGAAGCCTTGGAGGGAGTGGGAGTTGTCCGTCTCTGTCAATATTTTGAAAGTAGGGCCAACAGGATTTGCTGATGGCTTAGATGTAGGGTATAAGAGAGTGACATCTAGGCTTTTTGGACTGAGCAACTGGGGCATTAGAGGGTCCATTCATTAAGATGAGGAAGAATTAGGTTTGGATGGTGGGAGGAGAATGAAGAGTTTGGTTTTGTGGTGGTAAGTTTGAGATGCCTACTTGATCTTTAAGTAAGTAGTTGTGAATATGAGTTAGAACTCAAGGGAGAAATCTACAACCCCCTGGAATCAAATAGCTCCTGGAGGTAGGAGTCAAGGATGGGAGGTGATATGGTTTGGCTGTGTCCCCACCCAAATCTCATCTTGAATTATAGTTTCCATAATCCCCACATGTTGTAGGAGGGACCCGAAGGAAGGTAATTGAATCATGGGGGTGGTTACCCGCATGCTGTTCTCATGATAGTGAGTTCTCACAAGATCTGATTGTTTTGTAAGGGGCTTATCCCCCTTTGTTCAGCACTTCTTCCTGCTGCCATATGAAGAAGGACATATTTGCATCCCCTTCAACCATGATTGTAAGTTTCCTGAGGCCTCCCTATCCCTGAGGAACTGAGTCAATTAAACCTCTCTCCTTTATAAATTACCCAGTCTTAGGCAGCTCTTTATAGCAGCACGAGAACAGACTAATACAGGAGGTAAACGAAGATTCTACCACCTCTCTCCTCCCAATCTCTATCTAAAAGCTCTCCTACCACCTTCTGAAGAGACTGCACTTTTTGACTAGGAAGGGAAAACATGAAGCTCTTGGGTTTGCTACCATTTCCTGGTCTCTGGCCACTCAGATGATAGAACAGAGCTACGGCTAGTGTATGTGGCAGCAAAACTATTTGCTCTTCCTGAAAGCCAAACTGCTCCTCCCAAGTCGCTCTGCTTCTCAGGGCACAACACATATACTACCCATGCATTTCCATCCTCCCTCTCCCATTAGTTTAAATTCTCAGTGACAAAGAATATTGCCTGTTTTCCCAGCTTCATAGCCAATTTTTATGGAGTTTTTTTATCAAAACATATTGATCCTGGGAATGCGCTGGACAAGATGGCTCTCTGGAAGTATATCCTTCCCTGAGATCTTACAGAAAACAGGCAGGACAGGAATTCAAAATTGTGAGAGGCCCAAGTGAATTTATTTGGCTTGGAGAATTTCTGGCAAGTGAATTCAGTATAATTGCAATTGGTGGCTCAACAAACAGCTAGAGATCATTGCCTATGATGGGAGAAGCAAGATTTGCTGATGGTTTGGATGTGGGGTATGAGAGCAGGAATCATATCATTCATTAAAATAAGGGAGAGGCCAGGTGCGGTGGTTCACGCCTGTAATCCTAGCACTTTGGGAGGGCAAGGCGGATGGATCACCTGAGCTCAGGAGTTCAAGACCAGCCTGACCAACATGGTGAAACCCCGTCTCTACTAAAAATACCAAAAATTAGTCAGGCTACGGCAGGCGCCTGTAATCCCAGCTACTCTGGGGGCTGAGACAGGAGAACTGCTTGAACCTGGGAGGCGGAGGTTGCAGTAAGCCAAGATCGCACCGTTGCACTCCAGCCTGGGCAACAAGAGCAAAACTCCATCTCAATCAATCAATAAAGGAGAAATAGATTTTGAGGGTGGGAAGAAAACGAAGAGTTTGGTTTAGTGTGTGATGTATGAGATGCCTATTTGACCTTTAAGTAGTTTTTGTTTGAGACAGTGTCTTGCTCTGTCACCTTGGCTGAAGTGTGGTGACACAATCTTGGCTCACTGCAGCCTTGACCTCCTGGGCTCAAGCAATCCTCCCACCTCAACCTCTTGAGTAGCTGGGACTACAGACGCATGCCACTATGCTCAGCTAATTTTTCAACTTTTTGTAGAGATGGGGGTCTCATTATGTTGCCCAGGCTGGTCTTGAGCTCCTGGGCTCAAGTGATCCTCCCACCTCAGCCTCCCAAAGTGCTGGTATTACAGACGCGAGCTACTGCACCCAGCCTAAGTAAGTTATGAGTTAGAATTCACAGGAGAAATCTACAACCCACTGGAATCTGGCTTTCCCCCACTATGCCACTGAAACTGCTCTCACCATAGTGCCTTCTAATTGCTGAAACAGGTAGAAATCCAGGTCTTTCATTCAAATATTTACTGTCTCCTATTATGGAGTAAAGAGCCTGTAATTGGCTGCAATGCCCTTAAGTGGCCCTTGCTAAGGGAAGGTTCGTCTACACCCAAGCAGAGGCTCTTTGTGATGCAGAGGCATTGGGGCAGGGACCTACCTGACAGGAACCAAAAGCAGCAGTGCTGGAGCCAGGGTGCCTCCACAGGGACCACCTAGCTTGCTTGATACAGAATTGCAGGCCCCTGCCCTGAGATTAGACTTCAACAGCTCTTGACTCTGCTTGACAATACTACCTTTACCCCCAAGTGATCTCTAGTAAAACTCCTTTGTTTTCTAGGAACTAGGTGGAGACTTTAAACTCTGCAGGAAACAGGTCCAGTCCATGGAGTTCCAGTCCTTCTCTCAATAGCTAAAATATCTAATTGACCTATTATCCTGAATGCTAAGAACAGTGATTCTCAGCTAAAGTCGATTCTGCCTCCCCCAGGGGACGTCCAACTATTTGCTCTTCCTGAAAGCCAAATTGTTCCTCCAGAAACATCTTTGATTGTTACAGCCGGCAGGTGCTACTGGCATCTGGTAGGTTGAGGCCAGGATTGCTGCTAAACATCCTACAATGCATAAAACAACCAGGACAGCCGGGCCGTGCCTCAGCAGGACGGCAGCTCCCAGCACAGACTCCGGCCCCAGGTGGCAGCGGCGACTGGAGGAATCAAGTTGTGCGGTCGGTGATGCCCGAGTGAGCGACAGGCCTGGGCCTCTGCCCTTAGGAGACAACTCCCAGGCAGGCCGCAAAGGCTGGGAGCCTTCGTTTCGGTTTCGCAGCAGCGGCGGCGTTGTTGGCTGAGGGGACCCAGGACACCTGAATGCCCCCGGCCCCAGCTTCTCTGACGCGATGGGGAAAGTGCTATCCAAAATCTTCGGGAACAAGGAAATGTGGATCCTCATGTTGCGCCTGGATGCGGCCGGCAAGACAACAATCCTGTAAATGTTGAAGCTGGGCCAGTCGGTGACCACAATTCCCACTGTGGGTTTCAACGTGGAGACAGTGACTTACAAAAATGTCAAGTTCAACATATGGGATGTGGGTGGCCAGGACAAGATCCGCGCTCTCGCGGCATAACTACACTGGGACCCAAGGTCTGATCTTCGTAGTGGACTGTGCCGACTGCCACCGCACCGATGAGGCTTGCCAGGAGCTGCATCACATTATCAATGACCGGGAGATGAGGGACGCCATAATCCTCATCTTCGCCAACAAGCAGGACCTGCCCGATGCCATGAAACCCCACAAGATCCAGGAGAAACTGGGCCTGACCTGGATTCAGGACAGGAACTGGTATGGGCAGCCCTCCTGTGCCACCTCAGGGGACGGACTCTGTGAGGAGCTCACATGGTTAACCTCTAACTACAAATCTTAATGAGCATTCTCCACCCATCCCCTGGAAGGAGAGAAATCAAAAACCCATACACAGGATTATCGCCACCATCTCCTCTTTCAATTGCCACTTTTCTTTTGAATTTGAACTCTGGAGTTACTGTTCTACAGTTTGGGGGGAGAGGGCTTGGGGGTCTTCTCTTTTGTTTCCCTTTCTTTTTCCTTTTTCGGCTTTGCGTTAGGATGCTCTGACATTTGACATGAACACAAAGTTGCCAGATGCTCTTGTTGACTTCCAGCAGCTGGGATGGGGGATATACAGCAGTTCTTGGTAAAGTCCTTTGTAATAATTGATTTTTTTTATTTCGAGAGAATCTTTCATTTTCCTATGTATGCTTTTTTCCTTTTTTGTCCAGTTTCCTTATCACTTGCTGTAGATGGCTTATTTTGCATTCATGCAGACTATGTTGCAAGTCTGTTTCATCTAGTAAACTGAAAATTATTGCTTAATCAAACTGTCATTTGTCTTTTATATTTAAGGCCTTTCCCCCCTTTCTTATGAGTTCTAACTTAGTAATTTCAAATGTGACCTTTTATATCTAAGACCAGTATAGTAAACTTAGCCCACAGTGGCAAATGATGACTAATATCATTGTAATATGTTCCAGTTGCACCTCAGTATGTTAAACAGGTAATGTAAGAAGTTCTCTGAAATGTCAGCAAATAAGTTCTGAAACATACATCATGCACGAGCAGGAATAAAACCCAAGTTCCCCATAACGTAGCTAACTTAACACTGCATAAAAATATGAAAGTGTAAACCATGAAGGACACACTTTTTTTTTCCACTGCAAAGTAGTCACTTTGCTGTTTTTCCTCTTTTTTAAACTTTAAAAAAACACTCTTCCCAGAAATTGGAGCAATAATGGTGTACACCACACATAGATTAAATATTTGTAGATATTTTAAGTGATTTTTGGGCAAAACTAGAATGTATACTTTTACCTTGTTTCAAACGCCTAAGACCAGTAATTTAAAAATTACTAACAGGTTTACTTTGTTCATTAATAAAGCATGTAACCATTCAAATTATATGCACCTTTTACCTAGTTGAAAAAAATACACATTCCTGTTTTCACATTATAGCAACTAATTAAGCTGAAGCTATGTCATTTTTTATAGATGTGTGATCCACATCTCCATCAATTAGAACACTGAAAAATATGTTTTATAAAAAAGGTATTTAATTTTGTTTGTAGGATTAACTCATGCAAATAATAAAAAAGATACCCTGTTGGTTCAATAGTACACTGTCTCCTTTAAGGAAGGAAGCATGATGAATGAATGATGTGTAGACTTGAGGGATGACTATTAAAGTGGATGGAGGATGAGGACAAAGAACCTACAGATTACAATGAATGTAAACTTAATTTTTCTTCATGTGTAAGCAGTGTGCTCGCTGATGATATCTAGATCCTAACAAGATTCCTTGGTTAGCTGGCTAGGACCAGTAACTGGATTGCAACCACTATGATAATATTTTGAACCAAAAGTTAATGCTTGATGCAGAATTGTAAAGCAGCATCTGGCTCCTATATAGCCTTAAGGAATAATTTTAGTGATCCTCAAGGAATTAAATAGGGAATTTAAGAAATGTAGACTGCAAAGGCAGTATACAGGAAAAGGTGGAGTGGGTTTTGTTTATGAGTGTGTCTGAAAACTAAAACTAAGCGGGACATCTTGGTATAGTTGGACAGTATTGGTCCTTCATGCTTTGGCCATATTGTATAATGGAGCTTTTACCAAAGACGTATGAGAAGTGTAAGACTATAAAAAAAAATGAACTATTCAAAGTAAAACTCTTGACAAACATTTTACTTAAAGCAGATGCAAAAGGTTATTCTCATGTAGGCTCCTGTTGGTGCAGAGGGATTTTTGATTTCAAGATGCAACTAAAGTACGAAGTTCTCAGTTTCACTTTAGTAGAAATAGTTCTAGAAATAAGGCTAATAAACACATCTAAGAACACTGGTTGCTTTCTAAAATTCCCAAAGTTCCACCATAAATGTAATTCTTAGTGTTTTAAATGATTGCATTTTAAGGTATATAAATATGGGTTATCCAACATCAATGCTATAGTAACATCCTGAAACAAAACAAGCACAAAGGTATAAATGCCTAAACCGGAGGAAACTTGAAACCCTCATGTTAAATCTTTTTTTTTTTTTTTTTGAGATGGAGTCTCGCTCTGTTGCCCAGGCTGGAGTGCAGTGGCACGATCTCCACTCACTGCAAGCTCCGCCTCCCGGGTTCACGCCATTCTCCTGCCTCAGCCTCCCAAGTAGTTGGGACTACAGGGGCCCGCCACCACGCCCGGCTAATTTTTTGTATTTTTAGTAGACACGGGGTTTCACCATGTTATCCAGGATGGTCTCGATCTCCTGACCTCGTGATCCGCCCACCTCGGCCTCCCAAAGTGCTGGGATTACAGGCATGAGCCACCGCGCCCAGCCCATGTTAAATCTTCAATGTAGTATTTCTAACTTGTGAAGACAGATTGGTAGGCAGCCACTTTTTTGTGTCTTAAAATAACTGGGAGCATAGTTAAAATTTTATACATCAAGTGATTGCTATCATTGAATGTTGCAGGTGAGATGTGGTTATTTTTAGTTTATTTGAAATGTCTGACTGGAAATGGGGGAGGGGGAAGGAAATATTTGAAATTTGGAAAACTCTAAACCTTTTGGTAAGAAATTGTAATTTTCACTTAAAATTTTCTTTAAGGATATAAGAGGTTTATAATTGATGTAGTTAAATTGAACAATAATCATTGGTGACTGGAGCAGGTAATTATAGCCTGCAGAAAAAAATTATAATCTAAGAATTGAAAAAATAAGATCCTGAAGTTGTTTAATTGCATCAGTTTCTGTATTTATGTGAATTTATAAACTGCAGTACGTTTTGAATGAGGTTAATCTTGTTTAATATAAGTAAATGAGTCTGTAGACTATGATCGCCCCAAACTAAAAAGTACAGTACTTGAAACTGTGTTCTTTATGGTTGTAGTGTTAGTAAAGCACTAATATGCAGAAAATAAAGGAATTACACAGTGAAAAAAAAAAAAAAACCAACCAGGACAGCTGCCAACAGAGAATTATCTGGCACAAAATGTTAACAGTGCAGGGGCTGAGAAACCCTGGCGAAGTTTAAGAGCAAGTACCTGCTAGAGAAACATGTTGCTACCTGTCATTTTCCCTGTCTCAGAAGTGGATTAAGTCAATCTGTACTGTACAGAGGGAGGGGACTTGAAACCAGCTTATTATTATTACTATTGAGACAGAGTCTCGCTCTGTCACCCAGGCTGGAGTGCAGTGGCATGATCTCGGCTCACTGCAACCTCCGCCCCCCGGGTTCAAGTGATTCTCCTGCCTCAGGCGCCTGCCACCACGCTTGGCTAATTTTTTTTTTTTGTTTTTGAGACGGAGTCTCACTCTGTCCCCCAGGCTGCAGTGCAGTGGTGCGATCTCGGCTCACTGCAAGCTCCGCCTCCCGGGTTCACACCATTCTCCTGCCTCAGGCTCCCAAGTAGCTAGGACTACAGGTGCCCACCACCATGCCCAGCTAATTTTGTTTTTTTATATGTTTTTAGTAGAGATGGGGTTTCACTGTGTTAACCAGGATGGTCTCAATCTCCTGACCTTGTGATCCACCTGCCTCGGACTCCCAAAGTGCTGGGATTACAGGCGTGAGCCACCGCGCCTGGCCAAATTTTTGCATTTTTAATAAAGACAAGGTCTCACCATGTTGTCCAGGCTGGTCTCGAACTCCTGGCTTCAGGTGATCCGCCCGCCTCGGCCTCCCAAAGAGCTGGGATTATAGGCGTGAGCCACTGCACCTGGCTGAAACCAGCTTATTTTTTAAGAAACAAAGGTTCTCCTTGCCTCTCAGCTGGGATAAAACAGGTACTGAAAGTATTTTAAGCATAATCAGCCTGCAGACAACACCCATAGCACACACTATGACATGGACCAAACTTTCTTGATGAAATATTTCCCCAGGACAGACCTTAGGCAGTTACCTGGTTCTACCACCACCCAGGGGAGAAAACAGAGTTTCTCTTGCAAAGGACAACAGCCTCCCTCATTACCCAGCAGCACGGCACATGCAGCCAGACACTGAAGGTGTACAGCATCATCACAATGTGAGGCAACCGCAGATGCCTTGTCATACAAAAGGAGGCCCATCTATGAGTTGACCAAATACCCGTTTGACCTGGAGAGTCCCGGTTTACACCACTGTCCCAGCATAATAAATAGCACCCACTTTCACTCTCAAAAGGGGCAGGAAATATGGAACATTTCCCTGGAACATCTTGTCATGCCAGAAAGCAAAGAAGCTGTCAATGAGAATTAGGGTTGTGTCAAAAGGATTCAGGAGCCAAGGTCCAGGGGCCTCCACTGGTCAAAGGTGAAATAATTTGAGCATCAAATTATAACTATAGCAGACTGATCAATACCAAGTATGTTTAAATCCATGAGTGCAGGCCAGGTGCAGTGGCCCACACCTGTAATCTCAATAATTTGGAAGGCCAAGGAAGGGGTAGCACCTTAGCCTGGGAGTTTGAGGCTGCAGTGAACTACAATTGCACCACTGCATTCCAGCCTGGGTGACAGAGCAAGACTCTGTCTCAAAAAAACCAATAAAAGCAAAAAGCTATGAATGCATTGATTTCTACAGACTTGACTGCCTTTACAGGAAGCAAAAAGTAACTAGCTCATTATTCTGAAAACAGGCAAATAAAGAGGAGGATCAAGCATTTTCTTGCCTTCCCTGTATGAACTATATCTAAGGGTAACCTAAGTCAATGAAGGGAAATTTCTTACAGAAATATTCCAACTACTAAATGATGAAGCATTTACAGAACTAACGAAAGAAGCAGATCTAGGCTTCTAAAACCATATGAAGAGAAACAGGGCATGTCACAACCTATAATGTGTTCTTGCCAAAATGTGAAATATGAATCTGATTACACCACTAAACACTTCTACATTTTTAGATAATACAGAAGGCAGGGAAATATGTTAAATCACGCCATGGGTATGCAAACAGAAAATGCAGAATGATTAGCTGGGCATGGTGGCACATGCCTGTAATCCCAGCTACTTGGGAGGCTGAGGCAGGAGAATCGCTTGAACCCGGGACAGGGAGGTTGCAGTGAGCTGAGACTGTGCCACTGCACTCCAGCCTGGGCAACAGAGCGAGACTCCAGCTCAAAAAAAAAAACAAAAAAACAAACAAACAAACAAAAAAACACAACAGAAAATGCAGAATGTAAAAAACTCTCCAGGATAAATGATCGAGTTTTTTAAAATGAATAAATCTCAAGAAGAAAAGGATAAGTACTACAGATTATAAGCCTTAAGAGACAAAGCAACAAATTATATTATATTGAAAAATTAGGTGGGTTCTTAAAATTCACTGGATATTTTGACATTAAGGAACTGTTTTGTTTTGAGACAGGGTCTTGCTCTGTCTCCCAGGCTGGAGTGCAATGGCACAATCAGGGCTCACTGCAACCTCAACCTCTTAGGGTCAAGTGATGCCCCGCCTCAGCCTCCTGAATAGCTGGGACCACAGGCGTGCACCACCCATGCCCAGTTAATATTTGTTTGTAGATGAGGTCTCACTATGTTGCTCAGGCTGGTCTCGAACTCCTCTCAAGCAATCCCACCTTGGCCTCCCAAAGTGCTGGGATCACAGGTGTAAGCCACCACACCCAGCCGCCCTTACCTTTTACAGGTACACACTGAAATGGTTATAAACAACACTTGGGATACACTTCGAAACTTCAGTGGGGGAGGAAGATGGGGAGGAAGGAGTGGACAGAGATGAAACAAGATTGATTATGAGTTTATAATAAAGTCAAATGATAAATACATAAGGATTTATTTATATAGGTTTGAAATTATCTATTATAAAAAAATTTCTAAAGAATAGAAAAATACAGAAAACAAAATATTTCTTAACATTTGAATAGATATGAAAAATCATACTACTACAATCCCATGGGAAAAACCCCCTACTAAGAGGCTTTTCTGAGACACTGTCCTAAGCTCTTGGCCCCACAGGAGATAGGGAAGAGGCCAGATAGGAAAGTCAGCAAGGCCCAGCTCCTTCTGAAGCTTAAGATATCCCAACTTGCTGAAACCCAGAGGAGTGCTGGCTGTGTATGATAAAAGAGCATCTGTGATTCAGGTAAACAGAATGATGAGTGACAAGCAGCCCCCCGAGGCCTCCCCAGTCCCCACCTGCCTTTGGAAAACCACCCTCTGGGGAAGGCCACACTCAGGCCAGAAGCCTCCCACTGAGTCTGCCTGGCTGTCAGCCCTGCCTAGCTGCTCTGATAATTACGGGGGAAAAAAAGCTGATTTTGCACGTGGACCTCAGTATTACAGAGGAGCAGCAGCAGCCCCGTGTGGACATCTCAGATACATTTACGACCCGGTCAGTGCAGCCTCGTGGGCACAGCTAATGAGCCAGGAAGACCAAGAAGGGTCATTTGCTAAGCCAAAATTAGACACCATGCTGCCTACCAAGAACAGGTGATAAAACCACGTTTCAAAGTGGGCTGAGTAATACAGCTTTGTGTTAGTCATTACCATTTACCTTATTTACAATGGAAAATGAAAAAAAAAAATCTCAGTAAAAGAATCTGGTATTAAGAGGCATCAGAAGACAAACCACATTTTGCAATTATAGTACACTATCAACAAAAGACAAACTCACTCACTCAGCCAGGGTTCAAAGGCACAGCACAATGACACAGCAGTCAGTCCACGCTAGTTATGCAGCTTCCAGAACTTTAAACAGAAATGAAACCCTTAAGTGATGGCACAATAAGGAAGCTTCAACAGTTTACAAATATTGCATCTTCTCATTTTTAAAGAAATTGTATTTTTTTTTAATGCCTACAAATATCTTTATTTTTCCTGACTTGGCACTCATGCAAAACAGGTCGCTACCAGCTCATCATCCCCAGTGGGTGTCCAGGACCCCTAGTGCCTTGGATGACAAGGGTCTAGAGGGCAGAGACCATTTAGTAACAAGAGGTAGGTGGCAAATGCATTTCAGGGCAAGATGCTGACAAAACAATGAATACAGGCCCAGAGGATTTGCAGGAATATCCACGGGTTCTGAAGATCAGGTACATCCACGAGACATAAGCTCTACGAGGTCAACAGCTTCTCCCCCTATTTTATTCATGGATGTGTCTCAAGCACCCAGAAGAGTTCCTGACATGTTTGTTACAGGGCCTCAATAAATACTTGGGAAATGGGTCCAATGAGAATGGGGTGAAATTAATTTTATGAACTATAAAGTGCCATCAAATATAGGGCATTAATACTAGAGTTCATCTTTCAGACTCATTTTAATTATAACAGTTCTTTCTAGAGAACTGTTTTTTAAAATACTCTGATGTTTATTCAGTGATCAATAGCAAAATACTAACTTCCTAATAGTTGGTGTGTTGACAGTTGTTATAGTGCAAGGAATAATGGACGGGGAAGTTTTACAGATGAGGATAGAATGTTATAGCCTGACACAGATGAGGCTCCAAATAATGTAAAATTCACACAGTTGCCTGGGAGCAGATCCCAGCTGGGGAGGGAAGATCCAGCACGGGGCAGGAGGGCAGGAGTGGTCATGGGAAGATGTTCTCACGGGCACACAGCACAGATACCCTGAGAATGCCTCGGGTCATGGGCTGTCGCATGCATCCCCAACGCACAACCCCCAGAGGCATCACGTCTAGTCTCTCATTCACCACGGCATTCCCACGGCCAGGTGCTCAGAGGATGTTCAATAAATGTTTGTTCAATGGAAAAGAGAGGGGGTAGGGAAAGAGTCTGAGCTAATGACCCTGCAGGCAAGACAGAGCCCTCAGGAAGATGAGGTCCCAGCTACCAACACGTGTCAAGGTTTTGCCTTTACTCCCAGCTTTGTTCGGCAGGGGGACACAGACAGTCCACTGAAGGAGAAAATCTCAGCCTGAACTGAACCGCAGGAGACTGCTTCCCTCAAACATTGGAAGAAAAATTGTTTAGCACCACTTGGGTAAGAGATGGAAGCAGCTATGCTCTCTGGAAGCTCTAAGTAAGCCAGGCCTTGCCTTTCCCGCGTTTGCAAATGGGTGGGAAGGCGATGGGACCAGTGCTTTCCTGCAGCCATCACCTTGCGCCCCACAAGGCCCTGCAGTGAGAAAGATGAATGATGGTGCTGCCTGCCACCTGCTATGCTCACTGCACCAGCGGCTCCTGGCGGTGCTGGGTCTTCTGGTGCCGGTTGAGGATGGACCTCTGGTTGAAGCTTCGCCCGCAGGCAGGACAGTGGTAGGGCTTCTCCCCTGTGTGGATTCTCTGGTGTCGGACCAGCCGCTCCCCTTTGCTGAACCGCTTCCCGCACACCTGGCACCCATATGGCTTCTCGCCAGTGTGGGCACGCCGGTGCACCGCCAGATTGGCATTCCTGCTGAAGCTCTTGCCACACTCGCAGGTGTAGGGCTTCTCCCCGGTGTGCGTCCTCCGGTGCACCTGCAGGTGCTGCCTGCGGCTGAAGCTCTTCCAGCAGTCCCCGCACTTGTAGGGCTTCTCCCCAGTGTGGCTGCGCTGGTGCACCTCCAGGTGGTGTCTCTGGCTGAAGGTTTTCCAGCACTCGCTGCACACGTAGGGCCTCTTTCCCAGGTGGGTTCTCTGGTGCTTCATCAGGTACTCTCTCAGGGTAAAGCCCTTCCCACACTCCACACAGCCATAAGACTTCTCCTCTTCGTGGGTTCGCTGGTGCCTGACGAGATTGGAGCTCCGACTGAATCCTTTCCCACACTCAGGGCACTGGAAAGGCTTCCAGAAGGAGCTGTGGGTTTTGACTTCGTCAGGCAGGGGGATGGCACCGTGCTGGGGAGGAGGAAGCCCAGGCGCACTGCCTGCAGGGCCACCAGGCTCCTGCTCACAGACCCTTCCGAGCCCAGGGCCCTGGAGAGAGGCTTCCCCAAACCTCTCTGATGTCAGTGCCACCAGCGCCCCTTTCAGGTCTTCCTGTGGGGGTTTTGCCTCCTTTTCCTTGCTCCCACCGCCTACAGGACAGGAGGAGATAAAGATTGATTCTGTGGTAGCCGCAGGACATTTACATGTTAGAACTCTGCTTCACAGGGGTCCCATTCATGGTTCCTTCTCTTTTTTCCTTTGACCAACAACCTCAACTCAGGCTTTCCTTACTTCTTTTTCCTTATTTCCACCTCCATGTCTTTTTACAGAATAGTCTGCCAAATTCCAGTGCCCGCCCACTTATCTTGCTGCTAATCTAGACTTTTACTTCTTTCAAAATGTAGCTCAATAATTTCCTCTAAGACACTCACCATGATTATTCTCTTACTCTGGGCCTCTTCAGCACTGTGCACCTAACTAGCACTTTATTATTCTGTACCTATTTACATGTGACTTTGTTGGAAATGCTGTTTCCATTCATCCAGATGTCCTGCGCCTTCCCCAAACGATTCTACACCTGCTGTAGCACAGGGCAGCACACAGCTCTCCAGACCTTCCAGGTGCCTGCTCAGTCCCCTGTCCTGCCCACATGCTCCCTCTGCCTAACCAGGTTCATTCATCTGGGTCTCCTAGGAGCCTGGCAGGGGACTGACTCAGGGAAGATGCTTGCTAACTGCTGGCTGAATGAATGAAGCAGGCTTCACTGAGGCTCCTGCAGGAGAACGCCCCTAGGTAGCATATTTATCAGGACTGAGACCATGACGCTGCTGAAATGCTCAGCTTCACCCTTCCTTCATCCTCACTCCGATCCTTCTTATATTCTCTCTAAATTAATGGAACAGGTGTTTATGGAAGAGTAATAGAAAGGGGAGGAAAAAAAAGAAAAGGTATTGGGGAACAAAGAGGCAAAGAGAAAAAAAGAAAAGGAGAAATAAGTGGTGCTTAAAGCGGAAGAGTCCTTTTAGGCAAGATGACTAGAAGACAAAAAAAACCTGACAGTATATGCCTCCTGGTTTGATAAAATATGAAATACATACTTATCAGCTTGGATTTTGTTTTGTAAACTTTTCATGAAAATAAAAGTGTACAAGCCATTTATGTTTTGTACACGCAAAGATTTTATTTTTATTTTTTTGGATCCAGCGCTGGCTAAAAAATGTCACGTTACCCTTTTTTTCCTTTTTGTGGAGATGGGGGCCTCACTATGTTGCCCAGGCTGGTCTCGAATTCCTGGGCTCAAGTGACCCTCCTGCCTCTGCCTCACTGAGTGCTGGGATTACAGGTGTGCGTCACCACACACTATGCAAAGAATTTTCTTAACGAACCCAACCACGTAAACAGCATTCAGTTCAACAAACAGAACATAACCAGTCCCTAGAAGCCCCTTTTACATCTCCATCACTATACCCTGCCATATATATACTATACATATACAGTATATACATATACAGCATATACGATATATGTATACAGTATATACGATATATACAGCATATACGAGATATACGTATACAGCATATACGAGATATATGTATACAGCATATACGATATACGTATACAGCATATACGATATACGTATACAGCATATACGAGATATACGTATACAGCATATACGAGATATACGTATACAGCATATACATGATATACGTATATAGTATACATATATACTATACCAATGGGAACACACTGTCTGGACTTTTTTGCCTGTTCTTGAACTTCAGGTAATTGTCTCACACATTGTTTCTGGCTTCTTCTACTCAATATCATGTTTGTGACGTTCACCTATATCATAGTGTGAAGCTGTAGTTTATTCTTTTTCATTGGTATATAGTATTCCACTGAGTATATGTATCTATGTGTGTGTGTGTATGTATATATAGATAGATATACAGATATAGATAGATTGCAACCTACTTATTAATTTGACTGATGTTCATTTGGGTAGTTTTCAGTTTTGAGGTGTTATGAATAGTAAGATTAAAACTAAATGCAATGCACAAACCACAACTAGATCTTGGGGAAAGCTGACTATGCACTAGATGTTACATATATCGAATTTATGTTTATTTTCTTAGATGAAATTATGCTACTGGGCTATGTTGGGAATGTCATTGTTAGACAAATGCTGAAGTATTTACAAATGAAAGATTGAGATGCCTCCAACTTCCATATCATTCCAAAACAAAACACACATTATACAGCTAAATATGGCAAATGTTAACAATTGGTGAATGTAGATAAAGACCTAAGTGTGTTCCCTGTACTAGTCTTAGCTTTTCTGTATGTTTGAAAATTTGTATAATAAGAGTTCAAAATATAAAGCTGGGGGAAAAATAAATACAATGATACCTAAGTATAAATAGAGACACTGGGAGAAAGACACAGTAGTGGAAGAGAAGGGACCTAGCAGTGAGAAACCCGTTTTGAGTGCTGCACTGGCTGCTCAATTGCTGTGTGATCATGGGAAAATCAATTAACCTCTCCGAGCCTTACATTCACCACCTTCAAAATGGATTGTACACTCATGAAGTTTACTGCACACATGGAGCAGGAATGCAATGGTTCATGATATTATTTTAACTCCCAGACCATGTACCTGACTTGCAGCTACTTCCAGGGACCATCCACTTAGATCTCAAAGTCAACAAATGGAACTTTCCATTCTTCCTCCCTCTTAGGAAAATGCTTCCCTCTCTTTCTGACAGCAGTAACATAATTTTTCCAGTCCCTTAGCCAGGATCCTAAGACGTAGACTCCTCTCTGACTCTTCTCTTTCCTCCCCTCTGGCCAATCTGTGGCCCATCCTTGGAAGCATATTTCAGTAAACCCCCTTCTACATGACCACTGGCCTGGTTCCTGCTCTTACCCCAGTGCCTACACTATTTCAACCCTCCAGACTGGCCGTACCCTGCCGTCAATCCAATTTTCCTCAAGTAAAACCTCCATCACATTACTCTGCGCAGAAAAAATTTTTAAACAAGGACCCGGAGTCCTCACGGACTCCTCAGCGGCCTCACTCTACTCACTCCTACCTCCTCCTTACTCCTCTGAGCACTCATCTTTCACTCCAGGACCCTCACCATCCTGGGAACCAGCCTGCAGAGTCCTGCATTCAGGTTTCTGCACCTGCTACTTTTTGCCTCTGTGATTCCAAATCCTGTTGTGAGTTCTTGCTCCAGTCCTTGTGGCCATTACTGCAATTACAACCCAGACGACAAGGTCTGCACCTCACCATCTGCTAATGAGAACAGACGAACAACTGGAAGTGATCTGGGCAGCCACCTAGCTCAACCCTGCCCTGTGCATTCAGTCTCTTTACAGGTGAAGCAGCTCAGACCCAGCCCCAAGCAGCCGTCAGTACAAGCACCAGGACAACCCGAGTGTGAATCCCAGGAAGACCTGAAAGCTGGGACAGCAACTGAATGGTACACTTGGGAAACAGGCCTTCGTGTCACCTGGCCTCGGCAGAAATGTTCAGGTATGGGCTTGAGTTGCTCTGAGTTCTGAGACACTGAGCTGGTGAGGGGACAAGGACAGAACCAGTCTCCAGAACAGTCAGAAATGGCCAGGAGGGCATGAAAATCTTCTGAGAATGGGGGCGAGGGGCTCCTCACCCCACACAGCAGCATCACTGGGAGGGGAATATCCCTGAGGGGGACCCTGGCACCAGGACACTGGCACCTTTGTCTGGGGCTCATCACTCGAGCCCCTGCTTTGTTCTGTCATCCTCTGCCGTTACAGCAATCACACATCTCCACATAAAGTATGCTGACATCTTTCTGCCACTTGCATCACTGCCACGCTGTATCAACCGTGCCCTGGACCCAGGTCTCCCAGGAGACCAGTGCCCCTTACCGTATCCCACTATTACATGCACATGGCCTCTTCCCCTGAACTCTAAGACCCCACAGGCAAGCGCCTTTATTTTTAACTCTTCATAGTGACCAGAACAGCACTGGCCACAGAGCCAAGTCCACCTCTGTGGTGAATAAATGAGTGAAGGCTGAGGGCTCCTACAAGAATCCCTTAGTAATACTTACAGCACTAACTAAACAATCTAACACTACCATGGTCACCACACATTTAGATATGTCACCTCCCTTCATCCTCATGGCACCATGAGGACAGGTTCCATGAACAGCCCCATTCCACAACAGAGGAAACTGAGACCTGGAAAGCTCAAGGGAGATGCTCAAGGTCAGGGTCAGCAAGTGGAGGAGCAGGATGGATTCTCTTACGTCCTGAAGGAAGCACAGGGATAATCTTGCTCATCCTTCAAGGCATTTCAGGATAAGGAAAGGCTAGGTGGGGTCGGTACAGATGGGTGGTCAGTGCACAACTCACAAAGAAGTTATGAAACAAAAAAGAAGAAAATCAAAGAACAAGGACAGGCCGCTCCAGCCACAGTGTTTCCTCTCCCCGCCGGCATCCTGATTCCACGCATGCAGACTCTCCATACTGTCCCTTGCCCTGGCAGCCCCAAAGCCCCGCAGTGCGCTCTGCTGGCAGCCCCTGTGGGCTCTCTCTCGCTGCTCCTCCTCCCATGAGCTGCTGTCACACACAATGGCCGCATCCCCCCAGGCTCTGAGCCCAGGTCAAACCCAGCCACCACTTGAGTCCCAGTGCAGCTCTGCTTCCTCTGTGACTCGGGCCACTCCGACCTCTCCCATCGCGAAGCCCCCTCGTGCCCTCCTACGTGCACACCGTGAGCTCCAATGCTTTCGTGCACGTTAGTCCTGCCCACTTCCTGCCGCAAGAGAAAACCACTAACACAGGGCCCACATGCAGGGAGCACTCAATAAATATCTGAACAAGCTCAGATGCCCCATCTTTTGCTGTTCGTATCTTGTTCTCAAGCCCTCAGTGTCTTTAATCATGGACACAATGTAGGTGTTTGGGGGTCCTCATGACCGACCTGTCTCCATACAGCCAGAATAATGGCCTCATGTTTTCCTGCTCCATCATTTGGCTCCTCTATTGACACAGGAAAGCAGCTCCTCGTGCCCCATGGTCCATGCTGGACCCATTTACCCGCCTGCCATGAAGTCCCCTTCCTTTGCCAGGAGCGCCAGAGCTACGGCAGGACCCCTGACCTGAGCTTTCAGAACTCCCCAGTTCCTCACCTGTGGGTGGAGACAGTCTTACCTGGAGAGACCCTGCAGTCCTGCGGTTCCACGTACTCCCCAAAGCAGTCTATCTGGGCTGGGGTCACATGCCTCCACTCCTCCTCAGGGAAGGCCAGGGCCATATCTTTAAATGGCCCCAACCCCTGCAACAATAGGAGATTGCTATGAATAAAGAAAGAATCCTAGGCCAGAGACAGTGGCTCATGTCTGTAATCCAACTTCCTCCCAACCAGCTTCCTCCCAACAGTTGAATGGGAGTAATCCACTTGTTTGAGCCACTGCAGTTTTGAGCCTCTGTGGCTGGGGCTCAGCTTGCCCCTAACAACCAAGTCACCTCATTTCCACTCTGCAGCAGCCTCCCACTCACACCTCATGCTTGACAGAGCCTGGCAGCCGCTATTTACCTTCTCATCAAGAACAAAGTTCACATTCGGCCAAGCCCTGTCTTAAGAACAAGGCTGTGATAAAATAAACGCATCCTCAATTTCTCACTCACTGCACCACGAAGAACTATTATGGTACAAGGGAGGGTCCAACCAAATTAAAAAGCACTGATGTCATTCCTCATCCCCTCCAAAGTACATCCTTGGACAACAGGAAAGGGAAATGATGCTGGCATCCAGCCTTGCCCAAATACGGCTTGAGCAGGACCAGACTTGATCCCCTTCTTTTTTCTGCCAAACAACACCTTTTCTTCTTCAAAGAACTCTTTTAGACTCGCCTCCTTGAGGAAGGTGCCCCACTGGAAAGCCCCCACCTCCCTGCTACTAGTGCTCAGCACCCTGTGGAAAAGAGAGCACCCCATCTATGCTTCAGTTACCTCATTTGTGGCAGATGAGTAATGTTAACGAGGTCCAACTCCTAGTGTGGCCTGTATGGCCAAAGAGACCACCCTGCTCAATGCTTCTGAAAGCCCCAACCCTGAGTCAGCCACATTCCTGCTGAGGTTAGGGGACAGGAAAGTTTCCAAAACAGAAAAATCAGCAGCAGAAGTACCCATAAACGGCACCCACAAAGGGTTATCTCGGGGCCAATCAGCACAGCCTAGATAGCCCTAGGGGGTTTCTATCTGTAACAGTTGTAAGAGTCCATCTGTGGCTGGGCGCGGTGGCTCATGCCTGTAATCTCAGCACTTTGGGAGGCCGAAGTGGGTGGATCACAAGATCAGGAGATCGAGACCATCCTGGCTAACATGGTGAAACCCCGTCTCTACTAAAAATACAAAAAATTAGCCAGGCGAGGTGGCAGGTGCCTGTAGTCCCAGCTGCTTGGGAGGCTGAGGCAGGAGAATGATGTGAACCCAGGAGGCAGAGCCTGCAGTGAGCCAAGACCGCGCCACTGCACTCCAGCCTGGGCGACAGACAAGGTTCGACGTAAATTAACAACTGCGGCTGATGGTTCAGTGGAGGAAACCACACCATCAGGTCCACCGGGACTAGGAAGGGAGAATGACTCAACTTGGGACAGGAAGGGCACACTGTTGTGCAGAGAAACCTTGGGGAAGGTGAACCTCAATCAAAGCAACGGTCATGATTTCTGCAAAGGGAGTCAGAGCTCACCTGCGATCCAGCAGTAAAGAACCCAGCTGCCATCTCTTGGTCTCTGGGATTCACTGCGGGGAGGCCAGGACCCGCCTGCAGAACAGGTAGTGCTGAGCAGGGACAAAAAGCATGAGAAAGATCAGAAGGATCAGTGATGTTATGCTGTTAGCTCGTTCAAATGTGTCCCCTACCAGATGCGTACAACCTCAGGAACCAGAAGACTCCAGACAGAATCCCTTTTCACTCTGGTACCACACTTTCCCACGCACAGGGGCCTGGGTGTCCCTTGCCCTATTCTCAGCTGGGGCCTGGGTGTCTCCTGTTCTCAGCTGGCAAGATTGTCCCGGCCCTGTCCGTTCAGGGCTACCCATGCTACCCAGTCACACTCTGGGAATAACCTCCTTTGAGATTCAGTAACAAAATAAAGCTACGTGGGCTGGGCGCGGTGGCTCATGCCTGTAATCCCAGCACTTTGGGAGGCTGAGGTGGACAGATCACGAGGTCAGGAGATCGAGACCATCCTGGCTAACATGGTGAAACCCCATCTCCACTAAAAATACAAAAAAATTAACAGGGCATGGTGGCACATGCCTGTAGTCCCAGCTACTTGGGAGGCTGAAGCAGGAGAATTGCTTCAACCCAGGAGGCAAAGGTTGCAGTGAGCTGAGATCGCGCCACTGCACTCCAACCTGGGTGACAGAGTGAGACCCCGTCTCAAAAAAGAAAGAAAGAAAGAAAGCTACATATTACTTTGGGGGATATGGTTTATCTGCCTACTGAAAAAGTATTCCTGCAAGTCAGCTGAATATTTCTTGGTAGTTTCTAGAAGGGATCTGAGGGAAAGAAAAGAGAAATAATAAGAAAGCATGATCCCAGATATCCCCTCCAGACACCAGAGGGTAAAGGGAGAAGAAACAATTTCACTTCATCTATTTCCTAAGGTGGAGGAAGTAGCCAAGAAAATTCACAATTACACCTCGTGGGTAACTTAGTTGCTCCATTGCTGGGTTTCTGAAAAGAGTTGGCTGCACAGCACTGTTTCCTATGACCTGACATCCCCACTATCTGCGTCTTACTCACCTTGCTCCTGGAAGGCCCGTGTCTCATCTCCAGGGTCCTGACTGAGCTGCTCCTCGGTACCTGGGTCTGGACCTTGAACTCCTTCCCCAGGGGGCATCCCCCACTCAGGCTTGACCTCCACTGGCCCCAGCTGGATGCCTGGCTCCCAAGCGCCTCTGCAAAGTGCTGTTTCCTCCTGCTCTCCCTGCCTGTGGCATGGAACCTAAGAACAGTTCCCAACACCGATTAGAATGAGGCCTGGGCAAGGCTGTTATGAAGGGAGTTGAACTAAAATCTAAAAAGAGAACCAAGAAAAGAACCATTCCAGCTTCAGGGGAGAGGAAGGAAAAATCAGCTGAGCTCTTCCCCAGGACATTAGTGAGGAAGTGAAAAGGAAGCTAAACTCATGCATCAGGCCCTGAGCAACTTTTATCTGTCCACGCCATTTGACAAGGGTCCCCTCTACCTGCCATCACCAAGCCCAAATATTATCCTGCTGAGGATTTTAACACAATATACTCACTACTAGAAAAAAAAATTCCTAATTGAAAAAGCTGAAAATAAAAAATGCAAAGCCTAGACCCTGCAGTGAACAGGCCAGTGAGAAATAGTTGCTTTAAAGAGAGCCAGGAAGCCTGGGCAACATGACGAGACTCCATCTCTACAAAAAATAAAAAAATTAGCCAGGCATGGTGGTACATGCCTGTGGTCTCAGCTACTCAGGAGGCTGAGGTGGGAGGATCAACTGAGCGAGGAGCTCAAGGCTGCAGTAAGCTAGGATTGTGCCACTGCACTCCAGCCTAGGCTGTTGGCTGACCCTGTCTCAAAAATAATAAATTAAAAAGAGCAAGAAAAATCAGGAGGACTCTCTCACTGAGAAGTACTCACAAAAACAAGGCATTTCTGGTCCACTTTTAAGCTCCTGAGTTGAGTAGGAAAAAATTCTCTTAGGATTCTGAAGACAGGAAGTCAGGGTGACAAGAGTGTGCACGGGAGGCTGAACTACAGAAGGACGGGGGCTTGTGAGCAAGACGGTGTCATCAGTCCTGCTCTCCTTTCCCAGTCATCCATCAGGGGGCTGTACCACAAAGTGACCGAAATATGGCTGGAACCTCAAGGAAGCACGTGCGGTGCCAAATCACTTGGTGTCATTAGAGCAGCACCAAAGAATTGTTACAGGAGCCCTATGAGCCACAGAGAAAACAGTACTGCCATGGACAACCCTTTTCCGGAAAAATATTCCCCAGGTGGGATTCTCTGCCTTCCCAGAGGCATCTCTGTCCAAAGCAGGGTCAGGTCTATGAGGGACCCCAAAAACAATCACAACTGCCTTCTTTTTGCCTGATGCCCACAAGGGAAATATGGCCAGGCCTCTGCCCTCATGACCAAACAGAGGCTTCAGGCCCTTCTGCATGGCAGCATCTCCCCTGGGAATGGCCTTTCTTGCTGAAAACGCCACTGCTCTCCAAAAAGAACCTCAAGGAGTCTGAGGGCAGAGGAGGGCGGTTCCACACCTCGTCCACTCCTACTGCTTCCTCAAATCTTTGGATTCTTTAACATTCCCTGCCCACACCAAGGGCGCCAGACCTGGATCCCCTCCTCACCCACCGCCTTGGCCTCCAGCGCTCTCTCTGTCAGGTCCTCCACCATGGCGGCCAGGGCCTTGCCACTCTCTGGGCCATGCTCCCGGATCCAGGCGTAGAACTCGCAGGGCAGGATAGTGAGGAACTGCTCCAGCACCAGCAGCTCCAGGATCTGCTCCTTGGTGTGCAACTCGGGCCTCAGCCACCGACGACAGAGTTCCTGGAGCTCCCTAAGAGCTTCCTGGGGTCCAGCTGCCTCCTGGTAGCGGAACTGCCGAAACCTCAGCCGAAAAGTCTCTGGACTAGGGTCCTCCCTTCCTCTGCCCCATGGCAACTCTTTCTCCAGTTTCACCACAGGAATACCCAACTGCTGCTGAGGAGCTTCCGCCATCTCTGGATGCTCTTTAAGCATCTTCACACTCCCTCCGAGAAGACTGAGAATGACTGCATCAATGACCCTTTTGAGAACAAGAGACACGTGAAAGGTCAGCCCATCCCAGTTCTGTCTCTACATCAAGGAATATTCCACTGGAGAACACAGTAATTACCTTTTACAAGGCATTTTCAAAAGACTGAACACAGATCCCAAAAGTCAGGTCAATTCAACATAGTAATCATTTGCTAAGCAACTATTAGGTACAGAGACTAAACAGAAAATGTCTAAGATTTTGCTTTTATACCCACAAATAACTTAGGATCTCACTGAAGAATAACACTACAATCAGAGAATAATATATAATGGGTTATAACTGGGTGAGTCACCAGGGCCTACTCTTCCAATACTAAAGGAAACATACATGCAAAACACAAACACACACATATACACACACAAGAGGCAGGCAGAAACAACAAACAAAATAGAGAACAAGACACACTGGGAGCTTACCCTCCTGAAACTCATATGCTGGTACAGCAGACAGAAAAAGTCAAATGGAAGCAACTCTTTTAAAAACTGCAAGTGGAGACAAGTTCTAGAAAGAAAATAAGTAGGGTGCTCTGTTAACAGGGGGCAACTGACTTGAAGAAGGCTTTTCTAAAGACATGATACCAGGCTGACTCAAGGATGAGAATGAGTCAGTCATTCTAAGAGCATTCCAGGCAAAAGCCCTGAGGCTAAGAAATTACTCTGGGTGTCCAAGAACAAGCCATATCCCAGTGTGGCTTCAGCAGTGACGAGCAGAGCTGCACCAGAAGAGGTGGCAGAGGCAGACAGAAACCAGATCACCCAGAGCCTGCGCCACAGAAAGAATTATGAACTTTATTCTTATTTCTTACTTTAGCGAGGAACTACATGTTTTATAAAAGTCATTCTGCCTGTGTGTTGACAGGGAATAGGCTAGAGGTGGCAAGAGAGAAATGGCACTTACAGTGATTCAAGCAGATGATAAGGGCTTAGATCAGGGTGGTGGCAAAGAGTCAGACAAAATCAAGACGTATTTTGGAGATTAAAACCAACAAACTTGCTGATGGCTTAGACGTGATGGTGCGCTCAACCTGAAAAAGACAATGGAGCAACATATATACCATTATGACAAATGACCTAAAGATTTCTAACTTGTACAGGCTTTACTCTTTAGAAAGCATGTGAACACATATTTCATTTAATACTTAAAACACTTCTGTAGGATGAGTGCTACTCCTCCTACTTCTCAGAAGGAAAAAAAAAGAGACTGGATGATAACTGCCTCCCAAAATACATGGTACAGATTGAAAAAAAAAAAATGTGAAGTCAAAAAGAGAGAAAACTAATCTAAGTCCAAGTACTCAAGGAAAAGAAGAGGCTTGAAGTAGACTGGAGAATGAGTCCTATTTACCTCCAAGTGGATTATGCGGAAGACCTAGACTGGGAAGACAGACTTGGAAGTCCAAAGCACCAGGGGAAGGAGATCATGCTTGTCAGAAAACGGAAAGATCACCTGACTGGAGCAGAGAATGGGCAGCTGGCAGGAGGCACACCCCAAAGCTTCTGCTAAATATTCTATTGTGAGTTTCTGTATTTATCTACCCCCACTTAAACCAAGTTTATATTTTCAGTCTATTCATTGACTCTGCAACATTGAGATTTCTCTTTCATTCTTTTCTAGCTATTGCATTGGTTCACTCCACTAGTGCATTTAATGCACTACAGTGCAAATGTTTACCCATGTGTCTCCCTCTAACAGATTCCCTGGAGGCAAGAAAGATCCTCATTCATCTTTTATCTCTGCCATTTGACAAATAGAAATTGCCCCATTGCTATTCTTTATCTCCCCCCACCCATTGTGACTCTTTTGTTTTGTTTCTGAGACAGGATCTCAGGGTTTTATCACCCCAGCTGGAGACCAGTGGTGCGATCACTGCAGCCTTTGCCTCCTACGATCAAGCGATCCTCCCACCTCAGCCTCCCGAGTAGCTGGGACTACTGGCGAGTGCCACCATGACCAGCTAATTATTTATTTTTGTAGAGACAGGGTCTCCCCATGTTGCCCAGGCTGGAGTGCAGTGGCATGAATGTAAGTCAGTGCAACCTTGAACTCCTGGGCTCAGGCGATCCTCCTGCCTCAGCCTCCCGAGTAGCTGGGACCTCAGGCGCGTACCACCACGCCCGGCTACTTTTCAATTTTTGTAGAGACAGGGTTTCGCTATGTTGACCAGGCTGGCTCATCACTATTCTTTAAATGAGTGTCCTATGTGATTACTTTCACTTTGCACAGAGTTCTGCTTTGGTTCAAGATCTCTTCGGGTTCGTGGCCAGCCCTGCACTAAGCCAAGCCTGGCAGAGCGGGATCAGCCTCGCTCCTACCTGAGCCTACAGCGCGGCGGCCCCTCAGCATCCAGACCCGCAGGGCCTCGGGGCCGCTGAAGGCAGCTCCTGAGAGACTTGCCGCCCTCACCCGGGGCTGAGCGGAGGGAGACGGGCTCTACTGCAACCCCGCTGCCGCCGAGCCCCGTAGCGGCACCAAAACCCGTCCCCGCGCCCGTTTACCACTTCGCCCGCCACCCGCTGCGGCCCTGAAGAGACTCTCACCCGCCGCTGCCCTGAAGGGCCTCTCACCCGCTAGGGTCGCCAGTGCTCTCCGCGGTCCGGAAGTGAGCTGCGGACGCTGTCAGACAGGTGCGTAAGGAAAGACTCGCTTCCGTGTCCTCTCTAGGATGCTCGGAGGTCTCGGCGGATGCGTCTCGATGGTTGCTGATCCCAGCCTGCTGTTCCGAACCCGGCGAGGCGAAGACGACCAGGGCTTCCCCAGGATTGACTGCCCAGCTCGAGGCGCTCTGTGGCTAGGCCCCTTCCACTTCCGTGCCATTTCACCTGCTTGCCCTCCGTGGAAAGGACTCGGTGCATCGCCAGATACACTACTGGACACAGCACCTGCCCCAAGGGGCTTTAGAGTCCAGTCGGTCAATGCGCGACTATTCCGGCCGCGAGGGCCTTGCGCGAGGCGTAGGGGCAGAGGAGATAGGGGGCGCACTGGATCTAACCGGCTCACTTAAGAGGCTCCTGACCCCGGGTAGTGTGCGTGCGTGTGTGTATGTGTAGTCAGGGAAGGCTTCCTGGAGGAGCCAGCATCGGAGCTGTTTTTTGTGGGGGGGTTTTGTTTGTTTGTTTTTGTTTTTTGAGAAAGAGAGAGAGAAGTCTCGTTCTGTCTCCCAGGATGGAGCGCAGTGGTGAGATCATAGCTCACTGCAACCTCGAAGCCCTGAGTTCAAGCAATCCTCCCACCTCAGTCTCCTGGGTAGCTGGGACTTTTTTTCAATTTTTTGCAGAGAGGGGGGTCTCTCTATGTTGCCCAATCTGGTCTCCAACTTCTGGACTCAAGCGATCTTCCCCCCTTGGCCTCCCAAAGTGCTGGGATTGCAGGCGCAAGCCACCGCGTCCAGCCTGAAGGCAGTCTGTCTCAACTGGGTGGCCCAGTGTTACTCCAGAATCCACTCAGGAAACAGGAAACCCTCTTGTCTTACTCTTCTCCAGCACTTTGCAAAGTGTCTGGTACAATATTTGCTAAAAATATACACTTATAGAGTAAATGAACTCCTAGAATATAACATAGGTGTTAGACCATCTCACTTTATCCTCCATGTCTCTGTCCCACTTTCATATTTTTCTTGTCTGCCCATATTTGGCTTGGGTTTATGTCTTCACCTTTTTATTAATAATCCACTTTTCAGCTGTTTCTAATGTGCTACAAAATCCACAGTTGTTGTTTTTTTGTTTTGTTTTGTTTTGTTTTTTAAGAGACGAGGTCTTGCTGTGTCACCTAGGCTGGAGTACAGCGGTGCTATCATAGCTCACTACAGCTTCCAACTCCTGGGTTCAAGCAATCCACCTCAGCTTCCCAAATAGCTGGGACTACAGGCATGAGCCACCACACCCAGCTAATCTTTAAAAAATGTTTTGTAAGGACAGGGTCTCACTATGTTGCCCAGGCTAGTCTTAAACTCCTGGGCTCGAGCAATCCTCCCCGCTTGGCCACCCATATTTTTGTTTTAATTAATATATTTTTTCCATTTCTAGAATTTCTATTTGATTTTTTCCAAATATTCTAGATTGATCTTTTAAAAGAATTTACCGATATGTTTAAGCTTTTTATACATAGTAAATATAGTTGAGCCTGATAATTCTGAGATCTGAAGTCCCCTCAGATATCTTTCTGTGATCTGCTATTTCCACTGTTTTTGATGGTGCCACTTCCACCAGCAGTACCTAACAGCATCCATTTCCCATATCTCATCATCTCTGCCATTATCCAGCTTTAATTTTTGCCAATTGACAGGTGAAGTAAATGTTACCTCATTTTTTAATTTGCATGTTCTTCATTATAAGTGAGGTCAGTCATTATTCCTACTTTCATTAACTTCTTGCCTTCCCTTTTCTATGAACTGACTTTTCTTTGTGTTTCTATTAAGCTGTTTATCTCTTTCTTATTGATTTCTGAGTTCTGGGGACATTATATAATGTCCCTAGAGCATTAAATAATGTCCCCAGGACATTAATTGGGGGCATTCCTCAAACATATATCTTCCTCGAACATACCACGGTACCTTCTTTCCTTGTGTGACAGGCTGCTCATTTTCCTTGGAAACATTTTTGTGAAATTTCTTTGAGTTCCAGGATAAAGTGAATTTATCTAGAGAGGGTTGATATTGTTTTTCTTCCATGTAAATTTTTTTCTTGTCAGCATCACCAGTCCAAGGTCATTGTAAACCAAATTTATAATTTGAGGATTTTTGAACCATGCTATAATAGTAATATGAATTTGGGCTGCAAATATTGAGGGGTGATTTGTGGTTGCAACTTCTCAACCACAAATCTTTGTGGTTTTGTGGTTGTCCAGCGTGGCACTAAGACAAATTGCCTTGCTGGCTCCTGGTGGTAGGGGTACGGGATAGGTGACTTATCTCTCACCCTTACATTGATAACCCAGCCCTTGTCTACGGCCATACCACCCTGAATGTACCGGATCTCTTCTGATAATCCACACTTTTGCAGTCCTTGGTTTATGGGGGGAAAGCTCTCTTATCAGATGCTCTTCCTTGAGTAAACTTTAGGCATAGTTTTAAAAAATCAAATCTCTGCAAGATGATTTCTCTAGGTATTATTCTTTACTTTGATGTTATCTTATAATTCATTACTATTTTGTTACCTGATATCTTTAGATTTTATTATTTATTTTATCATTTCTGTTGTTTTTGGCAGACGAATCAGCCCAACTATTTAGTCTGCCATGTTATCAGATGTAGGATGTCTCCAGGCTTCTTTATTTATATGTTTTTATTTCTTCCAAATAGGACACTTAAAATTACATTTTTACTGCCTGTATAATATTCTGTCCTCTGAATACACTATACTTTTAAAAATTATTTCAACATGGGGGAAATAATCTAGAATATACTCTTTTATTTTTGCTATTATAAATAACCTGGAACAAGCATTCCTTTGTATAAATACTTGACCTCACCCCTGGTTATTTCCTTAGAATAAATTCCTAAAATTCAACTCCTGGGCCACCAGGTATGAATATTTTTAAACCTATTAATGCATATGCTATTATAAAATGCTTTCCAGAAAGTTCATGCCAATTTACATTCCCATCAAATGTATATGAGAGTGCTCAACTCACCAAAATTGGCTAAGACTGGTTTCTAATCTTTGTGGATTTGATTTTCATTTAATTTTTTTTATTTGACCACTTTTGTAGGGCTGTAGTAAAAATTCTTCCCAAGTTCTGGCAATAAATCCATCATCAATCCTAGCTTTCACTGGTGGCATGAATTTCCATTCTTTGTGTGTTTGTTTGAGACAGAGTCTCGCTCTGTCACCAGGCTAGAGTGCAGTGGTGCTATCTCTGCTCACTGCCACCTCTGCCTCCTGGGTTCAAGCGATTCTCCTGCCTCAGCCTCCCAAGTAGCTGGGACTACAGGTGTGCGCCACCATGCCCAGCTAATTTTTGTATTTTTAGTAGAGATGGCATTTCACCATGTTGGCCAGGATGGTCTCGATCTCTTGACCTCGGGATCTGCCCACCTCAGCCTCCCAAAGTGCTGGGATTACAGGTGTGAGCCACCACGCCTGGCCGAATTTCCATTCTTTTCTGGTTATTTATAGGAATTTGGGTGAGAAGATGGGGGAGGTGAGTCATGGACTACTGGCCTATTCTAATTCTAAGCTGAAATAACTAAGTCAGGCTGATTCTTAAATCTTTCCCTCTACAGGCCCCAATGCCCTTTCCATGTCTTCCACCCCTCCCCAACACACATCCCACCATGTTTGTTCTGTATTGCATTCATAGCCATTCCCTCTTAGGGTGGGTCCTTCTCAGGCATCTGAGGGTTGATATTTGCTAATGATTTGAAATTTGCTACCCCTGGAACCCCTATATGTTCTCTAATCTGCCCTACTGTGCCCACCAAGCCAGTCTCCCATCTGTGGCTTCCCAAACTGGTTATGCTGGATTGCGGTGGTTTGGGCCACAGATACATAAGTTGGAGTTTGTAGATATTCTCTATTCCTAGTTTCACTGACAATTACAGTTCCTATGGTTTCTTTTTTAAGATGGAAAAGTGAGACAATTTGGAACTAGGCTGTAATCATATCCCTATAAGAAACTCCCAAGATACCTTTTGGGGAGAAATGTAATAAGAAATTCCAGGCTGGGTGCGGTGGCTCACGCCTGTAATCTCAGCACTTTGGGAGGCCGAGGTGGGCGGATCACGAGGTCAAGAGATCAAGATCATCCTGGCCAACATAGTGAAACCCTGTCTCTACTAAAAATACAAAAATTAGCTGGGCATGGTGGCACACGCCTGTAGTCCCAGCTACTCAGGAAGCTGAAGCAGGAGAATCGCTTGAACCAGGGAGCCAGAGGTTGCAGTGAGCCTAGATCGTGCCACTGCACTCCAGCCTGGTGACAGAGTGAGACTCTGTCTCCAAAAAAAAAAAAAGAAATTCCAAAAAAATTGGTTGTTCAAGTGTGTATGTCTTAGTTCCTCTGCTTGGGTGTTTGCTTCTAGGAACAGGGACAAATTCTGAAATCTCTTTGTACCCCAAGGTGTACCACATGAGTTCACCTTCAATGAATGCTGTTTAATCACCATGGAGTCCACGTGACTCTAGCCATGTCCATTGTATCTCCTCTCCCAAAAGACATCCACAGCTCCCTGCACTTGCTTTAGAAGTTGCACTGCTTAAGTGCTAAGAGCTTTTTCTGCACATTTGTTCTTTGGAGAGAGAAGTGGGAAGCCATTGGTAGGTGGTATCTTTGAGATGAAGGATGGAGATTCATATGGTTTGGCTTTGTCCCCACCCAGATCTCATCTTGAATTTGTAGCTCTCATAGTTCCCACGTGTTGTGGGAGGGGCCCAGTGGAAGATAATTGGATCATGGGGGCGGTTTCCCCCATATTGTTCTCGTGGTAGTGAATAAGTCTCATGAGATCTGATGGTTTTATATGAGGTTTCCCTTTTTGCTTGGTTCTCATTATCTCTTGCCTGCCACCATGTAAGACATGACTTTTGCCTTCCACCATGATTGTGAGCACCCTCCCCCACCCTGAGCCACATGGTACTGTGAATCCATTAAACCTCTTTTTCTTTATAAACTACCCGGTCTCAGATAGGTCTTCAGCAGCAGCGTGAAAACAGACTAATATAGAGATGAAGCCAGTGGAGGGCTTGGATCACTGTTCTAGCTGCCCCACTGCCCCACACATGTGTTCTTCCCAGCTACACCCATTCTTGTTAGGAGGCTGAGTGCTCCCTGTGATGCAAGCACCATAGGGCTGTGAATGGAGCACACTGGAGGAGCACTCGGGAGGCCTCTGGCTATAGGGAAATGATGGAATGCCAGATATGTTGATTGGCTAATGTGCAGTCCTAATTATGGAAAAGGAGTCAGGTTGGTGTGAGGAGGGGAAAGCAAAAAGAAGAAGCAGATAAGCTACAAGTCGGCCTTTCTTCATGGTCCAGGACACGTAGCCCTCCTGTGCAAATAACTCACAATCTTCCTGCGCCCAAGCTATCACCAGACACCTGCAAGTTAGCTCACTGCAACACTGGCATTATCAGTACTGCACAAAGCCCTCTTCAGCATACAGCATAAACACTATGCCATCAAATCTCCAACAAGTCTTTGTTTCCTTTCAGTCAGCTCCTCTTCTGCTGGTCCTGCCTGTTGCTCCCTGGCAATGTACTTTTTTTTTTTTGAGACGGAGTTTCGCTCTTGTTTCCCAGGCTGGAGTGCAATGGCGCGATCTCGGCTCACCGCAACCTCCACCTCCTGGGTTCAAGCGATTCTCCTGCCTCAGCCTCCCGAGTAGCTGGGATTGCAGGCATGCACCACTACACCCGGCTAATTTTGTATTTTTAGTAGAGACGGGGTTTCTCCATGTTGATAAAGCTGGTCTTGAACTCCTGACCTCAGGTGATCCACCCGCCTCGGCCTCCCAAAGTGCTGGGATTATAGGCATGAGCCACCACGCCCAGCCCGGCAATGTACTTTTATACTTCCTTTAATAAATCTGCCTTTCTTTATCTACAACTGTCTTGGTAAATTCTTTTACCCCTGTGCCACCAGCCCAAATAGTTGTCATTCCCCCGAGTATATTCTGTATTCTGTACGGTTTCTGTTTCACAAAATCCCATTTCACTTGGTTATCTTGTAATATTCCTCCCTCCCCTCCTGCCCTGTGGACTTGGTTTTTGAGATATGGATGAACAAAGTAGCCTTTCTTTTTATTGAAAATACCTGCAAAAACGTCACTTAGGAAGCTCAGAAGAGTTGAAAGGACTTTTAGCAAATTTCACATACAAGCAAGATAGAATCACTGTGAGTATGGGGAGGTGGAGAGTTGATCTGACACGCAAGAAGCTCCTCAAAGGCACAGATACTGGCAGAGAGGGTGGGGAGGACTACAAACAGCTACATGTGTACACTCACATGGCTTGAAGAAGGGTAAAGAAGCCATGTCCTGGGCTAGATGACTGTTTCTGCTGTCACCTGTGTCTCCTTTTGTACTGAGCTCGGTTCTCCTCCCAAACTCTCCAGATTGTCCAGGTACAGGCTCCCGTGGTCCTCCTCCATACTCTGGGAAGTGGACAACAAGTGCCAGCAAGGGCAAACCATTTCTTGAATGAGGCAGATGGTACCTAGGGAACAGCCAACGTTTGGGTCAGGTCAGAGAAAGTCCAGAGCTCCACGCCCTAGAGGTCAGGTCCCTCTAGCTCCAGAGCTGCCCTCCCTCATTCTGCCCCCCAATCTAGAGTATTACAGAGAGAGATTACAGACAGGATGCGTCAAAGGACAAGAAGTACAAATACATGTATAAAATCACAGACCCATGGTCAGCACCTAGAAGACATCTCAGCAATCATGTAGCCCATTAATGGGTGAAAAAAAAAACTAAGGTTTAGAGAAAGGAAGTTCCAACACAAAACCCAGGCCCAACCCAAGACCTTCAGTGAAGTAAAAGATAGAAAACTGACACGAATAAGAACAAACGAGGGATGGACGTGGTAGTTCACGCCTGTAATTCCAGTGCTTTGGGAAGCCGAGACAGGAGGGTCTTTTGAGCCCAGGAGTTCGAGACTCATCATGGGCGACATAGCAAGACCTCGTGTTTACCAAAAAAAAATTAAAATTAGCCAGGCATGATGGCATGAGCCTGAAGCCCCACTGACTTGGGAGGGTGAGGCAGGAAGATCACTTGAGCCCAGGAGGTCAAGGGTGCAGTGAGCTATGATCACACCACTGCCCTCCAGCCTGGGCCACAGAGCAAGACCTTGTCCCTTTAAAAAAAAAAGAACAAATGGCCGGGCGCGGTGGCTCACACCTGTAATCCCAGCACTTTGGGAGGCCGAGGTGGGTGGATCACAAGGTCAGGAGTTCGAGACCAGCCTGGCCAACATGGTGAAACCCCGTCTCTACTAAAAATATAAAAATTAGCCAGGCATGGTGGTGCGTGCCTGTAGTCCCAGCTACTTGGGAGGCTGAGGCAGAATTGCTTGAACCCGGGAGACGGAGGTTGCAGTGAGCCGAGATCATGCCACTGCACTCCAGCCTGGGTGACAGAGCAAGACTCCATCTCGGGAACAAAAAGAGACAACAAATGGAGATATCTTGAGTAAATGATCAATGCTGTGTTAAGATGAAGACTAAGATAAAAGACATCTTCTATTTTCAGCATTATAGCAGACTACTCTACCACTAAAAGCCACAAAAATTTTAAATAAAATGTGAGAGAACTTCAAAGAATTCATGGAAATCATGGAAAAATGGAATTAAAAGGTTAAAATATAAAATATTGTAACTCTATTTGGTGAAGGGGAAATTAAGAAATAAAAGCTTAAATATATGGTTTTTTGTTTGTTTGTTTTTTTGAGATGGAGTCCCGCTGTTGCCCAGGCTGGAGTGCAGTGGTGAGATCTCAGCTCACCACAACCTCCACCTCCTGGGTTCAAGTGATTATCCTGCTTCAGCCTACTGAGTAGCTGGGATTACAGGCACGCACCACCATACCCAGCTAATTTTTGTATTTTTAGTAGAGATGGGTTTTCACCATGTTGGCCAGGCTGGTCTTGAACTCCTAACCTCAGGTGGTCCACCCGCCTCGGCCTCCCGAAGTGCTGAGATGACAGGTGTGAGCCAGTGCACCTGGCCATATATACATATATATGTGTGTGTGTATATATATATACGTGCACGCACACACATATATGTATGTCTATATACATATATATACACACATACATATATATGTGCATATATAAATGTGTGTGTGTGTGTGTGTGTGTGTATATATATATATATTTTTAACTAGCTGGCCATGGTGGCACATGCCTGTAGTTCCAGTGATTCAAGAGGCTGAGGCAGGAGGATCGCTTGAGCCCCAGAGTTGGAGGCTGCAGTTGTACCACTGCACTCCAACCTGGGCAACAAAGCAAGACCCTATCTCTTAAAAAAAAAAAAAAAGGTAGAGACAGAAATAGATAGCCTAAGGAACCAGGATGGTGGAAGGGAGACTATAAAAATTTGAAAGAGTTTAGTTCTAAGTCAAGAAGGATAAGAACAGGAAGGCCAAGGATGGAGTTGAAGCTCCAGAGCAGTGCTGTCCGGTAGAACGTTCTGCAGAGAAGGAAATTTCTCTGTCTGCACTGTCCAATATGACAGTGTCCAATAGCCACTGGACATATGTGGTTATTGAACATCGGTGATGTGGCTAGTATGGCTGAGGAACTGAATTCATAACTTTTTATTTTATTTTAGAGATGGAGTTTTGCTCTGTCACCCAGGCTGGAGTGCAGTGATGTGATCTCGGCTCACTGCAACCTCTGCCTCCTGGGTTCAAGCAATTCTCCTGCCTCAACCTCCCGAGTAGCTGGGATTGCAGACATGTGCCATCACGCCCAGCTAATTTTTGTATTTTTAGTAGAGATGGGGTTTCACCATGTTGGCCAGGCTGGTCTCAAACTCCTGGCCTCAAGTGTTCCACCCATCTCGGCCTCCTGAAGCACTGGAATTACAGGTGTGAACCACCACATCTGGCCAATAACTATTTTAATTAACGAAAGTTAAATAGCCACGTCTAACTGGCAGCTGCAGTTTGGAACAGTGCAATTCTAGAGAATCCAAAGGGAGGGCCTCCACAAGACAGGTTCCTAAATCCAGACCGAGGACAAGAAGCAGGGCACTGTTCCCTGGACACTCACCAGCCACTATGAACAGAAAGACGCCGAAGCCCAGCACGTAGTAAGGCCACAGCACGGAGAACTGCAGGGGGCCGAGCGTCATCCTCAGAGCCTTGATCTCCAGGGCATGCAGCACCAAAGCCAGGAAGGCACAGGCCCCTGGAGGGTCACAGGGAGACACCCTCGGTCTCCTCCCATGCTACCCGCCTTCCCTCCAAACTTCACCCCCTGTGGCTCCTGCCTGGAGGCTCCTTCATCCTTGCCCCCTCTCTGAAACAAAACTCCTACCCAGATGCCTGTCCCTCCCTCCTTTCTGACTCATCTTCAAAGCCCATGTGCTTTACCTTCCAGGGAACCATCATCAGAACTCCCTTTCCTAGCACCCTCTGCATCTGCCCTTAGCTCACCTCTGCACCTTAGCAGAGGGTGCAACACTTTGGATTAAATGCAATCCCATTTTCCTACTGCTCTACCTCCACCATTTGCCTAGGAGCCTCTCAGGGTGGAGCCTGGGTCACCCTTTATAAATGTCAAAAGGGGCCAGGTGCAGTGGTTCATGCCTGTAATCTCAGCAATTGGGAGGCTGAGGCAGGAGGACCGCTTGACACCAGGAGTTCAAGGCCAGCCTGGGCAACATAGCGAGATCCCCATCTCTACCAAAAAAAAAAAATGTTTAAATTAGCCAGGAATGGTGGTGCATGCCTAGAGTCCCATCTACTTGGGAGGCTGAGGTGGGAGGATCACTTTAGCCCAGGAGGTTAAGGCTGCAGTGAGCTATGATAGCACCACTGCACTCCAGCCTGGGTAACAGAGTGAGACCCTGTCCCTAAAAAGAAAAATTATGCCTCTTTTGACATCACAGAGACTGAGCACCCCTCTTTCTCTGGACTCCTCCCCAGGCCCTAGCGAAGGTCAGGGATCACCTAGCTGTTCCACACCTGTGAAGAAGCTGATGCAGGCTAACACAAAGTTTTGCTTCCAGGTCCTCGGGAAGAACTCGGATGCAAAGGGCATCATGATGAAGGTGGTGACGAAAGCCAAGAAAACTGCAGAGAGCAGGAAAACCCGGCCGAGGATGATGTAAACTGCAGGGGAGGGAGAAGTGGGGCTGAAGCTGGGAACCCTGACCCGGAAAGGTCAGAGTCCCTCAGAGCCTGGGCAGGGCTGGCCCCCGGAGCCTCCACCACCCTTAGATCCCAAAGCATGGCCTTGGGACCAAGGTTGTGACCATGCCACTTTGGCCCCAAGAATGCTTTGGCCCCACAATTTGATTCCCAATGGCATAGAAATATAGGGAAAAAAATTAAATTGACAATGTCAGACACTGAAATCACCAGTTCTTAATAAATATATTTTTTCTTTTTTTGAAACAGGGTCTCCCTCTATCGCCCCAGCTGGAGTGTGGTGGTGCAATCTCAGCTCACTGTAACTTCGACTTCACAGGCTCAAGCAATCCTCCTGCCTCAGCCTCCAGAGTAGCTGGGACGACAGGCATGTACCACCACACCTGGCTAATTTTTTTATTTTTATGTTTTGTAGAAGCAGGGTCTTGCTCTGTCGCCCAAGCTAGAGTGCAGTGGCACCATCATAGCTCACTGCAGCCTCAACCTCCTGGGCTCCAGCGATCCTCCCATTTTGGCCTCTCAACGCGCTGGGATGATAGGCGTGAGCCACCGTGCCTGGCCTTAACAAATGTTATTATGGGAATTTGGTTGTACCAAACCATGTATCATCCACTAGGGGAAAATGGTGGTTTTAAAAAGCAACACAAAATCAAACTCTTGTGATAAAATTTGTTGCACATGCAAATGTGAAGAATCACACCTGTATTGGTTACCCTGAAGTAATTCACCTGTGGAAAATCAGAACTTTGTGAGGTCAAAATGTTCTGAACGCTGAGGGAATCCCCACATCTTTATTTAATTTTCCTAGTTAATAGGAGTGAGACTGGGTGCGATGGTTCACGCCTGTAATCTCAACACTTTGGGAGGCTGATGTGGGAGGATTGCCTGAGGCCAGGAGTTGGAGACCAGCCTGGGCCACATAGTAAGACCCCATCTCTACAAGAAATTTTAAAAAGTTGGGCACGGTGGGGCACACCTGTAGTCCCCGCTACTTGGGAGGCTGAGGCAGGAGGATCACTTGAGCTGAGGAGATGGAGGCTGCAGTGAGCTATGATCACACCAGCCTGGGCAACAGAGCGAGATCCTGTTTTTACAAAACCTAAAATTAAAAAATTAGCTGGGAGCTGTGGTGCGCACCTGTAGTCCCAACTACTCAGGAGGCTAAGGTGGGAAGATCGCTTGAACTCAAGAGTTGGAGGCTGCAGTGAGCTGTGATCACACCAGCCTGGGTGACAAAGCGAGATCCTGTTTTTTACAAAACATAAAATTAAAAAATTAGCTGGGAGCTATGGTGAGCACAGGTAGTCCCAACTACTCAGAAGGCTGAGGCGGGAGGATCGCTTGAACTCAGGAGTTGGAGGCTGCAGTGAGCCATGATCACGCCACTGCACTTCAGCCTGGGCAACAGAGTGAGACCCCATCTCTAAAAGCAACAACAACAACAGAAGTAGTGAAATAGACCAAAATTAGCAGAGCCAGAGTCTGATAACAGGGTGATTTGTTCTCTGACTGCTGGCATGATGCAGACCCATGTGAAAATGAGTTTGCATACCCTCCTGAGCTGGCAGAGGTGGGCAGCTGGCAGTGGGATAAGGAGTCAAAGTTGCTGTTGAAGTCCCAGATATCCCAGAGTCTACCCTTGGGTTAACCAAGCCTGGTTAATTTTTTGTGTTTTGTTGTTGTTGTTGTTGTTGTTGTTTTGAGACAGGGCCTCACTCTCACTCCCAGGCTGGAATGCAGTGGCATGATCACAGCTCACTGCAGCCTCGAACTCCTGAGCTCAAGCAGGAGCCCTCCAACCTCAGCCTTTTGAGTAGCTGGGACTACAGGCACATGCCACCATGCTCAGCTAATTTTCTCATTTTTGTAGCAACAGGGTTTGGCTATGTTGCCCAGGCTGGTCTTGAACTCCTGGCCTCAAGCAATCCTCTCGCTTCGGCCTCCCAAAGTGCTGGGATTACAAGTGCAAGCCACCGTGTCCAGCCCTGAGCTAATTAGATTTTGTCCTCTCTGCTCCCACCCTGTTCTTTCACCCCCCACCTCTGTCCCAACACTGGCCCCATCTCCCTCTCTCTCCACCCCGCCTCCATCCCTCCTTACTGGATAAGGGTCGAGGCTTCCAGCATTTGGCATTGAAGCAGTTCTCAAATAGGCCACTGAAAAAGACTTCGTGGGACTCCTCGTTCGTCAGTCGCACCCAGAAGGGAAAGATGGAGACCACCAGTATAAGCAGGTAGCCTAGGGAGGTTAAGGCTGGGACTATGGCCCAGGAGAATCCCTTCATGTCCTTGTCCTCTAACGTCAGCATCACCTGTGTAAGAGAAAAGTGATCGTGGAGGTGGGACACCGACCCAAATTCTCCTGCAGCACAGAGGGAAGGAGACAGTGGCTGGGGAAATGTCAGTGCTGTGTGTGGTGCATATGTGAAACTCAGTAAATGATGATTTCTTTGCTTAACTTTACAGCCTATACACCTCTGCAGCAGACCAAAAAAAAATGCATAAAATGCTTTCTGTCGCTAAATCACTGGGTGATCTTGGGCATGTCAGGTTCCCTCTCTGAGCCCTCTTCCTCTGGTAAACTGAGGAGGTTGAACTGGGCCATTCACAAGGCCTCCTCAGCTTTAAAGTTCTCAACTTTCAGCTGGGTGCGGTGGTTCACACCTGCAATCCCACTACTTTGGGAGGCTGAGACAGGCGGATCGCTTGAGTCCAGGAGTTCAAGACCAGCCTGGGCAACATGGCGAAACCCTGTCTCTACCAAAAATTAGCCAGGCATGGTGTTGCACACCTGTAGTCTCAGCTACTCAGAAGCCTGAGGTGAGAGGATCGCCTAAGCCCAGGAAGGTCAAGGCTGCAGTGAACCATGATCACACCACTGCCCTCCAGCCTGGGTGACAGAGCAAGACCTTGTCTCAAAAAAAAAAAAAAAAAAAAAATTAAATAATTTTAATAAAAAGAAAAAAACTAAAGTTCTAAGCTTTCAATTTTTTTTTTTTTTTAAGATGGAGTCTTGCTGTTGTCAGCCCAGGCTGGAGTGCAATGGCACCATCTCAGCTCACTGCAACCTCTGCCTCCCAGGTTCCAGCAATACTCCTGCCTCAGCCTCCTGAGTAGCTGAGATTACAGGTGCCCGCCACCACGCCCAGCTAATTTTTGTATTTTTAGTAGAGACAGGGTTTCACCATGTTGGCCAGGCTGGTCTCGAACTCCTGACCTCAGGTGATCCACCCGCCTCAGCCTCCCAAGGTGCTGGGACTGCAGGTGTGAGCCACCATGCCCGGCCCTAAGCTTTCAATTCTATCAACAGCCACCTCTACTGGCCATCAGAAGGACAACTCCAGCCTATTTTGCAGTCAACTGTCTTCCTTTTGGGATTTCAGACTGAGAACCAAGGGGAGATATTCAGACCAGAGCCTTAGGTGCCCTTATTCAGTGACTGGCCTTCTGACCACAGGAACTGTGGGTTTAGGTGGGGAGAGGTCCATGTGCGCAGGAGGAGCCCCTGCTGAGAAATGAGCAGGTCATGTACAAACAGGAAGTTTTACAAAGAGTTCTGGTGTTTCATAGAGCCTCCTGCAGCCCAGGCCCTCAGTGAAGGATCCCTATCACGTGGAGTTCCTCCCCCAAACCCATCTTCTCTTTCATCACCATCTGTCACTAAGATGTCTCCTTTTGTGGCCAGTCACTGGTGGCTCATGCCTATAATCCCAGCATTTTGGAAGGCTGTGGTGGGAGGATCGCATGAACTCAGGAGTTTTGAGACCAGCCTAGGCAACACAGTCAGACCAGTCTCCACAAGAAATTGTTAAAAATTAGCCAGGCTGGGGGCATGTGCCTGTCTGTAGTTCCCAGCTACTTGGGAGGACGAGGCAGGAGGATCTCTTGAGCCCAGGAGTTAGAGACTGCAGTGAGCTATGATCATGCCACCGTACTCCAGCCTGGGCAACAAAGCAAGACCTTGTCTCTGAAAGAATAAAAATTTTCAAAAGATGTCATCTTTTGAATGAGTAGTTACACCGTGGTGGGTAAATGCTGGCTGGTCTTGTCTCAGCTTCATCACTTCCTAGCTGTGTGATCTTGGGGAACTTGCTCAGAGTCTCAGGACCTTGCTTTCCCCATCTGGAAAAGGAAGGATATAACACCTGCCTAATGATAAGGAAGGATATATTATAACACCTGCCCAATGATAAGAATACAACACCTGCCACTGAGAGGACCAAATGAAATAACGCATACCAAAGTGTCCAACACAGTGCTGAGCACTCAGGTGCTTGGTTAAAGTTGGGAGGGCAGGGATGGAGGGCAGACTTCTAAAATTCAGATATCCCTGTGGGAGAAGGGGCTGGAGGCCACACCCAACTTCAGGACAAATTGTTTCAATGAATCTGCTTTCCCCTCTGTCTGTGCTGAGCCTGGCAGCTCTGAGGAATGAGAGTTATCCAGCAATGGGAAGGAAGGAAGCAGGGACGGTGATTGGAGCTGCAGGGAGGGTGGGCCTGGCCAGAGGCCTCCAGGTGGCACTGCGATGACCCTCGCTACCTGGCAGTGCAGAAAGGGGGCATCAGGAGGTGAAAGGAAGATGTGACAAGGGAGGTGCACCCCAAGATGACAGCCTTTCTTTCCAAGTCCTACCCAAAGCCAGACCTGGGGACTCTTGCCTGTGCAAGGCTGGGCTTGGCAGCATCACGGTTTTCAAGCTGTGCCTGGGCAGTAGAGAGCACAAGGCCCTCGAAGTGAGCATGCTTTCCTCCCCTGCTCCCACACCCTGTGCAAACCTTGCCCAGTGCAGACACTGGGGCCTCTACCCAATCCCCATGCAGACCCTCACTGCAGCCAGGGAAGGGGGCGTCTTTGCCCATGCAGACACTTGCTGCAGCCAGGGAAGGGGGCATCTCTGAGAGCTACCAATGGCTATGGCTGAACAAGCCTAATGGCAGAGGGCAGAGGTGTGGCTCCCTTCCTGTACCCCCCACACCCAAGTACCCTGGTTATAAACAGGTAAACACATGTTCATCTTCGATGCTGTCAGAGTGACTTGAAAATGTTTGTACTTTCTCTTCCTTTCTGACATTCTCTAGTTTCTCTTCTTCCCACTTGAAAAATTGAATTATTCCCTTCTTTCCTTATTATTTTTTGTTTTTAGATACAGGGTCTCACTCTGTCACCCAGGCTAAACCTCCTGGGCACAAGTGATCCTCCCACCTCAGCCTCCTGAGTAGCTGGGACTACAGGTGCGTGCCACCACGCCCAGCTAATTTTTTAATTTTTTGTAGAGACAGGGGTCTAACTATGTTGCCCAGGGTGTCTTAAACTCCTGAGCTTAAGTGATCTTCCTGCCTTGGCCTCCCAAAGAGTTGGGATTACAGGCTTGAACCACCACACCCGGCCCTTCCCTCTCTTTAAATCTCCCCTTTCCATCTCCCATCCACTCTCCAGGTCATACAAGTCACCCCAACCTCAGGGCTTCTGCTTCCTTCTATCTAAAATGATGAAGTCTGTTGGACCAGAGGGCATTGAGGCATCCTTCTAGTATTAGAACTCAATGGGAAGGAGTCATGGCTGCATCTTGATCCTGTCCTCTGTATAGATGGGAGTACACTGGGCATTCTCATTTGATAGGGGGCACCTCTTCCTGTCTACCCCATCTCCACCTGAATGTGACTAGAAGTGATCTCTGTCTCCTTCATTTTCTACCTTTTTTTCTCTCCTTCACCCAAACCCTAGCCTTGAGCTCATGCTGGTTCTTCCCTCTCCCCAACCCCACTTCCATCTCATCAGCCTTCCTCATCTTCTCAGTTTTCCCTTCATAAAGTTCCCCAACCTTCCAACCTTCCTGTCCCCATGCCTGCCACGTCTCCCTCCACACCTGGAACATCACCGTCATCCCCAGGCTCCTCTGGCCTCTGTACCTGGTGATTTGGTTTGGCTGTGTCCCCACCCAAATCTCACCTTGCATTGTAATAATCCCCATGTGTCAAGAGCAGGGCCAGGTGGAGATAATTGAATCACGGGGGCAGTTTCCCCCATACGGTTCTCGTGGTAGTGAATAAGTCTCACAAGATCTGATGGTTTTATAAGTGGAAGTTCCCCTGCTCAAGCTCTCTCCTGCCAGCCACCATGAAAGATGTGACTCTGCTCTTCATTCGCCTTCAGCCATGATTGTGAGGCCTCTGCAGCCATGTGGTGCGAGTCAATTAAACCTCTTTCCTTTATAAGTTACCCAGTCTTGGGTATGTCTTTATTAGCAGCATGAGAACAGACTAATACACCTGGGTTCCTTCCTGGGGGCGGGGGTGCCTGTTCTGCTCCCCAAATTTTCCAAACCCCACTCCCCTGAAAAGTGCAGCTTGGTCCTGTCCACTCCACGCAGCCCTCCCAGCCACTCCCTCAGCAAAAATTCACTGTGCACTTACAGGTTGCCCCACTCCCAATGTAGGCCAATGGTGGGGATTCAGAGATGAAAAAAGGCAGGAACTCAGAGGCTCTTGGAACTGCTAGGGAGAGAGACACAGAAACACATCATGTGATGCAGTGCTTTTGTCTTCACAGCCCGGGGTTACTTTGGGGCCAGGTATACCCCAGGGCACTATCCCTTATCTGTCCCATTCCCACTGCCCCCTCCACTCTCCAGTGATGAGGACCTTGTCCTCCTTTCCCTGGGCACCAGGCCAGGTCCCTCCCTGAAGCAGCCCTTAGTGCCAGCACTGGACAAGGTTACATCTTCGGATACACAACTTCAGATCCGCACGGATATAGGCCAGACTGAAAGGTCATAGATATTTGAATATAAGAGGGGATTTGTAGATCCTTTTGTACAGAAGCAGAGATGGAGAGCTGGAGAGAGGGAATGACTGGTGGAGGATTCCACAGCCCATCAGTGCTGGCACAGGGACCAGAATACTGCATCACTGCCAGGACAGCCTCACCAGCCACCAATGGCCGGCAGTTCAATTCAGTGATTCCCAAATCTGGAATTCTGTGGATCCAGAGAATGCTTTCTTATAGGCATGTGCATGTGTGAGAAAGAGAGAGAGAATGGGGGAATATACGACTGCCAACTTTTTATTTTGCCAAGAGCATTAAAAACAAAGCAACTTATCTACTGTCACTGGTTTGGTTTTTATTCAAATTTTTGTTGTTGTTTTTTTGAGACAGGGTCTTGTGTCACCCAGGCTGGAGTGCAGTGGTGCATTCATGCCTCCTGGGCAAAAGCGATCCTCCTGCCTCAGCCTCCCGAGTAGCTGGGACTACAGGTGTATGCCATTACACCTGGCTAATTTTTTTTTGAGATGGGGTCTTGCTATGTTGCCCAGGCAACCCCTGGGCTCAAGTGATCCTCCCACCTTTACCTCCCAAAGTGCTGAAATTACAGGCATGAGGCCCCACGTCTGGCCAAATTATTATTTTTTAAAGGACCCATGGGCTGGGCGCGGTGGCTCACGCCTGTAATCCCAGCACTTTGGGAGGCCGAGGCAGGTGGATCACGAGATCAGGAGATCGAGACCATCCTAGCTAACACGGTGAAACCCCGTCTCTACTAAAAATACAAAAAAAAAAAAAAATTAGCCAGGCGTGGTGGGGGCGCCTGTAGTCCCAGCTACTCAGGAGGCTGAGGCAGGAGAATGGCGTGAACCCGGGAGGCGGAGCTTGCAGTGAGGCGAGATCGTGCCACTGCACTCCAGCCTGGGCGACACAGCCACAGCGAGACTCCGTCTCAAAAAACAGAAAGGACCCATAACACCAGGAGGTAAGAAAAGCTGTGTACCCCGTGGTGGTGCCTGGACCAGCATCTGAGGACCACTGGCTTGGCAGGAGGTTCCTGGACCCTAGGCCCCCTTCAGCACCTGAGCTGCAGCCCCGCACCTCCCAGGCCCTGGCACTTCACGGGAAAGTCGGCAGCTGCTCTGGGGATGAAGGAAGTGGGCGACCTGAAGGGCATCCTGGTTTGGAATGGGAAAGAGACCTTCCCTTCCCACTGTTTCCTCCGGTCATTTGTGGCAACTGGGACTGCACATTGACCCAGGGTAGGGTCAGAGGTTCCTTCCCGTTGACAACCGTCCTCGGCCCTTTCCCCTGAATGCCAGGACTCCGCCCTTCTGTGGCCCCAAAGCCATAAGAATATTTTCAAGACCCCAAGCTGGGCCCTAACCAGGCCATCCGCCCCCAGCCCCTGCCCCGGGCGTCCCACAGCCAGTTAGGCGATGTTCGGCCTTGGGTGGGTAGGGGGACTTCCCCACATCCTCTCCCAACCTGTGGGGCCACCTTGCTCTCCCCTCTACTGGTCTCCCCTCTACCCTTCCCTCCACCTGCGGCACCGTCGTAGGCGGTTTCGCGTCCCAGAGCTGGGCTGCCCTCCAGGCGGGTCACGGTGGGACCCTCGCCCTCCACTCCAGGCTCCACCGCGCTCCTGGAGCTTCCGTTGGCCCCAGAGGCCCCGGTGGGGGGTTGCCCCGACCCGGGGGAGGAGCCCACTGAGCCTGGGCCTCTGAGCGGAGCTCCAGCTCCAGCTCTGCGGAGGAGACGCGGGCTCACCTCCCTACCTGCCGCCCCGGCCACCCGCAAACCTGGCGGGTGGAGGGTGGGGAAACCTGGCCCTGGCGTCTGCCCACAGTACCGGCTTCGCTCACGGGTGTGTGGGGGCGGAGGAACAGAGAGCGGGAGGGATCTGAATTCAAATCCTAGCTCTGCCATTACCAGCGTGGGGACTTTGAATAAATTTCCTGTGTCTCCTTCCTGGGTCCTGGGCTTCTAATCTGTAAAATGGGAATAATAATAGTATTAATAATATGGTGTTAATAGTATTAACACTATTATATTAATGATATACTATTAACACTATTATATTAGTAATATAGTGTTGAGTGTTAACACTTATATTAATAATATAGCGTTAATAGCATTAACACTATTGTATTAATAATATAGGGTTACTATTAACACTGCTATATTAATAATACATGATTAACACTATTAATCATATAATAGTGTTAACACTATAATATTAACAATATAATATAGTGTTAACACTATTATAGTGTTAACACTATTATATTATATTAATAACACTATTATATTAATAATAATTGTTAATAATATAGTGTTAACAGTATTATAATTATATTAATAATTAATAACACTTGTATATTAATATTATAAATAATAATAAAGTGTTAATAGTATTAACACTATTATATTAATGATAATAGTGTTAACACTATTAATAATGTAATAGTATCTACACTATAATAATAATATAGTGTTTCATAATATAGTGTTAGGCCGGGCGCGGTGGCTCACGCCTGTAATCCCAGTCCTTTGGGAGGCCAAGGCAGGCGGATCACGAGGTCAGAAGATCGAGACCATCCTGGCTAACACGGTGAAACCCCGTCTCTACTAAAAAATACAAAAAATTAGCCGGGCGTGGTGGGGGCGCCTGTAGTCCCAGTTACTCGGGAGACTGAGGCAGGAGAATGGTGTGAACCTGGGAGGCGGAGCTTGCAGTGAGCAGAGATGGCACCACTGCACTCCAGCCTGGGCGACAGAGCGAGACTCTGCCTCAAATAATAATAATAATATAGTGTTAACACTATTATATTAATAATATAGTGCTAACACCATTATATTAATAATATAGTGTTAATAGTATTAACATTATTATATTAATAAGATAGTGTTAACACATATTAGTAATGTAGTGTTAACACTATCATATTAAAAATATAGTGTTAGTAGTATTAACTCTCATATTAATAACAGTGTTAACACTATTATATTACTAATATAGTGTCAATAGTATTAACATTATTATATTAATAGTAGCACACTGTGATATTACTAATATCTGTAATGTTAATGATATTCAGTGTTAGCACACTGTGTTAACACACTGTGGTATTACTAACATCTATGATATTCATAGTATTCAGTGTTAGCACACTGTGATATTACTAATATTTGTGACATTAATAATATCCAGCGTTAGCACACTGTTAACACACTGTGATATTACTAATATCTATATTATCTACCATATTCGTGATATCCAGTGTTAGCACACTGTATTAACACACTGTGATATTACTAATATCTGTGATATTAATAATATCCAGTGTTAGCACACTGTGCTATTACCAATATTTGTGACATTAATAATTTCCAATGTTGGCACACTGCAATGTTAATAATATCTATGATACTAAAAATATCCAGTGTTAGCACCCTGTGTTGTGTTAATAATGTCTATGATATTAATAATATCAAGTGTTAGCACCCTGTGATGTGTTAATAATAATATGATATTAATAAAATCTAGTATTAGCACCCTGTGACTTGCTAATAATAATATCCAGTGTTTGCACCCTGTGTTGTGTTAATATCAATGATATTAATAATATCCAGTGTTAGCACACTGTGATAATAATATCCAGTGTTAACACAGTGTTAGCACATTGTGATATTAATAATTTATATGATATTCATAATATCCAGTGTTAGCACACTGTGTTAGCAAAATGTGATATTAATATCTATGATCTTCATAGTGTCCAGTGTTAGCACACTGTGATATTAATATTATCTATGATATTCATAATATCCAGTGTTTGTTAGCACACTGTGTTATCATACCATATTATTCATAATATCCATGATATTAATGCTGATATCCAGTGTTAACACACTATGTTGACACACTGTGATACTATTCATAGTATCTGTGATATTATTACTAACACATATTAGATATTAATACTAATATCCAGTGTTAACACACTGTTACATTATTCAGAATATTCATATTACTACTAATGTCCAGTGTTAACACACTGTGATATTTTTCATGATATCACTAATATCCAGTGTTGACATACTGTGTTAACACACTGTGATATTATTCCTAATATCCACAATATTACTACTGATATCCACTGTTGTTAACACACGGTGATATTATTCATAATATCCAGTGTATTACTATTGATATCCAGGGTGTTAATACAATTAATATCCATGATATTATGAATAATATCACCCTGTGATATCCAGGATGATATCCTGATACTGATCCACTACTGATACCCAAGATGTTAACACATTGTGTTAACACCCTGTGATATTATTCATAATGTCTATGATGTTACTACTGATATCCAGGGTGTGAACACACTGTGTTAGCACCCTGTGATATTATTCATAATATCCATGATATTACTACTGACATCCAGGATGATAATGCAGTGTTAACACACTGTGTTATGTTTGTAACATCATCGATATCACTACTGACATCCAGTGTTTCACACTGTGATATTAATGAAATATCGCTGTTACATTTATAATATACAGTGTTTCCACACTGTGCTATGTATGAAATATACTATCCAGTGTTTCCACACTGTGCTATGAATGAAATATTATACTATCCAGTGTTTTCACACCATGCTATGAATGAAATATTATGATATCCGGTGTTTCCAAACTGTGCAATGAATGAAATATTATACTATGCAGTGTTTCCAAACTGTGCTATGAATGAAATAATATTCAGTGTTTCCACACTGTGCTATGAATCAAATATTATAATATCCAGTGTTTCCACACTGTGCTATGAGTGAAATATTAAAATATCCAGTGTTTCCAAACAGGGATATGAATGAAGTATTAAAATATCCAGTGTTTCCACATAGGGATATGAATGAAATACTAAAATATCCAGTGTTTCCACAAAGGGATATAAATGAAATATCGCTGTGATATTTATAATATCCACTGTTCCCACACAGGAATAAAGTTGAAATCCTGCTGTGATATTTATAATATCCAGCGTTTCCACACAGAGGTATAAATGAGATATAGCTGTGATATATATAATATCCAGTGTTTCCACATAGGGCTATAAATGAAATATCGATGATATTTATAATATCCACTGTTTATACATAGAGATACAAACGAAATATCCCTGTGATATGTATAATATCCAGTGTTTCCGCACTGTGATATGAATAAAATATCACTGTAAGATGTATAATATCCAGTGTTTACACACTGTGATATTAATGAAATATTGGTTCTGATATTTCTCAGTTTACACACTGTGATATTAATGAAATACCCCTTCTGATATTTTTCATATCATGGTGTTTACACAGAGTATTTACACACTGTGATATTAATGAAATATCGCTTCTAATATTTTTCATATCACTGTGTTTACACAGTGTTTACACACTGTTATTAATGAAATATCGCTGCTATTTATCATATCATAGTGTTTACACAGTGTTTACACACTTTGATATTAATGATATATCGCTTCTGATATCATATCACAGTGTTTACACAGACCATTCACACACAGTGATATTCATGAAATATCGCTGCTGATATATCACAGTGTTTACACAGTGTGATATAAACGAAATATCACTTCTGATATTTTTTATATCACGGCGTTTACACAGAGTGTTTACACACTGTGATATTAACGGTATATCGCTTCTGATATTTATCATATTACAGAGTTTACACACTGTGATATTAATGAAATACCGCTTCTGAAATTTATCATATCGCAGTGTTTACACACTGTGATATTAATGAAATAACGCTTCTGATATTTATCGTATCAAAGTGTTTACACAGAGTGTTTACACAGTGTGATATTAATGAAATATCGCTTCTGATATTTATCAAATCAGTGTTTACACAGAGCATTTACAGACTGTGATATTAATGAAATAACACTTCTAATATTTATCATATCAAAGTGTTTTCACAGGGTGATATTAATGAAATATCTCTTCTCATATTTATCAAATCACAGTGTTTACACACTGTGATATTAATGAAATATCGCTTCAGATATTTACCATATCACAATATTTGCACACTGTGATATTAACGAAGTATCCCTTCTGATATTTATCATATCACAGTGTTTACACACAGTAATATTGATGAAATATCACTTCTGATAATTATCATATCACAGTGCTCACACAGAGCGTTCACACACTGTGATATTGATGAAATATCGCTTCTCATATTCATCATATCACAGTGTTGACAGAGGGGGTATACACTGTGATATGGATGAAATATCGCTTTAGATATTTATCATATCACAGTGATTACAGGGGGTTTACACATTATGATATTGATGAAATATCGCTTCTGATGTTTGCCTATCATGGTGTTTACAGAGGGTTTACACATATGATATTGATGAAGTATCGCTTCTGATATTTGTCACATCACAGTGTTTACACAGAGTGTTTACACACTGTGATATTGATGAAATATCATCTCTGATATATGTCATACCAAAGTGTTTACACAGGTTTACATACTGTCATATTGATGAAATGTCGCTTCTGATATTTATCATGTAACAGTATTTACACAGAGTGTTTACAGTGGGTGTATATACTGTGATGATATTATTCATAATATCTAAAAGACATTACTCCTAATATCACAGTGGGTGTACACCATGTGATGATATTATTCACAATATCTAAAAGACATTACTCCTAATATCACCATGGGTGTACACCCTGTGATACTGTTGACAATATCCAAAAGATATTCCTCCTAATAAAACCATGGGTGTACACCCTGTGATATTATTCATAATATCTAAAAGATATTACTCCTAATATCACCATGGGTGTACACCCTATGGTGTTATTTATAATATCTAAAAGATACTACTCCTAATATCACCATGGGTGTACACCCTATGGTGTTATTTATAATATCTAAAAGATATTACTCCTAATATCAACGTGGATGTACACCCTGTGATACTATTGACGATATCTAAAAGATATTCCTCCTAATAAAAACGTGGATGTACACTCTGTGATATTATTCACAATATCTAAAAGATATTACTCCTAATATCACCGTGGGTGTACACCCTGTGATATTATTTACAATATCTAAAAGACATTACTCCTAATATCACCGTGAGTGTACACCCTGTGATACTATTGACAATATCTAAAAGGTATCCCTCCTAATAAAACCATGGATATACACCCTGTGGTATTAGTCACAATATCTAAAAGATATTACTCCTAATACTACCGGGGGTGTAGACATTGTGTGTACAAAATGTGACATTACTCATAATATCTAAAAGATATTGCTTCTAATATCACCGTGGGTGTACACTATGTGTGCACACCTTGTGACATTAAAACATCTAAAATGTATTACTCCTGATATTACCGTGGGTGTACACCCTGTGTTATTATTCATAATATCTAAAGATATTACTCCTAATATCACCGTGGGTGTACACTCTGTGATATTATTCATAATATCTAAAATATATTACTCCTAATATCACCATGAAAGTACATCCTGTGTGTACACCCTGTGATATTATTCATAATATGTAAAAGATAATACTCCTAATATCATTGTGGGTGTATACCCTATGATGATATTATTCATAATATCTCAAAGACATTACTCCTAATATCACAGTGTGTGTACACCCTGTGATGATGTTATTCATAATATCTGAAAGATATTACTCCTAATAACACTGTGGATGTACACCCTGTGTTTACACCCTGTGATATTATTCATAATATCTAAAATATATTACTCCTAATATCACCGAGGGTGTACACCCTGTAATCTAATTCACAATATCTAAGAGATGTTACTCATAATATCACCATGGATGTGCACCATGTGGGTACACCGTGTGATATTATTCATTATATGTAAAAGATATTCCTGCTAATATTACCCTTGGTGTGCAACCTGTGATATTATTCATAATACCTAAAAGATATTACTCCTAATATAAGCGCTGGTGTACACACTGTGATATTATTCATACTATCTGAAAGATATTACTATTAATGTGACCATGGGTGTTCACTTAGTGGTGTTATTTATAATATCTAAAAGATATTACTCCTAAAATCATCGTGGGTGTCTACCCTGTGATGTTATTCACAATACGTAAAAGATATTACTTGTAATATCACCATAGGTGTAGGCGTTGTGTGTACACCCTGTGATATTCTTCATAATATCTAAAAGAAATTACTACTAATATCACCATGGGTGTCCACCCTGTGATATTATTTATAATACGTAAAAGATATTACTTATAATATCACAGTGGGTGAAGACGCTGTGTGTACACCCTGTGATATTATTCATAAGATCTGAAAGATGTTACTCCTAATATCACCGTGGGCATACACCCTGTGATGTTATTCATAATAAAAGATATTACTCCTAATATCACAGTGGGTCAACACCTGGTGATATTATTTGTAATACCTAAGGGAGACATTACTCCTAATATCACACTGGTTGTACAACCTGGGTGTACACCCAGTGATATTATTCATAATACCTAAGAAAGATATATTTGTAATATCTAAAAAAGATATTACTCCATATATCAAAGTGAGTGTACATCCTGTGATATTATTTATAAGATCTAAAGAAGACAGTACACCTAATATCTCAGGGGGTATATACCCTGTGTGTAAACCCAGTGATATTACTTGTAATATCTAAGGGAGATATTACTCCTAATATCACAGTGGATGTACACCCTTTGTGTACAACCTGTGATATTATTTGTAATATCTAACGGAGCTATTACTCATAATATCACAGTTATTCTTTGTAATATCTAAGGAATATATTACCTCTAATATCACAGTGGCTGTATATCCTGTGTGTAAACCCAGTGATATTATTCATAATATCTAAGGGAGACCTTACTCATAATATCACAGTGGGTGTACACTGTGTGTAAACCCTGTAATATTATTCGTGAAATCTAAGGAAGATATTACTCCTAATATCACAGTGGGTGTGCATCCTGTTATATTATTCATAATATCTAAAGGAGATATTACCTTTAATATCACAGTGGGTGTACAGGCTGTGATATTACTCATAATACCTAAGGGAGATATTTCTCCTAATATCACAGTGGATGTACACCCTGTGATATTATTCGTAATATGTAAGGGAGATATTACACCTCATATCACAGTGGGTGTACACCCTGTGATATTATTCATAAAATCTAAAGGAGATGTTACTCGTAATATCACAGTGGGTGTACACCTTGTGATATTATTCATAATATCTAAAAGAGATATTACTTCTAATATCACGGTGGGTGTACACCTTGTGATATTATTTGTAATATCCTAGGGAACTAGTTCTATTAATATCACAGTGGATGTACACTCTGTGATATTATTCAGTTATTTGTAATATCTAAGAGAGATATTACTCTTAATATCGCAGTGGGGGTACACCCTCTGTGATATTATTCATAATATCCAAAGGAGGAGATAATATTACCTTTAATAATGCAGTGGGTGTACACCCTCTGTGATATTATTCACAATATAAAAGAAAAAAGATGATATTACTACCAATATCACAGTGGGTGAACATCCTCTGTAATATTATTTGTAATATCGGAGGGAGGAGATGATATTACCTCTAAAATCTCAGTGGATGTACAGCTCTCTGATATTATTTGTAATATCCAAGGGAGGAGATATTACTCCTAATGTAACAGTGGGTGTACACCCTTTGTGATATTATTCATAATATTAAAGGGAGGAGATATTACCTGTAATATAGCAGTGGGTGTACACCTTCTGTGATATTATTCATAATATCCAAAAGAGGAGATGATATTACCTGTAATATCACAGTGGGTGTACACTCTTCAAATATTATTCATAATCTCCCATGGAGGAGATGATATTACTCCTAATATCACTGGAAGTGTAAACCCTCTGTGATATTATTAGTAATATTTAAGGGGAGAGATATTACTCCTAATATTGTAAACATCCTGTGTGTACACCCTCTGTGATATTATTCGTAATATCCAAGGGGAGAGATGACATTACTTGTAATATTGTAAACACCCTGTGTATACATCCCCTGTGATAATATTTGTAATATCCAAGGGAGGAGGTGATATTACTCCTCATATCACAGGGGCTGTACGCCCTCTGTGATTATATTCGTAATATCCAAGGGGAGAGATGACATTACTTGCAATATTTAAACAGTCTGTGTGTACACCCTCTGTGATTATATTCGTAATATCCAAGGGGAAAGGTAATATTACTCCTCACATCACAGGGGCTGTACAGCCTCTGGGATCATATACTTAATATCCAACTGGGGATTACTCCTCACATCAAAGGGGCTGTACACCCTCTGTGATAATATTCATAATATACAAGGGGGGAGGTGATATTACTGCTCACATCGCAGGGGCTGTACACATTCTGTTATAATATTAGTAATATCCAAAAGGGGAGGTGATATTACTCCTCACTATGCAGGGACTGTACACCCTCTGTAATAATATTTGTAATATCAAAGGGCGGAAGTCATATTACTGCTCACAATGCAGGCTCTGTACACCTTCTGTGACATGAGGAGTAATGTCCAAGGGAGAGGTGATATCACTCCTTACATCACAGGGGGTGTACACCCTCTGTGATAGTATTTATAATATCAAAAGGGGAAGGTGACATTACTCCTTACATCGCAGGGGGTGTACAACCTATGTGATATTATTCGTAATATCCAAAGGAGGTGATATTACTCCTCACATAGCAGAAGCTGTTCACCCTCTGTGATATTATTCATAATATCCAAGGGGGGAGGTGATATTACTTTTCACATCGCAGGGGGTGTGCATCCCCTGCTATATTATTCATAATATCCAAGGAAGGATGTGATATTACCCCTCACATTGCAGGTGCTGTACACCCTCTCTGATAGTATTCGTAATATCCAAAAGGGGAGGTAATATTCTTCCTAATATCCAGGGAGGGAGAAGATATTACTCCCAATATCACAGGATGTGTACAACCCCCGTGACATTGTTTTTAATATCAAGAGGGGACAGGATGATATTACTCACAATATCGCAGGGAGTATACAACCCCCATGTGATATTGTTCCTAATATCCACAGGAGGAGAGAATGACATTACTTCCAACAACTCACAGTGTGTACACCCCACTGTGATATTGTTCCTTATATTCAAATTTGGAGAGGATGATATTACTCCAAATATCACAGGGGGATGTACACCCCCGCTGTGATATTTTTCCTAGTATCTAGGGGGGCAGAGGATGATATTACTCCCAATATTGCAGGAGGTATACACCCCCACTGTGATATTCTTCCTAATATCCAGATGGGGAGATGATGATATTGCTTCCAATATCACAGGGGTTGTACACCGCCCTGTGATATTGTTCCTAATATCCAGTGAAATAGAGGCTGATATTAGGGGAAAGAGTATGACATTACTGCCAATATTGCAGGGACTGTACACCCCGCCTGCGATATTGTTCCTAATAGCCAGTGGGAGAGAGGATGATATTACTCTCAATATCGCACCCCACTATCATATTGTTACTAATACCCAGTGGAAGAGAGGATGATATTACTCTTAATATTGCAGGGGATGTACACCCCTCTGTGATATTGTTCCTAACATCCAGGGGGAGAGGATAATATTATTCCCAATATCATAGGTGGTGTACACCCCCTCCCCATGATTTTGTTTCTAATATCGAGAGGGGCAGAAGATGATATTACTCCCAATATTGCAGGGGATGTACATCCCCCCTGTGATATTGTTCCTAATATCCAGGGGGGGTGGAGGATATTATTACTCCCATTATTACAGGGGGTGTATTCCCTCCTTGTGATATTGCTCCTAATGTAATGGAGGGGAGACGACAATATTACTCCCAATATCGCATGGGGTATACTCCCCATGCTGTGATATTGTTCCTAATATCCAGGAACGGAGAAGATGACATTACTCCAAATATGGCAGGGGGTGTACACCCCCCTGTGATATTGTTCTTCATATCCAGGGGAGGAGAGAATATTACTCCTAATACCGCAGGAAATGTACAACACCACCCCCCCATGATATTGCTCCTAATATCGTGGGTGGAGAGGAGGATATTACTCCCTGTAAAGCAAGTGGTGTACATCCCCCTTGTGATATTGTTAACAATATTCAGGGGGAGACGATATAATGTCAATATCTCAGGGGGGTGTACACCCCTCGTGTGATATTGTTCCTAATATCCAGTGGAACAGAGGATGATATTAATCCCAATATCGAAGGGGGTGTACATCCCCCCTGTGATATTGTTCCTTATATGTAGGGGGAGAGAGGATGATATTACTCCCAATATCGCAGGGGGTGTACACCCCCCGTGTGATATTGCTCCTAATATCCAAGAGAGGGAGTATGACATTATCCTCAATATTGCAAGGGGTTTACACCCCCTTTGTGATATTGTTCCTAATATATGCAGGGGGAGATAATAATATTACTCCGAATATCATAAGGGATGTACACACCCCCTGTGATATTATTCCTAATATTCATGAGGGGAGAAGATATTATTACCAATATCGCAGGTGGGGGGAATAACCCTTTGTGATATTGTTTCTAATATCCACGGAGGAAGAGGATGATATTAATCCCAATACCACAGGGAGTGTACACCCCCCTGTGATGTTGTTCTTAATATCCAGAAGTGGAGAGGATGATACTACTTTCAATGTCGCAGGGGGTGTACACAACCCTGTAATATAGTTCCTAATATCCGGGAGGGGAGAGGATGATATTACTCCCAATATCAAAGGGGGTGTAAACCTCCTCTGTGATATTGTTTCTAACATACAGCTGGAGAGAGAATAATATTACTCCAAATATCATAGGGGGTGTACGTCCTCCCTGTGATATTGATCATAATTTCCAGGTGGGAAGAGGATGATAGTACCCCCAATATCGCAGGGGGTGTACACCCCTGGTTTGATATTGTTCCTAATATCCAAGGGGGTAGAAGATATTACTGTCAATATCGCAGGGGGTGTACACCCTGCTATAACATTGTTTTTAATATCCAGAAGGGGAGACAATATTACACCCAATAGCATAGGGGGTGTACACCCCCGTGAGATATTGTTCCTAATATCAAGGGGGGGAGAGGATGATATTACTCCCAATATCAGAGAAGGTGTACACCCACCCTGTAATATAGTTCCTAATATCCATGGGGAAAGTGGATGATGTTACTTCCAATGTTGCAGGGGTTGTACACCACCCCTGTGATATTGTTTCTAATATCCAGAGGGAGAGAGGATGATATTATTTTCAATATCGCAGGGAATGTATACCCTCCTTGTAATAGTCTTCCTAATATCCAAAGTGGGTGATGACAATATTACTCCAAATAGGGCAGGGGGTGTATACCCCCCGGTGATATTTTTCCTAATATCCAGAAAAGAAGAGGAAGATATTATTTCCAATATCACAGGGTGTGTACATCCCCCTGTGATATTGTTTCTAGTATCCACAGGGGAGAGGATGATATCACTATATCGCAGGGGGTGTACATTCCCCTTTTTATATTAATATATCCAAAAGGGGAAATGATTATATTACTGTCAATATCATAGCAGGTGTACACCACCCGTGTGATATTTTTCCTAATATCCAGTGGAAGAGAGAATATTAATCCCAATATCAAAGGAGGTGTAAACTCCTTCTGTGATATTGTTCCTAATATCCAAGGGAAGAGAGGATAATATTACTTTCAATATCTCAGGGGGTGTACCCCCCCTCTGTAATATTGTTCCTATTATCCAGTGGGGGAGAGGTTGATATTACTGGGGGAGTACACACACCCTGTGGTATTTTTCCTAATATCCAGGGGGAAGAGGATTATATTACTCCCAATATCGCAGGGGGTGTATACCCCCTTTGTGATATTGTTCCTAATATTTAGTGGGGATAGGATGATATTACTCCCAATATGGCAAAGCGTGTACACACCCACTGTGATATTGCTTCTAATATCAAAGGAGAAGAAAATGGTATTATTCCCAATATCGCAGGAGGTGTACACACCCCTTGTGGTACTGTTCCTAATATCCAATGGGGAAGACAATAATATTACTGTCAATATCACAGGCGGAGTATACCTTCCCTGTGATATTGTTCCTAATGTCCAGAGGGAAAGAGAATGATATGACTTCCAATATCGAAAAGACGGTACACTCCCCCGTGATATTGTTCCTACTATCCAGTAGGGAAGAGGATGATATCACTCCCAATATCGCAGGGGGTGTGAACCCTCCTTGTGATATTGTTCCTAATATCCAGGGCGGGAGATGACAATATTAATCTCAATATAGCAAGGTTGTACACCCCAGTGTGATATTTTTTTCAATATCCAGGAGAAAAGAGGATGATATTACTCTTAATATCTCAGGGGTTGTACACCTCCCTGTGATACTGTTCTTAGCATCCAGTGGGAAAGAGGATGATATTATTCCCAATACCGCAGGGAGTGTTCACCCCCCTGTGATATTGTTCGTAATATCCAGGAAAGAGAGGATGATATTACTTCCCATATCACAGAAGGTGTACACCCCACTTGTGATATTGTTAATAATTTGCAGGTGGGGAGACAATTATATTACTGTCAGTATCACAGGGTGTACATTCCCCATGTGATATTACCTCTAATATCCAGTGGAAGAGAGAATGATATTAATCCCAATATCAAAGAAAGTGTACACACACTCTGTGATTTTGTTCATAATATCCAGAGAAGGAGAGGATGACATTACTCCCAATATCGCAGGGGGTGTCCACCCCCTTTGTAGGTGTTCTTCCTTCCTAATACCCAGGAGTGAAGAGTATAACATTATTCTCAATATCGCAGGGGGTGTACACCCCCAGTGTGATATTCTTCCTAATATACAAGGGTGGAGAGGATGACACTACTCCCAATATCGTAGAAGTTGTACACCCCCACTGTGATATTGTTCCTAATACTCAGGTTAGGAGAGGATATTACTCCCAATATCTCAAGGAATGTACACCTTGCCTGTGATATTGTTCTTAATATCCATTGGGAAAGATGATGCTATTACTCCCAATGTCGCAGAAGGTGTACAACACCCCTGTGATATTGTTTCTAATATGTAGGGGGGGAGGAAATGATATTGCTCCCAATAGTGTGAGAAGTGTACACCCCCCATGTGATATTGTTCCTAGTATCCAGAGGGGGAGAGGATGATATTACTCCCAATATCGCAGGGGGTGTACAACCCCCAGTGAGATTGTTCCTAATATCCAGGAAGTAGAGGATATTACCACCAATATCGCAGTTGGTGTACACCCCCTCTGTAATATTGTTCCTAATTTCCAGTGGGGGAGAAAATATTACTCAATATCGAGGGGGTGTACACCCTCCCTGTGATATTGTTCCTAATATCCAGAGAGAGAGAGGATGATATTACTCCCAATATCACAGAGCGTGTACACCCCCCCACCGTGATATTGTTCCTAATATCTGGGAGCGGGGGAAATGATGATATACTCCCAATATTGCAGGGGTGTACACCACCCCTGTGATATTGTTTATAATATCCAGGGGGGAGAGGATGATATTGCTCCCAATATCGCAGAGGGTGTACACACACCCCTGTGATAGTCTTCCTAATATCCAGAAGAGGACAGGATGATATTACTTTCAAAATCGCAGGGGTTGTACACATCCCTGTGGTACTGTTTTTAATATCAAGGGAAGGAGAGGATGATATTACCCCAATATTGAAGAGGGTGTACACCCTCCATTGATATTGTTCCTGATCTCCAGGGGAAAAGAGGATATTACTTTCAATATTGAAGGGGGTGTACACCCCCGTGATATTGTTCCTAATATCCAGAGAGGAGAGGAAAATATTACTCCCAAAATCGCAGGGGGTGTATACCTCCCCTGTGATACAGTTCCTAATATCCAGGTTGGGAGAGGATGATATTTCTTCCAATATCGCAGAAGGTGTACACCTCCCCTGTGATATTGTTTCTAATATCCAGGGAGGGAAAAGATGATATTACTCCCAATATCGCAGGGCATGTACACCCCCCTTTGATGTTATTCCTAATATCCTGGGTAGGAGAGGATGTTATTATTCCCAATATCCCAAAGGGTGTACACTCCCACTGTGATATTGTTTGTCATATCCACAGGTGGAGAGAATGACATTATTCCCAATATCGCAGAGGGTGTACACCCTCACTATGATATTGCTTTTAATATCCAGAAGGGGAGAGGATATTACTCCCAATATCGGAGGGGGTGACCACCCACTCTCTGATATTATTTCTAATACCCAGAAAGGGAGAGGATGATATTACTCCCAATATCGCAGGGGGTGTATCACACCCTGTGATATTGTTCCTAATATCCAGGGTGGGAAGAGGATGATATTACTCCAAATATGGCAGAAGGTGTTCACCCCCTGTTATATTGTTACTAATAATAAGAGGCGGAGAGGTTGATATTATTCAGAATTTCGCATGAGGTGTACACTTCGAGATATTGTTCCTAATATTTAGGGAGGAGAGGATGATATTACTCTTAATATCACAAGGGGTGTATACTTCCCCTGTGATATTGTTCCTAATATTTAAGAGGGGAGACGATGATGTTACTGTCAATATAGCAGGGGGCGTGTAGCCCCCTGTGACATTGTTACTAATATCTAGGGGGGAGAGGATGATATTACTCCCAATATCCCAGGGAGGTTATATTTCCCTTGTGATATTGTTTTTAATATCCAAGGGGGGAGGCGATGATAATACTGTCAAAATCGCAGGGGGTGTACCCCCCACCCCGTGATATTGTTCCTTATATGCAGGGGGAAAGAGGATGATATTACTCGCAATATTGCAGGAGGTGTACACCCCACCCCATGATATTGTTTCTAATATTTAGGTGGGGAGAGGATTATATTACTCTCAATATCACAAGGGGTATACACCCTCCCCCATGATATTGTTCCAAATATCCAGATGGGGAAAGGATGATATTACTCCCAATATCGCAGAAGGTGTACACCACCCCTGTGATATTGTCCCTAATAATTATGGTAGGAGAGGATGATGTTACTCCCAATATCGCAGAAGGTGTACACCACCCCTGTGATATTGTCCCTAATAATTATGGTAGGAGAGGATGATGTTACTCCCAATATTGGAGAGGGTGTACAACCCCCATGTGATTTTGTTCCTAATATCCAGGAGAAGAGAGGACAATATTACTTCCATTATCACAGGGGTTGTACGCCCCCACTGTGATATTGTTCTTACTATCCAGGAAAAAAGAGGATGATATTACTCCCAATATCGCAGGGGGTGTACACCCGCACTGTGATATTATAACTAATGTCCAGGGTAGGAGAGGATGATATTACTTCCAATATCGCAGGGGGTGTACACCCCCCCGTGATACTGTTCCTAATATTAAGGATGGGAGAAGATGATACTATGCCCAATATCACAGAGAATGTACACCTCGCCCCCCGTGATATTGTTTCTAATATCCAGGGGGAAGAGGATGATATTATTCCCAATATTGCAGGGGGTATAAACCCCACTTGAGACATTTCCTAATATCCAGGGGGAGAAAGGATGACATTACTCCCAATAGCGCAGGGGGTGTACACCCCTACTTTGACATTGTGGTTAATATCAGGGAAAGAGAGGATGATATTAACCCCAATATCACAGGGTGTACACCCACCCTGTGATATTGTTTTTAATATTGGGGGGGGAGACAATATTACTCCCAATTTTGCAAAAGATGTACACACATCCAGGGTGGTAGAGGATGATATTACTTCCAATATTGCAGGGTATCCTCCTTCTGATATTGCTCCTAATATCCAGAAAGGGAGACGACAATATTATTCGCAATATCGCAGAGGGAGTACACTCCCCTATCATATCGGTGTACTTTTTTTTTGTGGGGCAGAGGGGCGGGAAATGGAGTCTAACTGTGTCGCCCAGGCTGGAATGCTGTGGCACAATTTCAGCTCACTGCAACCTCCACCTCCCAGGTTCAAGCAACTGTCCCACCTCAGCCTCTCCGAGTAGATGGGACCACATGCACACACCACCAGACCCGGCTAATTTGTTTTTCATTTTTAGTAGAGACAGGGTTTCACCATATTGGCCAGGCTGGTCTCAAACTCCCGACCTCAAGTGATCTGCATGCCTCAACCTCCCAAAGTGCTGGGATCACAGCCGTGAGCCACCGTGACTGGCCCCAACTTCATTTTCTTTAAATGGCCATACACCTGATAATGGTGGGACAGCAGACTGAAATCAAAATGTTATGAATCTTTTAACTTCCATTTCTCTTAACAGGTGGCTGACCTGTCCATTGTATCCACTCTCAGAGTTTATGCCTTGGGTAGAAAAATGCCACTTTCCTAACGATGAAGGAGAGTGTGAGTAGGACAAGAGTCCACTCTTCTTGTACTTGGCTCATGGGACATACTTGGCTGGGTTCGTGCATTTATTCATTCACACATTTACCTAGCTTCTCCAAATGCCAAGCAAGTTAACAGGTGCTGGTATAACAGATCCTCACAATAGAGCTAGACAGCACTGCTGCAGATTTGTTCCACACAGCGAGAGAGGAAACAGGCTTTACTGACATGGGCTACAGCTTGAGGTTACAAAGAAGAAAAAAACAAAATGTCATGGCCAGACACAGTGGCTCACACCTGTAATCCTAGCATCTTGGTAGGCCAAGGGGAGAGGATAGCTTAATATCAGGAGTTCAAGACCAGCCCGGGCAACATAGTGAGACCCTGTCTCTAGAAATAAATAAATAAATAAATAAATAAATAAATAAAGCCGGGCGTGGTTGTGTGGGCCTGTAGTCCCAGCTACTTGGGAGGCTGAGGTGAGAGGATCACCTGAGCCCATGAGGTCGAGGCTGCAGTGAGTTATGATCATGCCATTGCACTCCAGCCTGAGCAACAGAGTGAGACCCTGTCTCAAAAAAAAAAGGTGGGGGGTGGAGAAAGGGAAGGAAGAGAGGGAAGGAGGGAGGGAGGGAGGACAGAAGGAAAGAAGGAAGGAAGGAAGGAAAAAAAAAAGTCACTAGTCTTGCACCACAACGCTTCTAAGTGTAAGGCTAATCTTGTCCATCTGATCTGAGAGCATGGTCAGAGGGACAAATAAACTCTAAATTTTGTCTAAGCCACAAAGATCAGCCGGCTAGATTAGCTCCTCCCCCTTGCTCTTCCGAGGCCCCTGCCCTGGGGCGGACAAATGGAGTCTGGGGACCTCTCCGTGGGCTGGATCCAATCTCCGATGCTGCTGCAGCGCCAAAATCTCGACACATTCACAACACGATGCTAGAGACGGGCAGTCACTTCAGGAAAGGGAGAGAGAGGGCAGGTACAAGGGCAATGGTAGGCGGAGCTTTCCCAAGAAGGGTGCCCAACCGAGAAGGCGTTAGAAGCTGCGTTCTTTTTCCAGGAGGGGATGGACGAAAGCAAAGACCCCTGATGGTGACTGCAGGAACTCTGCCAGGCCCTTAGAAACCGGCGGCGGGCCCCGCCCCTGCGACCAGAAGCCCCGCAAGCTGGGCCCCGCCGCCAACTGCGTTTCCAGCCGCTACGGGGCCGACCCCTCCTCCGTTCTCCGCACTGGGGCGCACAGCTAGCCCACCCACCCTAGGGGGCGCATGGAAACCGCGTGGTCCGCCGCGCGCACTTCGGAGTCTCTGGGCGGCTCGGAGGCCTCATTTCGATCGCGGTCCCTCCAGGAGCCGCCCCGGTCCAGAGAAGGATAGGATGTGGACTCCCCAAGGGAGGACTGCAGGAAGATGGAACGGGATTTCTTCACCTGCCCTTCATCGCCTAAGTGGGCCTAGACTCTAACTGGCTGTCCCTTCCGTGTCATCGCCACGGTCCCCATGTGAACCCCGTTTGTCCTCCCCTCTTCCTGCCCTATGTCGCCTCCCCCCACTCCACCTCCTTTCGTGACCACTGGCCGGGTTGACCCTGCGGGGCCCGCGCTCTTCACCCACAGGCCAGCCTGTCCTCTCCCTGTGTGCACCCCAACACCTCCCAGCTTGGCCTGGAGCGTGTATTAGGTTGGTGCAAAAGTAATTGCTGTTTTGCAATTTTTTAAATGGCAAAACCGCAATTACTTTTGCACCACCTATAAATAGGCAGGGGTAACGGGCAAGAAAAGTCTTAGAGAAGGGGCCAAGAGCCAGCCACCTAGCCGGCCAGGAGTATGGGTTTGCCAGAGGCATGAGATGTATTGAAGCAGAAAAGGAAGAAAAAAGATTAAGGAGACAAATTGTTCGTGATAAGGGGTTTCCTGATAAACTCAGAAACAGCAACTACCAGTTATGGAGCACTTAAACTGACACTATCTCATTAATCCTCACAACGGTCCTGTGCAGGTGGTGGTTTTGTTTTTTACCATCCTAAATGCCAGAGCTGCACTTGGTATGTAACAAAGGCAGCATTTGAACCCTGGCCTGCTCATACCAGAGCGAGGGCATCTAACTGCACCCACAAAGGACAATGGAGGAAGACTGTGTCATTGTAATATGAGCAAATGGGGAAAAGACAAAACAAATGCTTTTATTATGCCCAGGTTGTAAATGTATAAACATAAATAAAATACACATACCAGAGGCTAACCGTTTTTTGTTTTTTGTTGTTGTTGTTTTTTTAAAGACAAGAGTCTCGCTCTGTCGCCCAGGCTGGAGTGCAGTGGCGCAATCTCGACTCACTGCAACCTCTGCTTCCCAGGTTCTAAGCGATTCTCCTGCTTCAGCCTCCAGAGTAGCTGGGATTACAGCACCACCACGCCTGGCTAATTTTGTATTTTTAGTAGAGACGGGGTTTCACCATGTTGGCCAGGCTGGTCTTGAACTCCTGACCTTGTGATCCACCCGCTTCGGCCTCCCAAAGTGCTGGGATTACAGGCGTGGGCCACCACACCCAGCCATAGCTAACAGTTTTCTAAAAACAAAGAGAGTAAATAGGAAGTGTCCACAAAATAAAGCTTTAAATGTATGTAGTTTCTTTATTTGTAAAGGGTGCCATTTGTTTGAAATCGTTCTTACACTCTTGGATTAAAACACCGGTTCCTTCACACACTTGTATTTTGAAGGGAATATAAAATGTGATTCCCTCACACCTGTAATCCCAGCACTTTGGGAGGCTGACGCGGGTGGATTACCTGAGGTCAGAAGTTTGAGACAAGCCTGGCCAACATGGTGAAACTCCGTCTCTACAAAAAATACAAAAATTAGCCAGGTGTGATGGCAGGTGCCTGTAGTCCCAGCTACTCAGGAGGCTGAGGCAGGAAATACTTAAACCTGGGAGGCAGAGGTTGCACTGAGCCAAGATCGCATCACTGCACTCCACCCTGGGCGAGAGAGCAAGATTCTGTTTGAAAAAAAAGAAAGAAAGAAGTGGTTTCATATGATACAAATGTTAGAAAAAGGACAGATGTCAGTTTGCTGACTCCAGCAGAGTTACCTTTTGGGTGCTAGTTCCCACCACAGCCCAGGATGCCAATGTTTTCTCTAGTTACATGTTAAGATCTCCAAATCCAGGGCATCCCTCCTGAAACAATGCCAGTCCTACACTGCTAAATGTTTACTGAATGAATGGATGAATGAAGGCAACATTTTTAGATGTGGGAATCCTATAGTGCTTGGTTCTCTAATCCCTAGGGGCCTCCTTTGAACTTGGTTCTTCAACCTCCTCAGTTGCCCACATACTACATCCTACAGTGAGGCATTTCTCCATACCTCACTTATTACCTGGAAAGTGCCATACTCTCACATGCAGGCCTTGACATGCTAGATCTTTTGCTAAAACTCTCCGTGCCCCTCTCCCCGTGTTCCCCACCTGTCATCTACTTATATCCACCCTTTTGCTCAGGCCAAAAACCTAGGAATTTTCCCATTACCACTTTGCTCCACTGCTATAACCAGAGGTGATAGTGACTCTTAGCAAGGATACATGCCCACCAGCAAGTTCTGGTTATCAGAAAAATATTAAGAGTAAATTTGGTCACGGTGTAATGGAAATGCAAATCTGGTGATGGCAGCAGCGGTATCTTGACAGGAGATATGAAATTTGAGAGCTTTGACCTGTGACCTGCCATTGTCAAAACTGTCCAACCCTGTTTCAGAGCAGGGGTTTGACTAGCTCCCTAAAAAAATCTCAGGATATTCTCTCCTAGTATCCCAGAGAGCTCTCGGAGCACTTGAGATCAGTTGCAAACTAATGACAGTGAGTCATCAGCGATGTACTAGGGAATGAAGAGCTATCAAACTTCTCTGGGTTTTGAGATCTGTGTAATACCAACATCACTTTGGGGTATATTGTTGTTTTTTGTTTTTTTGTGTTTTCTTGAGACAGAGTCTCACTCTGGAGTGCAGTGGCACAATCTTGGCTCATTGCAACCTCTGCCTCCCAGGCTCAAGCTATTGTTGTGCCTCAGCCTCCCGGGTAGCTGGAATTATAGGCACGCAACACCATGCCTGGCTAATTTTTCTATTTTAAGTAGAGACTGGGTTTCGCCACGTTGGCCAGGCTGGTCTCCAACTCCTGACCTCAAGTGATCTGCCCGCCTCAGCCTCCCAAAGTGTTGAGATTACAGGCGTGAGCCACTGCACCTGGCCTGGGGTATGTTTACTAAAATATTCCTTTGTAAAATGAAGCTAGCTGCTTTGCAGAATTGAGAATAAAGTTTAGATATGTACAAACATACGTGTGTGTAGGTAGGTGGAAAGACAGAGGATAAAAGTGCCCTCTACTATCGTATTTCTCTTCTCTCCCCTTTCAAGACCAAAATGACTCAGAACACAAACTCATGTATCAGGCCAATTAAATATCTGCTTAAAGGATTGCCCTAAAGGACTATTTTGAGTCCGCCTTTTTTAAAGTGTTTTACTTATTTAAAAAATATGGCTGGGCACAGCGGCTCACACCTGTAATCCCAGCACTTTGGGAGGCTGAGGCAGGCAGATCACCTGAGGTCAGGAGTTTGAGACCAGCCTGGCCAACACAGTGAAACCCGGTATCTACTAAAAATACAGAAATCAGCCAGGCAAGGTGGCAGGTGCCTGTAATCCCAGCTACTTGGGAGGCTGACACAAGACAATCGTTTGAACCCAGGAGGCAGAGGTTGCAGTGAGCCGAGATCACGCTACTGCACTCCAGCCTGGGTGACAGAACGAGACTCTGTCTCAAAAAACAAACAAACAAACAAACAAAAAGTTATTCCTAGTTCTACTGAAACCTCGAACTATTTAGTCTTATTTTATATACCAACAACTTCCCAATCAAATCCCCTTTAAGTCCCAAACATTCAGCTTTTGTTCCAGAGGTCTGTGGAAAAGCAAGCTTTGTATCAATGCAAAGGAAAGTGACCCATTCTTGCTGTGAAGCAAGTTCCAGGGAGGAAAGGAGTTGCAGCCAGAGATGTGATTCCAACATTCCCAAACGCTTCTGTCTGAGACCTTCAGATTTTGTTTGAAACAAATTCTCAGAATACCAAACACACCTTTATTCAAGTGGAAGTACAAAAGCACATTCCTAAACCAAACGCATACATGTGATTTTTACATATTCTGCTTTTTAGGGATTACATAATCCTGTTTCAGTCACCATACGTGACTACTGGTCTCTATACATAAGGGTATACATGTTTGATAGGAAAAAACACATGCATTTTTCATTTGCTTTTACATTTAGATCAATTCATTTATATATCAATTTCATTTAGATTCCTACCTTGCCTTGATGAAATCCTACTCTTGCTGATGGCAAAGAAGTAAAATATAGTGGCAGAACTATCCTAGAGGTTAGCCATAGGAGGATTATAGAGTGAGCAATATATTTTTATATATTTGTTGAGGGTCCCTACTGAGTATTATAACACTGAACTATGAAAGCCTCAATTGCTGGACAACAAGAATTTTAAATAACATTTGTCTTACTCACAAAATGTTATAAAGCTTAAGATGGAAAAATACAAAATGTTTTGACATTACCTAAAGAATCATGAACTCTTGTTAGGTATATGATGGTGGCCCTGAACTTGAGCCAACATCTGTAATCACTTTTATCAGTCAAAAAGCCATGTTCTTTTATATAGCCTGTAGACTATTAAAATACAAAAATGTGGTAATGGATAAACAACTATACACAAAGCCCTCACACTTTAAATACTGTCCTGGATTGATGAGGGAGGAGCAGAATTCAAACATTTATCTGCAATCCTAATGGTTAAAATTTTACCAGGAACAGACCTGCCACTCTCTTGAAATACTGTCTCTGAGATTAACATACGAACAGCATCATCTCTGTTGGAAGGCTACATTCCCTTATGATGCTGATTTGTGTGTGTGTGTGTATGGTTTTGTTTTTTTTGTTTTTTTTTTTTGAGAGTCCTGCTCTGTCGCCCAGGCTGGAGTGCAGTGGTGCAATCTCGGCTCACTGCAACCTCCGCCTCCCAGGTTCAAGCAGTTCTCCTGCCTCAGCCTCCTGAGTAGCTGGGATTACAGGCGCGTGCCACCACACCCGGCTAATTTTTGTATTTTTAGTAGAGACGGGGTTTCACCATGTTGGCCAGGATGGTCTCGATTGCCTGACCTCGTGATCCATCCGCCTCAGCCTCCCAAAGTGTTGGGATTACAGGTGTGAGCCACCACGCCCAGCCTGTGTATCTTCTTTATGTTTACCCTACCAAGAGCAGACCTGAGCATTTTGCTGGCCTTAGAGGTATATAAAAGAACTCTAAGCTTAGGCATGCAGAATAGGCACTGGATGAATGTAGTGAGGCTATTAGGAGTCTTGTTGGCTCCCTGATGTCCTTATCATCTGTCTTCTTAGCAGACTGTGGATGCACACAAGACAGCTAAAACCTTGGGCATCATTTGAAAATGTTTGGCTGCCTGCTACAATCTCAGGAGAGAGAATCCTTCATACTTATATTGGACTGGATATATTTTCAATCAAATTCTTTTTTAAAAAAAGATGCTTCACTTTAGGAAATAAGACACCAGACCAGCAACATCAAGTAGGTATGGAATACTTGCTGGTGAAACACTTAAAACTAGGAAACTTCTAAATCTTCTAAAGGTGCTTAAGAGAATGGAGAAGTTAATCAACAGGAATCCAAGTGTTGTGGCTGTAAAGCAATACGACATAAGATCCCTAGTAAAGAGCAGGCCTAAGAGTTGGTTTTGGAAAGAACTTGGGCCAAGAACAGCAGAAAAAGCTAAATGAGCTACTTACGTCGATGTGTTTTAATACTGGTGCATTAGCAGTATCTTATGGAAGTTGTGAACACTAAGAACCAATTTCAAAAAATATAAAAATGTTTATAGGGCATATTAAAATAAAAACAGCTTAAATGAGTTCTATAAATAAAATAGGCCCAGCACAGTGACACACGCCTGTAACCCCAGCACTTTGGGAGGACAGGTGGGAGGATCGCTTGAGGCCAGGAGTTCAAGACCAGCCTGGGCAACAAAGCAAGACCCCATCTCTGTTCTTTTTAATATCAAAATTATAATAAAAAAGTAAAAATAAATGTACCTACTTAGAATACATATTAAATAAAGGAACTCCATGAGAAAATGTCACTGCATTTACCAAGTCAACCCTAGATTTTTGTGCAATGAAAAAGATTGGGACTATGTATTAACAATTTCATAAACAAATAATCAACAATTTTCTCTCCATTATTTCGATGTTGGGTAAAGCCTGAAATGTGGTGTCGAGTTTTTCCATTTGCGTTACATCAAATTCTTGTCTACTATGGATATTCTGATATGACAAAGACTAGTTAAACTCCTATTGAAAGATCTGCCATTTACTACACCCAAATAAGTTCTCTTAGGTATAAATTCTTTGATGTTGAATGAGCGTTGGGTTATGACTGAATCTCCTCACACACATACACGCTTATTACATTTATAATCTTTTTGCATGGCGTGAATTTGATACTAAACAAGGTAGTTTCTTTGACTGATGGCTTTTTCACATTCATTGCAGCAATGGAATTTTATTCCCATGTGAATTCTCCAAATGTGACTAAGGTATGAAAATACTAATAGCATGAAAAATTTGCCACATTCAATACATTTATAAGATTTCTCACTGGTATAGATTTGCAGGAGTCGATTAAGAGTTTAACACTAATACCTTTTCTTCATTCGTCACATTCAGAGGGTTTCTCTCTGGTGTGAATTATCTGATGCTGAGCAATGGCTGAGCTATGACTGAAGGCTTTACCACATGCAGTACATACATGATTTCTCCCTGGTGTGAACTCTCAGATGCTGAATGAAGCCTGAATTTGATAAATATCTTCCCATCTTCATTACATTCATGAGTTCTCTTTGGTATGAATACTCTGATGTTGAACTAGATGTGCTCTCTGACTGGAGTTCTTTTCCCATACATCACAATCAAAGGCTTTCTGTCTGGTGAGGACTTCTTGTTGCAGGATAAGATCTGAGCTATGACTGAAACTGCCCTCATACTCATTACATTCATATGATTTCTCTTTCCTATGCATTTTGTGATGCTGAATAAGGCATGAGGTTTGACTGAAAGCTTTTCCACATTCATTACATTCATGTGCTTTCTCTCCTGTGTGAATTCTTTGATGCTGAATAAGATGTGAATTCAATCTGAAGTCTTTTCCACATTCACTACACGTATAGGGCTTTTCTCTGAAATGAATTCCTTGTTGTTTAATATAGGCCAACCCATATTCATCATACTCATAGGCTTTCTCTTCATGATGGACCCTCTGATGTTCAAGTAGGTATGAAGTATGGCAGAAGTCACTGCCACATACAGTACACTTACAGGGCATCTCTTTGTGAATTTTCTGATGTTGAGTAAGGTGGACACTACGACTGAAGACTCTTTCACAACTGCTACATTTGTAAGATTTGGCTCTGGTGTGAATTTTCTTATGCTGAATTATGCCTGAGCTTGGACTACAGGATTTATCAGACGCTTCACAGGATTTATCAGATGCTTCACATTTGTAAGGTTTTTCTCTAGTGTGTATTCTTTTATGTCGACTAAGACTTGAGCTCTGACTGAAAGACTTTTCACATTCTTTACATTTGTAGGGCTTCTCTCTAGTATGGATTCTCTGATGTCTAGTAAGGGCTGAGCTCTGATGGAAAATTTTCCCACATACATCACATTTATAGGATTTCTCAGTGTTAGGGATGCTCTCCCATTTATTAAGGTGGGAGAGATCCATTAAGCTTTCCTTACATTCACTACTCTGAAAATCCTCTGTTAGATTTAAGTGTTCATGTTTACCAGAGGCTGAATTCTGGTTGAAGCTCATGTCATACTTATCATTGTCATCGGTATTCTGTATTCTAAGAACTCTCTGATCTGCATCAATAGTAGAGTCCAGACTGAAGCTTTTTTCGGGTTCATGACATTCATTGTTCTTCTCACTGGTGAAGGTTTCCTTGCTGATTGTTATTTGCCTAAACTCTCTCTCCAGGTACAGAAATTTCCTTAGAATTTCCTGAAGTCTTTCTAATCTGTCCTCAGACTTATACACTTCTCTAGTCTCAGGAACTTGGGTAATATCGTGTTTGAGTCTTCCTACTCTCACTTTGTATGAATGCACTTCTTCCGAAATTTTCTGCTTAGGAATCAACAGCTTGTTCTCTTCTCTGGTCTCTCCATCTGATACAATATATAAATAGAAAATGCAAATGTAATCTGTACCCTGTGCTTAGGAAAAGAAAACTCAGATGAGAAAACTAAACAATGTAGTATCTACAAGGACAAGAAAAGTTTATTTACTCTGAAAAACAGGCACAAAATCTCAGCAGCAGAAGTTAAGGGCATAAACAGGAGCAGTGAGGTAAAACAGCGGACATGTTCAGCAGAGTAAGGAAATAATAGGGAAACAGCTGAAAGAATTTTAGATAAGCAACTTGATTGGGGTCTAGTACGACATGTGCACGGATACTAAACAAATGGAAAGGGTCAACCTAACTGAAGGGAAAAGGAGGGAACTCTCCATGCTAGGACACACACAGAGCTCTTCATTCTGAGTGCCAAAGCAGCTACAACTTGGCTCAACAATTGAACTTTACTTCCCTACTAATTCTATCTGATTCTGCCTTACTCACCTGAGCAGTCATCTCTTAAGACTTCTCTAGTCTTAGTTTCCAGATCAAAGACCTGTAGATCCTGTTCCAGCTGGGAGATCCCATCAGGCTTGGAAATTGGAAATCCTGCTCATAGAGAAGGAAATGGGATGTGGCAATGTATCCCCAGGTCCTACATCTGCCACTTTTTCTTTTAACTAATGATTAAGAGAGACAGAAGGTCGATTCTGAGAAGACATTAATTAGGAAGGTCTGGAGAGTGAAGAGGGCAAAGATCTACAAGGAGCTCAGATTTGTGCTCTAGAGGGATGTGTGTTAAGGGGCAAGTTGATGACTTGGGAGCAGAAGGATTCATTTAAATATTATTCAGACAACAGAATGTGTGCATGGGTTTGTCTTCACAGAAGTTATCATTATCACTCTCCATCTGTTACCTAAAGATTAATCTTCGGATTAGATCTGGTCTACAAGTATCAAAATGGAGGTCATCAAAATATAATTCTGCTGGACTGGAGAAAGGTGAAACTCAAGCACCTGCTGCATGGTTAGCTAACCTGTAGCAAGAGAATCAGTGAAAACTGAATAAATATTCTAAGGACCAATCTCAAGAAACAATTTGTTTCAGTACACATAAGAAAACAAAGAGTAATATGACACATTCTTACCCATTAGGAGTGTAGCATTTATTCAATAAACATTTATGAAGTGCCTCCTCTATGCAAAGTATGCAGGGGATAAGAGGCCAAGAAGGTCCCTTCCCTCGAGGACCTCACACTCTACACAGAGACAGCTCTAAACAACTAACTACAATAAAATATAGAGAGGGAAGTGCAATCAGTGCATCTTCACATAAAACAGTCTTTCTATGGCTTGCATAATGCAATGCTTGGATATAAATCTCTTTTAAAGCTAAAGCAACAGGCAGTCTGCTTCCAAGGAGACAGAATTTTAATACTATTAGTATCAAAGGGCAGTTTTTAAATGTGTCCAGCCCAGAAAGCTTCTAATAGCACACATACAAGGTCTGGCTCAAGCCCCTCATCTCCAAAAACCTTTCTCTCCATTTACTGAATGTGTACAAAATTTATTAGTTGTTCCCTCTTATCCTGACATGTCACATGTAACGGTGTTTACATAGATTTTTTTTTAAGTGGTTTCAGGTATTGTCATTCATACTTGATTTATAAACTCTTTGATAGACGGGACCAGGTATCTTGTATCTTGCAATTCTTTTGATTAATTTACTTAACAGCTACTTATTGAGTGCCAACTCTGTGCGCCCAAGTATCAATGTATTAACAGCTACCCAATTTTATAAAAAGGGCATTGGGGCTGGAAAATATGAAGAACTGACAGCTGCCCCAAAGATTCCATGTGAGAGCCTATGAGCAAGGAGATCAGAATAGATAGAAGAAAGGTATTTACTGTGTTTCTGAAATCCTGTGGGACATTTAGAGTCAATTCTCCTTGTGGACATATATTTAATTAAGGTCCGCCCTGTCAAATGAAATCGTTTCAGAAGTTTAAAAAGTAAAGTTAGTGTAACATGAAGCAGCAATCAATACTGTTCTCAGAATTCCAATAACATAATTTGCAACTTTTAACTCTGAGATATTTAAAGTGTCTGTCGATATTTGGTAACTGAAAGAAATTCTGGCTGCTTACTCCATATCTACACTTAAAACACATATGCACAACAAAAAAGGTGGTCTTCATGTGGGATGAGGGGTTTGATTTTAGATGTGTGTTTAACGTAATGTAGGAAGGTATAAGAGAAAATGCCCAGCAGATGAGTACGCAAAGGCATACAGAGTGATAAAATGGACTTCAGAGACTAAGAAGGGAAAGGGTGGGAGAAGGGACAAGGGATAAAAAACTATATATTAGGTACAATGTACACTATTCCAGTGACAGGTGCACTAAAATCTCAGAATTCACCACTATGTATTAGAATTCATCCATGTAACAAAAAACCACTTGTACCCCCCCAAAACTACTGAAATAATTTTTTTTTAAAAGAGAAAATGCCTAGCAGGTAAAGATACAATATCACAGTTTAGAAGAGAGAACAGGGTATCATCAGTACCATCAAAATATTATTAAGTTTTACTAAGTACTTGGTAGGTGCAAAGTACCATGCCAAGAGCTCTCTAGGTTTTCACTCATTTAATACCATAAATTTAAAACGTAGAAACTATTATTATAGCCATTTTACAGATGGGAATACTAAGATTCAGAGTGGTTAAGTAGCTTGCCCAAGGTTACAATAACTGGTAATGCTTAGTTTTCAAACCTGCACAGTCTTATTTCAGAACCTAGCCTTTAAACAATCTGCTAGTAAAAAAAAAATTATGATTTTGCCTCCTAACAAGCCCTGAAAAAAAATAAATAATGACTGTGAACAAAATCCATCCCTTCCTCCAAATTACACACAGAAAGAACGTGTAAGTTTTCTTGGCACTAGCCTAAATGCCTATTTCCTAAATTTAACTCAAAACTTTGCTTTCAAAATATGCACTTGCTTTATTTACACTTTTCCTGTTTAAAATTAATGTATTAAAACTTTTTGATTTTATTTAAATCTTGAGTTTTCTAATATGATTTATAAAATATTGACAGTGAAGTAAAAGTTAAATACAAACAACAGAGAAAAAGTGATTAGAATAACATACGGTGAACCAGGATCCTAAATAATTGGAGTCGCAGAAGTGTTAATTAAAAGGGATCTATGGCTGGGCGCAGAAGCTCACACCTGTAATCCCAGCACTTTGGGAGGCCATGACGGACAGATCACTTCAGCCCAAGAGTCTGAGACCAGCCTGGGCAACATAGTGAGATCCCACCTCTACAAAAAATACAAAAATTAGCCAGGCATGGTGGCACACGCCTGTAGTCCCAGCTACTTGGGAGGCAGAGGCAGAATGATCGCTTGAGCTCAGAAGGCCGAGGCTGCAGTGAGCCAAGATCACACCACTGTACTCCAGCCTGGGTGAGAGTGAGATCCTGTCAGTCAGTCAGTCAGTCAATCAACCAACAAACGAATCAAGAGGATCTATGGACCAGGCATGGTGGCTCACACGTGTAATCCCAGCACTTTGAGAGGTCAAGGCAGGAGGATCTCATGAGCTCAGGAATTTGAGACCTGCTTGGGGAACACAGTGAGACTCCATCTCTACAAAAAATTTAAATTAAAAATTAAAAGGGATCTAAAAGATGATTTATTATCAAGGAAATGGAAATCCTTTACAATAAAAATCCAAACCCCAGCCAGGCACGGTGGCTCGCGCCTGTAATCCTAGCACTTTGGGAGGCCAAGGCAGGCGGATCACAAGGTCAGGAGATCGAGACCATCCTGGCTAACACGGTGAAACCCTGTCTCTACTAAAAATACCAAAAATTAGCCGGGCGTGATGGCGGGTGCCTGTAGTCCCAGCCACTCGGGAGACTGAGGAAGGAGAATCGCTTGAACCCGGGAGGCAGAGGTTGCAGTGAGCCGAGATCACGCCACTACACTCCAGCCTGGGCGACAGAGTGAGACTCCGTTTCAAAAAAAAAATCCAAATCCCTAGACAATAGTCCAAACAATAATAAATTTGAGGAAACTCCACTATAAATAAATAATTTGAACACACTCCTGAAATTTTTATTTGTATTAAAAAATCTGGGCTATAGCTCATATCGCTTGCTATTCTTTCCAAAATATTAAAGTAACTAGCACAAGGCAGGTACTTAATTTTTTTTTTTTTTTTTTGGCCGGGGGATATGGAGTCTCGCTCTGTCGCCCAGGCTGGAGTGCAATGGCATGATCTTGGCTCACTGCAACCTCCACCTCCCGGGTTCAAGCGATTCTCCAGCCTCAGCCTCCTGGGTAGCTGCAATCACAGGCATGTACCACCATGCCCGGCTAATTTTTGTATTTTTAGTAGAGACGGGGTTTCACCATGTTGGTCAGGCTGGTCTTGAACTCCTGACCTTGTGATCCGCCCACCTCACCCTCCCAAAGTGCTGGATTACAGGCGTGAGCCACCGCACCCGACACAAGCCAGGTACTTATATGCATAATCTAATTCAATCCTGTACCCAGAAGGTAGACATTATTTTTCATGTTTTATAAACCAAGAAAATGAGTGTCAGATTAAATAATTTGTTCAACATACTACAGCTGGTAAGTGGAACCCAAGCTTGTTCCCAGTTTATATTCTTTCCAACCTATCATACTGCCTATCAAAGAAAGCATTAGTAGCAGGTTCTCTTGACATTGACGTGAATGCTTTTTTTTTTTTTTTTTTGAGACGGAGTTGCACTCTGTCACCCAGGCTGGAGTGCAATGGCACGATCTCGGCTCACCTCAACTCCACCTCCTGGGTTCAAGTGATTCTCCTGCCTCAGCCTCCAGAGTAGCTGGGATTACAGGCATGCGCCACCATGCCCGGCTAATTTTGTATTTTTAGTAGAGACGGGGTTTCTCCATGTTGGTCAGGCTGGTCTCGAACTCCCAACCTCAGGTGATCCGCCTGCCTTGGCCTCCCAAAGTGCTGGGATTACATGCGTGAGCCACAGCGCCTGGCTGACTTTATGCTTTCAAAATATGCACTTGCTTTACATTTTTTCCGTTTAAAATTAAGTTATTAAAACCTTTTGATTTTAAGGCTGGATGTGGATCACATGAGGCCAAGACTTCAAGACCAGCCTGGCCAACATGGCAAAACCCCATCTCTACTAAAAATACAAAAATTAGCTGGGTATGGTGGTGCATGCCTGTAGTCACAGCTACTCTGGAGGCTGAGGCACAAGAATGGCTTGGGCCTGAGAGGCGGAGGTTGCAGTGAGCTGACATTGTGCCACCACACTCCAGCCTGAGCGACAGAGCAAGACTCTGTCTCCAAAAAAAAAATTATTTTATTTAAATCTTGAGAGTTTTCTAATAAAATTTATTTTAATCTGGTCTTCAAAAATAACAGTTAAAGCTGAGCATGGTGTTGGCTCACATGTGTAATCCCAGGACTCTGGGGAGCTGAGGCAGGCAGATCACTTGAGCCCAGGAGTTCAACAGCCTGGATAACATAGCGAAACACCTTCTTTACTAAAAATAGAAAAAAATTAGCATGATGGTACAGGCCTATAGTCCCAGCTACCCAGAAGGCTGAGGTAGGAGGATCACCTGAGCCTGGAGGGAAGTCCAGGCTGCAGTGAGCTGTTATCATGCCACTGTATTCTAGCCTGGGCAACAAGAGGGGACCCTGCCTCAAAAATAATAATATTTAAAATTTGCCTTATCATATGGTTTGCTGCTTTTACTACGGCTATGCTTTTAGCCATCTGAAAGCTTCACGCTTTTCTTCCTGGTCCTTAATACACAAATAATATCTCTCCTTAGCAATATCATTCTTTTGTAGATACCTGTTGGACTGGAATGTGTCCCTAGAGAGCTTTACTTTTTGAATGCATGTCCTTTCTGGTCCCAAACTATATACTGGCCTGTCTGTCCAATTTGTCATGGCATTTTGAATTTTTCTTGTCATCAGAGTACACACAACTCACTAAAAATATTAAAAACTCCATGTGTAGTTGAACTTATTGTCCTAAGGGCACAAAGTAGTGAAAAAGTGCAGGGGCTTCAGAGGCAGATCTGGGTCCCAAGCCTCTCACTGATCCTGCAAAGATCACTTAACTTCTCTGAGCCTCAGTTTCCTCAGATATAAAATAGGAGCAGTGTCATCTGCTCACAGGGTTATGGTAAGGATTAAATGAGATATATACACATATCCTTTATATATACATATACACACACACACACACACACAAATGTCCTATGTCTGTGTGTGTATATACATATGTGTGTGTGTGTGTGTGTGTGTATACACACATATATATAGTACCCAATAACATATTGGCTGCTCAATAAATACTAAATAGCTGTGACAATGGAAAACATTCTGTGCAAAATAACTGTAGTCCTTTATGACATCAAGTTAAAAAAGCAGAGAGTATGTGCCAAACATTCCCAATCTACTGACCCAGTTAATATCAATTAGAATTTTAACAAGCATGCTTCTGAGGCCATCATCTAATAGGGCACCTGCCACACTTACCCATGTGAAAAGCAACCCGGTCCCCTTTCTGGGTCTTAATCTACCACACTAAGTAACAGGTAACTTCCCTATGGATAGTGACCCAGAGGCAAATTGTTCATTCACCATCAATGGAGTATGTTCCTTTTTCAATTATGTGGTAACGAAAATTACTTATTACCGACTTCTTTACTCAGCTATTTGTACTCTGTATATTTACTGCTGCATAGTGGAAGCACTTAAGCAAAGGACCAACGTTCTGATGTCTGTGACAAATACAATCTGGAGGCCAGGCGCAGTGGCTCACAACCTGTAATCCCAGCACTTTGGGAGGCCGAGACAGGCGGATCACGAGGTCAGGAGATCGAGACCATCCTGGCTAAGATGGCGAAACCCCGTCTCTACTAAAAATACGAAAAGATTAGCCAGGCATGGTGGCGAGCATCTGTAGTCCCAGCTACTTGGGAGGCTGAGGCAGGAGAATGGCATGAACCCGGGAGGCGGAGCTTGCGGTGAGCAGAGATGGTGCCACTGCACTCCAGCCTGGGCAACACAGCAAGACTCCGTCTCAAAAAAAAAAAAAAGTCTTACAACCCTAAAAAGTTAAATTAATAAATGTATAAACTTAACCCAGTTATGCTGGAGGTTGCAATTTTTGTTAAAAATCAGACCTTGGCGATGACCTTGAGCAGCAGGACATAAATAATTCCCGCAAGCTTAGTGTTCCAATAATGGAACACTAGGCATAAATGGGTTAATTTTCAGATGAAGTCTGCTGAACCCAAAAATATGAAAATGATTTCCCAAGGATTGTAAAAATAACTGCTAAGGAGATGCTGCTAACTTGATCACAAAAGCAAGATGAGTAGAAGGCTTTCTTGCACTGTGCGTGTGTCTCTTGTATGTGTAAAAGTGTGTATGCACGTCGACTGCATGTCGAGTGTGCAGTGCAGAGATAAGAGAGGAAATGGGATAAAGTTCAGTCTATAGCATACTATGCTATTAGACTGCATTAAACTGCTACAAAGTTTCTTTACTCCAAAAAGTAGACAGGTTAACTGTTGGAAACTCTGTAATTATTAGATAAAATTAACAGTACTTTACAATTATATGTATGTCACTTTACAGTTTACAAAGTTATTAAGTAGATATTCAATTTGATGCCCTGAAATAAATTTAACTTCTTTGCCCTCCCTTCTCCTCTCCATCAAGGACAGAGTAAGGAACACTTAATCAGGAAAGGCAATATAAATGCATCAATCTGTACAGAACCACAAAGAATAAAGGGGAGGAAGGTAGGACCTTGAAGAGGGCCACAGGGACTTCAAGGAAGGAGGAAACCAGAATGTTAAACATGAGGGAAGCCCAGGGTTCACAGGAGAGTTAGGCACCATATGGGGCAGGTTGTGTTCGCCACATAAAAGGAGGGGCACACAGCATAAGTTTCACATTCTAAAATAATATGAAAAGACCATAACTGAAGAGCTGAATTTGGAATTTCTGGTTTTTCACAATACAAGTAGATGATGACCACCAACCATGGTTTCTGAATGAACTGGGTTCAAAACACATCTGGTTGCAACAGACGGCTTCCTTGGACCCTAACATTTGAAATTAAACAGAGGTAATTTGAGGAGCTGCGATTTTACACAGTGGTGGCATCCTGGGGAGCTTCTATTCCATCAGTCAATTTTAATATCTCACAATCGTGGAAAAGGAGTTTCCGAGCAGGGACGAGCAATATCGATGGGAAGCCGATACTTGGGCCATCTCTTGGAGATTCCTGCTGTAAGGACGGCAAGTGTTTCTCCAGAGAAAGCACTTGCCTGGGTATGACTCAGGGCCGGGCAGGAATTCACACTATGAATCCGGGTGGTGGGAAGGCGGAGAAGTATGCCTACAAAGATTAAAGAGCCAGGAATGGAAAACACACTAAAAACCGTCCCAGTGGGCAGGCTGCCTCCCCACAAATAAGAAGACCTTGAATCCTGAGCATAATCAGGGAGACAAAGCAATGCCCTGGATGCCACCAGCATAGACAAAGCCAACGGAAAAAAAAAAAAAGAAAAGAAAATGCATGATTCAGTATTTACACACACAAAAAGAAGAGTGCAGAAGCAAGCAAGAAACTAAAGAAAAAGGAGGCTGGGTGCGGTGGCTCATGCCTGTAATTCCAGCACTTTGGGAGGCCAAGGAAGGTGGATCACTTGAGGTCAAGAGTTCGAGATCAGCCTGACCAGCATGGTGAAACCCCGTCTCTACTAAAAATACAAAATTAGCCAGGCGTGGTGGCTCATGCCTGTAATCCCAGCTACTTGGGAGGCTGAGGCAGGAGAATCGCTTGAACCTGGAAGGCAGAGGTTGTAGTGAGTTGAGACTGCACCACTGCACTCCAGCCTGGGCAACAAGAGTGAAACTCCATCTAAAAATAAAATAAAATAAAAAATATAATATAATATAAAAAATAAACTAAAGAGAAAGGAACAATGCTCACACCAAGGGAGCTGCCGACAAACCCCACTGATGCTTCCCGGCAGCACTACAGCTTGGCTAATCCCAGCTTCCCACTGTACCTTTCAAAATGACAAGGGAGAGACATGAGTTAAGCATTGACCCCACCTCAGCATGGGGTAAACGTCTGAGATTTCTGCTGCCCTGGGTGTGGTTACGTGGGATTACCATTCTGGGTGACTCACTGAAATGTACTCACAGTGAGTCATGCCTTCAAATGACATCTCAAGTTCTGCCTGCTTGGAGATACATCTGGGGATCTTAAGGGGTGAGGGACTACTCAACAAGAAGGAATTTAGCCTGTCTTTTTAAACAGCATTTCTTTTTCCTAGAAAAATGGGAAAATCTTCAATTCTCTAATACAGGGACACTGAGATAACAAAGAGGAAAGTGTCTGGTTGGAGGTTGGGAGGCCACCCTGGGGTCTCTCCTACAAAAATGGAAAAGAAAAGAAGGGTGAGAAATCAAGCAAAGCACAAGAAAGTTTCCCTTTGCTAAAAGGGAAAAGATGCCCCACAATGGCCATAAACATGAACTGGGGATAAGGAGGAGAATGTCTCTTCTTGGCACCCCCAAACAAACGTTAATTACCCCTCCCGGAGAAGATGATGTGAAAGATAAGGATTCAGAGGTTCTAAGTCCTGGAATCTAAGCCACACTCTACAGACCTTCTCAGAGACCTTATACTTAGGAAGAAACAAGAAAGTAAAGAAATTCAAATAGATAAACCGAATAATAAGGAAGTCCTTACCCAGTGAGACCACGTTCCCATAATTCTCTAACATCACTTCTCTGTAGAGGTCCCTCTGAACAGGGTCCAGGTATCCCCATTCCTCTCGAGTAAGGTGCACAGCCACATCCTCGAATGTCACAAACTCCTGAAATAACACATCCTGGCTGCTCTGAGGAATGAGAACACTGTAGCACCATGGCCAGAGAATGAAGATCATAGAGAGGGTATCCACTGTGTACTTACGTTGAGGAGGAGGGAGAACAGATTAGAACCTACGGAATAAAGCCCATAACCCTTAAACATCTAATAAGCACCCATCACACAACCACAGACAAAGAGAAAACAGAGTTTGCTCATGGCACTGGGGAGATGGGAAGTTGGTTTATGTGAAGTCCAGGTCTCCGAAGAGGATCAATTCCCAAAATGGAGTCTGCTATTGAAAAAAATTCCAGGCAAGGTCTACAGATGGGATGAGAGAGAGGCCACACTCCATCAGTAGCAATAGTCCCTGAGGAAAAGCAGAGGGTTCCTCAGCTCACCTGGTACCTGGCTGTCAAGAGCGCAGCTGCCTGGTCTCCTGGGCTTCCCTCACGGGGAAGAGCAGGCACCTGAGGAACAGGTGGAGCTGAGGGAGGAGAAAGGAGTGAAGAGTGAGAGCAGCCCTTTCCCAGGGCTCCCTTTCAGAGGAGGCCTCTCCAGCCCAAGGGGTGTCAGCAGGACCCTCCTCAATACTCTAGTAAAACCAATGAACATTTTTCAGGTATTGGGTGTGTCTACTCTGCTTCGTCTCAGTACTTGCATGCCTTATGCGTGTTTTGACCTGTGATGCAGGATTTTCTTAGGAAAGCTTGTATTTCACTTTATCTTCATCACATGACAGTCCTCTTACAGAAGAGTAAGACTATACCTGTTTTGCAGATGGGCAAAGCAAAGCATAAAGACTTGTGAGGACTTGTCCTGGGCTAGGGTTATTTAGCAGACTTCTGACCCTTTCCAGGCACTGTTCTAGACACTTGATCAGCGTTTCTCTTGTGAATGGGTGCTGTCTCAACCAGTGTGTAAGGCCCCCAAGAACAAGAAAGGGTCATCTGTTTCCTCGACATCTTTTCCACAGTCCCACAATCCCCCACAGCACTCTACACATTGTGGCACTTGATCTGTGTGGGTGACACACAAGTTATTTCAGGCACTAGAGTTAACCACAGGCAATCTAAGACACAGCTCCTACAAAACAAAGGAAGAAAAAGACCAACCTACCTATACGATACAGCAAAGTGTGACTGCGTAGTCAAAATACAGTATATATACATTCATACAGGCATTGTGTTCAACCAAGGAATTAAATGGTTGCTTCCTTGACCAAATTTAGTCTAGTCACAAAACACTGCAGTTACAACAGAATGGATGGCAGGTGACAAAGCAAAGAAAAACTAAGTGAAGGGAACAGGGGAAAGAAAGGTCCTGAACCTAAGAGGAAGTGAGAGCCAGGAAAGGACTGTGAGATGTGGCAAAAGCAGCATATCTTAGAAATTATTCTGGATGTGAGAACTGGGATGAAGTGAAGGTTGCCTGAAGGAAAAACCACCACAGCGAGTAAGCAGCCATCACTCTGCTTATTTGAGAAAGATGAGCTATCCTTAATAAAGGGGCTCAGACTAGGACTGAACTGAGTCACATCTGCCCCCTCTTTCATTCCTCCCTCTAGGGACCATGTTCTTATTCCAGTTCTTGGCCTCTCTCAAACCAGGCCCAGGAGCCCCCTCGGGAGCCCCTCCACACTCCCACTCTCCCAGACGGAAGTGCTTTCTCTGCCTTACCCCCAGTGAGTCCCTGTTCCATGTCGGTGTCCTGCACAAACTGAGGCTCTGGGGACAGACACTCAGACTGGGTCTCCAAAGACTGAAACTGGACCCTTGGTGACCCTGCTGCTTCCTGGGCTGGTATTTCCTCCATCACTGCTCTGGAGGACAATGACCATCACTGCAAGGTAAGATTAAGAGAAATTACTGTAATAAGTTAAAGCATTTCATTTTATATCGTCAGGACTTTACAAAGGATCTTACACACTATGGATATTCAATAAAAATTAGTTGATAATGATTAACCACCCTAAATAAGTAACAGAAAAATGGGGCCAAGCGCAGTGGCCTGTAATCCCAGCACTTTGGGAGGCTGAGGCGGGAAGATCACTTGAGGTCAGGAGTTCAAGACCAGCCTGACCAACATGGTGCAACTTCTTCTCTACTAAAAATACAAAAATTAGCCAGCGTGGTGGTGCGGGTCTGTAATCCCAGCTATTCGGGAGGCTGAGGCAGGAGAATTGCTTGAATCCAGAAGGCATACGTGGCAGTGAGCCAAGATCGCGCCACTGCACTCCAACCTGGGCAACACAGTGAGACTCCGTCCCAAAAAAAAAAAGAAAAAGAAATATGGATATGCTTCAGCTTTAAATACTTAAGAACCAAATCATAGAAGAGTCTCTAATTTGGAATTTGTGGCATTAAAAAAATTAACACGGTACAATTTAATAGTGTAAAGCTTTCTGTGGAAACTTTAAAATATTTAAAATTGGCCACGTGCGGTGGCTCAAGCCTGTAATCCCAACAGTTTGGGAGGCACAGACGGGTGGATCCCTTAAGCTCAGGAGTTCCAGACCGTCCTGGACAACATGGTGAAACCCCGTCCCTACAAAAATAATAATAATAATAATAATAATTAGGTGGCCCAGGCCTGTAGTTCCAGCTACTCCAAAGGCCAAGGCAGGAGAATCGCTTGAGCTTGGGAGGTAGAGGCTGCAGTGAGCTATGACTGCGCCACTGCACTCCAGCCTGTATGACAGCGTGACAGCCCACCTCAAATAAACAAAACAAAATATTTAAAATTTACAATCGTCTTTGGAGGCTCAAGTTGGTGCCCAGAGAAACATGCTAGTTATGATTGCTCATTTTATTTTAATTTTGTTTTAGCAGAGATGGGAGTCTCGCTATGTTGCCCAGGCTGGACTCGAACGCCTGGCCTCAAGCGATCCTCCCACTTCGGCCTCCCAAAGTGCGGGGATTACGGCGTGAACCACCGTGACAGGCCCGCGTTTACGTAAATAAACTCATTTAAATAAATAAAACAGCAGGCCCCCTAGGAATATCTTGGTAACACCGTCAGCCCACTCCGATTTACTACACGGGCTTGGCGAATAAAACTCCACTTTTGGGGTCAGGCCCCTCGCTAACTCAGACCAGCTAGACCGGCCTTTTCCCGGAATCCTGAGAGCAACGCAGGTAAGAGCTGCGGTTCGAACAGGTTTGAGCGGCGTCCTTCAGGCCCAAGGACGCATGAGGGTACCGTCCCCCTCCCACCACCCTCGCCCTGGGCCCCTGCCCGGCTCCCAGCTCGGTCCTCAGAAGGCCTTGCCCGGCGCTGCCCTCCTCCCACTTCCCTTTTAGGCCAAGGCAAAGTCCCAAAAGGACCAGTGGGGACATACAGACCAGCTCGCACCAGGGCACGGTCGCCGGCTCCTGACGGCGGGGCCCTCGGTCCGCGAGGTGAATGAACCAGGGCTGAAGAGAAACAGGCCCTCCTCGCACCCGGGCCTCCGCGCACTCTCGGGGAAGCGAACTACCGTCGGCCGCGGCCGGACGCCGCCTCCTTCTACTCCCGTGAAGGCAAAACAAGCTGCCACCCCGCTGCGACCCCAGAACGGCTTCCGGGTACTCACCGAGGGGAGGGGCGGGCCTGGCCGCTGTCCTGTCACCTACACACTCGCGCTCGGGGCCACCACAGCCTCTCCCGGGCCGCTGTAGACAGCCCCGAGGCCGGCGCTTCTCGGTGGCACTTCCGGCGACGGAGTGCAGGGTCCCGAATGAGGGCCCCCCCTCCTCCGCCCAGGCATGAGGGTCCCGGATGTGGGTGAGAGCCCCGGATGAGGGTCCCGGATGTGAGTGAGGGCCCCGGATGTGAGTGACGGCCCCGGATGAGGAACTCGGATGAGGAACTCGGAGGAGGAGCTGGGCCCGCGCGTCCATGATTCGAAGGCTCGTTTTCGCAGCTTTTCCACGTCTTTTTCCGGTCCCACTGCCCTCCATGCTAACTCACTGGGCGTCTCTAGCCGTTATACCAACAATGACTACGACCAGTGTTGGGAAAGCGCCCCCGGGGCCCCTCCCTGACGCCAGCCCATCCTTGAGACTCCCTGCAAGGAGGCGGCCCGACCCAGTGGGTGCGTGTCGTTGGGGTGAGGAGGAATGGCCGACCTAATGGCCCCGCTTCCGTGAGTAGCACAGGGGTGCCTGCTCAGAGTGTAGTACAACGCTGACAAGTAGAAGGCGAGGATTGCGGGGCCTGGGTGAGATGGGACCCACTAAGTTGTGGGATCGAAGTCTCAGTAGGTCCTTGGAGAAAGCGGGGACGGGAGGGGAGATGAGCAGATTGGAATGGAACCGAGAGAGACGGAGGAAACTGACAGTTGCATCCCTGGTGGGAAGACTAAAATCTATGCAGAAACAGGGATAGGCAAAAGCATGGTGCACAAGCGGGACAGGCAGAGCGCCGGGACAGAAACCCTTAGGACATTCTGACACCTTGCTGAACCTGGATCCTTACAGAATATGTCTTGTAGGTGAAGCTAGATCTGCAAGGCATAGGCAAGCCTCTTAGAGAATCAGAAAAGTGATTTGGAAGGAACTTCAGCTGTTACTACTTTGTTTAAGCAAATCAAATGCTGTTCTTTAATGTTACTGGACGTTTCAAATTAAACACAAGAAAACCTGAAGTGTGGCATTTTATATATTTTTTCAAAATGTATCAGCTTCTTGGAGATTCTGATATTCCTTTCCTCTCTTTATCCCTAAGTACCATTGATCCAACCTAAATTCATACTAGGACACAATCTCTCTAGTCTGCAGTGCCCGTCACAGTGGAGTCAGGATCGGAGAAAGAAAATGCACTGCTTAGTCCATTTCATGCTGGACAGCGCCAATTAGAAACTTTTCCTTGTGTTGAACAGAAATACACCCCTGGTGATGTCTATCTATTGTTCCTGTTGACAGGTCCCCAGGACAATAGATGACACAGTACTTCTTCCTCTTCATAACGGCCATTTTAATATCCTAGGAGAGCTAAAGGTTTGGAGTTCTTCCTGAGTTGCCATTTCCCCACCTAGAACCCTTCACAGGTTGTACCTATTAGCAATGTGATGGGAAACCATTTCAGCAGCAAAGGTGAGTGAGCTATGGCAGTGAGGCACATCGCGTCCAAGTTTTAGCTGACTCAGGCAATTGGCTCCAGGGAGAGGACCACAAAAGGTACCCACTTAAAGAGGCCACTTCCCACCAGTACTCATCAAAACATAACAAAGTGTTAAGAAACAGCAGCTGCTATTTTGCTTTTGAGCAAAATTTTCTTTTAACAGTTTGCCAGATGACAGAGGTGGAAACAACTCAAAAAATTGTTACCTTTTTTCTTTTTTGTCTTTTTGTTGTTGTTGAGACAGAGTCTTGCTCTGTCGCCCAGGCTGGAGTGCAGTGGCGTGATCTCAGCTCACTGCAACCTCCAGCTCCCAGGTTCAAGCAATTTCCCTGCCTCAGCCTCCAGAGTAGATGGGATTACAGGTGGGCACCACCACACCTAGCTAATTTTTGTATTTTTAGTAGAGATGGGGTTTCACCATGTTGGCCAGGCTGGTCTCTTAACTCCTGACCTCAGGTGATCCGCCCGTCTTGGCCTCCCAAAGTGCTGGGATTACAGGCGTGAGCCACTGCACCGAGCCTGTTTTGTTTTTTTTAGTGCAAATTAACAAACTGATTCTAAAGTTTATATAGAAATGCTAAGGATTTAGGATTGCCAAAACAATTTTGAAAAAGAATAAAATTGGAATACTTGTATTTTTTTAAGATTTTTTTCCTAAAGGTACAGTAATCAGGATGGTATGGTATCAGCATAGAGACAAATAGATCAACAGAGCAGAACAGAAAAGTCCAGAAATATGAGGTTGAATTTCTTAAAGAAAAAAAAAGTCCAGAAATAGATCTAGATACATACAATAGCTGATTTTTTATAAATTACTAAGGTAATTCTGCATCTAGCTAAGCTGAAAATTAGGCCGCGGATCTGTTTGTAACAGTGACAGTAATGTAAAGGAGACCAATTGTGCAGACTCGGCAGGTCCCCTGAGTCAAAGTCGTGGCTCATACAGGGAGAGGGTGGGATCCTGAGACCTGTTCTCTGTCACAGTGTAGTCCGCAGGAACTTTACCCAACCATCATGATGGTCCATATATTCATGACAAATGCTAGTAGTACCCAGTGAGCAGCAAGTGACAAGGGTCATAGATATCCTAGTAAGACTTCTTACTAAGGCAGTACAGAAACCTGAAGATATGGGCACTTATCAAATGGATGAAGTTTTGGTGGGGCCCAGTGGTTTGGGGACATCACCCAAAGGTAAAAGAAAGTTGTTCCACCTTGCACCCTCTAATCCCAAAAAAATTAGTACAGGTCCTGGTGGGCCCCTTTGGATTTGGGAGGTAGCATATTCTGCACCTGAGAAAACTGTTCCAACACATGTATTAGGTGACCTAAAAAGCTTCCACTTTTTATTTACTACTATTTTTTTTTCTTGACACGGAGTCTTGCTCTGTAGCCCAGGCTGGAGTACAGTGCCGTGATCTCGGCTCACTGCAACCTCTGCTTTCTGGATTCAAGCAATTCTCCTGCCTCAGCCTCCCTAGTAGCTGGGATTACAGGCGCCCGCCACCACGCCCAGCATTTTTGTATTTTAGTAGTGGAGGGGTTTCACCATGTTAGCCAGGCTGATCTTGAACTCCTGACCTCAAGCAATCCACCCACCTCCGCCTCCCAAAGTGCTGGGATTACAGACGTGAGCCACCATGCCCGGCCAGCTTCCACTTTTTATTGGGGCAAGAGAGCACTCTATAGTAAATCCAAGCAACAGTGCAAGCTTACTTGCAAATTCAGTGGTTCCAGAAATATCCTTGATGGATACAGGTGCTGTATGGAGTTGCTGGCAAACCCCAATAAGAGTGTGCATTCGTGTGCTAGGGCTCCTATAACAAAGTACCACAAACCGGGTGGCTTAAACAACAGAAATCTGTTGGTTCACAGTCTGGAGGCTAGAAGTCAGAAATTAAGGTGTGGTTCCTATTGAGGCTGTGAGAAGGAATCTGTCCATGCCTCTCTCCTAGTTTCTGGGGATTTGCTGGATATATTTTGCATTCCTTGGCGTCGTAAGAAGCATTTTCCCAGTCTTTACCCTCATCTTCATTTGGCATTCTCCCTGTGTACTATCTCTAAACTTCCCTTTTTTATAAGGATACCAGTCATTAGATGAGGGACCCACCCTAATCCACTATGACCTCATCTTAAGTAATTACATCTGCAATGCCTCTATTGCCAAATAAGATCACATTCTGAGGTATTAGGGGCTAGAACTTCAACCTGTTAATTGGGGATGAGGTGGAGGTACAATTCAACCCATCATAAAGAGTCACAGCACAAATACCTAAGATTCTGGAGCAAGGTCATGCCTTCTAAGGCAAAAAAACAAAACAAAACCCACGTTTCCAAACTCCCAGGTGACTTACCTCTGCTCTACTGCCACCTCTCCCATAAACTTACTCCTATGGCCTTATAGAAGTTCCCTACTACTAACTGATGGAGACAGAAGAGCCTTGGCCTCTGCACAGATTGGGGATTGGGTCAGTTCAGCATGTTGGCATCTTCCAGAAACAGACTGTTCTTCATTACAGCCCCATTCGCGTTGCCCTGAAGCATACTGGTGAAGAAAAATTATCTCAGTGAGCAATGGTACATTTGGTCACCCATGCCATATTTTGGAGGAGGTAGCCTAAGGTACGGATATGCATTGACTCCTAGGCAGTGATGAATGGCTTGGCTTGTTGGTTAGGGACCATCTTATTGTTTATGCAATAGGCTTATGAACAGAGACCATGGTAGCAGGGATAGAGGCTGTGCGTGGTCCCAACAATATGGGCTACCTCTTATTTTTCTTTTCTTTTTTTTTTTTTTTGAGACGGAGTCTCGCCCTGTTGCCCAGGCTGGAGTGCAGTGGTGTGATCTCAGCTCACTGCAGCCTCCACCTCCCAGGTTCAAGCAATTCTCCTGCCTCAGCCTCCCGAGTAGCTGGGACTACAGGCACACACCACCATACCCAGGTAATTTCTGTATTTTTAGTTGAGACGGTGTTTCACCATGTTGCTCAGGCTGGTCTCAAACTCCTGAACTTGTGATCCACCCACCTCAGCCTCCCAAAGTGCTGGGATTACAGGTGTGAGCCACCGTGCCCGGCCAATATGGTCTACCTCTTACCAAGGCTGATGTAACTCTCACCATGGTGGAGTGTCCAGCCTGCCAGCATTAGAGACCAACACTGAGTCTTAGAGATACCAGCTACCACCAGGTTGAGTGCATCAGATCCCTTTTACCTTGGAATGGGCATCAATTTGTTCTTACCAGAATTGATATATGCTCTAAATGAGCTTGTCTTCCCCAACTACTTTGCCTCCAGCAGCACCACCATCTGAGAGCTTACAGGGTGCCTTATCCATTGACATACCTGAAACTAAGGAACCCACCGATAGCCAAGGAGGTGTGACAGTGAACTCGAAGCTACAAAATTCATGGTGCATACTCATCATCCAGAAGCAGCTAGCCAGATAGGGTTTTGGAATGGCCTGTTGAAGACTGGGCTAAATTGCGATTAAGATGTAATGCCTTGCAAAGTTGGGAGCAGTTCTTCAGGATATGGTATATGCACTGAAATGCATTGGGCCAAAATGGATATATAGTATTGTGTCTCCAGTAGGACTATGTGCATACAGGAGTAGCCTCTATTACTATCACACCCAGCCACTCACCTGTAGAATTTGTGCCTCCTCGCTCCGAAATCTGGAGCCAGCTGGGTTATGATCCTCATTTCCAGGAAGAACATTTCCTCTAGGAAACATTAAATCGTGCCACTGAACTGAAAACAGAATACCACCAGGCCACTTTGAGTTTCTTGTGCCAGTAGGTCTGTAGGCAAAGAAAGGAGTCGTTATAGAGATGCCTACAATTCCTGCCACACACACAACATAAATACAAAATCATATACCCAGTCAACTGCATTCAGTAATCTGCCTTCCTGGACCCTTTAGGCACTTCAGTGTAGGAATGGGGACGGGTGGGGAGGAGAGACTTTAGACAAAGAAGAAAAATACAGTGTGTAGCAATGTAATGACTCTTAGCGATGACTTGGAACCCTGGAAGGAAATATGAGGATGTATCTGGAGGAATAAGTTGAGACTATGATGTCATCATGGAGGACTGTAGGTTAGAAAGCCAGCCAGTGATAAAGGAGCAAAGATTGGACTTGACGGTGCCCTAGGAGGAAAATATATATATATATATATATATATATGGAGCAAAGATGCACTTAAGTGGATTATTGAGAAGACTCGTGGGTAGGTAGAAAATGGCAACCATAGGAAGATCAAACCCCCTAAGGAATGGAGCATTAGTGAGGGTCTAGAAGGTAATTCGGGATACCACGTAATCATAGGCTCTGTATCAGGTAGCCGTTCCTTTTGTAGGCTTTTATCTTATTGGGCTGTACCACAGACTTGCCCAGAACTTTTAGAGTCATGCCCCAGCCATTCAAGGTCTCAGTTACTGTTTTATAAAAGGTGAAGTTATTCTTGATCTAATCATAGAAGCCCTAATTATTACAATAACACTTGGACAGCCAAAACGCCTCAAATTCAACTTATTTCACCGTTGCTAATCTGAAAACTCCCTGGAAACATAAGGCAAACTCAGAATTTTATAACTATCTAGTGTTGGAAAGAACGTCTGTTGCCTATAGATCAAGTATTTGAAAATACTGCCCATTCAACTGGCAATACGTACATAATCAGCGTCTCAAGAGACAATCCCTTCGATTTGTGAAACCATTTATTCTTGATCTTCCTGTCTCCACCCTCGTTTCATTCAGCTCCTCTGCCACAATCACTATTTTTATTGTAACTATTACAATTATTGTCAAAAGAAAAATAGAAGGAACATATAAATATCTGAGCAGGGCGGCATAAAGGGAAATTCATCCCTTTTTCCCCGCCCTGTGCACCTCCTCGGAGCGGACAAGCTGAGGAGCAAGATCCCCAAACCCGAGATTAGAGCCCTACACAGGGATGCAAAGTCCTCCCGCGATCCTAGAGAGGACCCCGAAGCGGAGCGCAGCTCCGGAAGGCGGGTGTGACGCACTTCCGGCTTTTGTGACGCTTTCCCTGGGCTCTGAAGGCCAGGGGCCTTGGATGTGAGTCTAGTGCTCCTGGTCCCCAAAGTCACAACCCCTTCTATCCCAGCATCCCAGACTTCTCCGGGCGGGGACAGAGTTGGACGTGCACGGCTGTGTCCTGCAATCCCCTCGCCACGACCGCCCGGGACGGAGTGGAAGCGGGTCCGTGCCCCCGTTCCTCGCGCCAGCCTCGGCGGTGGCAAGCGCTGTCCCCCAGCAGAGGTGTCCCTGGATACAGGTGGGAAGGGAACGAAGTTTTGGTTTCCGGATTGGAGACACCCCTGGGACTGGAGAGAGGCGGTCTGCGTGTCCCTTCTGGACCCCCAGTCCTGGTGTTTTACCCCAAAGACGCGCGGACAAAATGACCCCAGTCAGATATCTGTGCTCCCCAGTTGTGCCCACTGGTTTTTCTTGTGGTGGGGGCTTTTCTGGTTTCCTGGGTACCCCGAGTTGTAAAATTCTGGCGATCTTACACGATACCAAGTGCCATTGGCCTTATAATTTGTTTTATTCGGATGGGCTCGTTAAGCCAGTGTCCGCGGATGATATGTTCACCCTCAAACCCAGTACCATTATGGTGGTGATTAGAGTGAAGGCCGGGCGCAGTGGCTCACGCCCGTAATCCCAGCACTTTGGGAAGCCTAGGCAGGCGAATCGTTTGAGGCCAGGAGTTCTGAGATCAGCCTTGCCAACCTAGAGAAACCCTGTCTCTACTGGAAATACAGAAAATTAGACGTGGCGGCACACGCCTGTAATCCCAGCTACTTGGGAGGCTGAGGCAGGGGAATCGCTTGAACCCGGGAGGCGGAGGTTGCAGTGAGCCAGGATCGCGTCACTGCACTCCAGCCTGGGAGACAGAGAGAGAGAGTGAGACTCTGTCTCAAAAACAAAAAAAGAGAATGTTTGAAGCCTACTGAATAAAGAAGTGATTTGGATATAATAGGAAAAGCTCATTTACACTTCACCCTTTCCTTTCAAGACTTTAGGAAGGGGTCTTTTTGTTTCTTTGGTTGGTTTTTTTTGTTTTTGAGACAGGGTCGCCCAGGCTGGAGTGCAGTGGCGCGATCTCGGCTCACTGCAACCTCCAGCGCCCGAGTTCAAGCTTCTCCTGCCTCAGCTTCCTGAGTAGCTGGAATTACAGGCGCCTGCCACCATGCCCGGCTAATTTTTGTACTTTTAGTAGAGACGGGGTTTCGCCATGTTGGCCAGGCTGGGAAAATGAACTCCTGATCTCAGGTGATCCGCCCGCCTCGGCCTCCCAAAGTGCTGCAATTACAGGGGTCAGCCACCACGCCCTGCCAGGAAGGGTTTTAAATGAGCAATTTCGGACATGGGGGGTTTTCAGTTGTGGGAGGTATCTATGCTTGACATCGAGGGATAAAGGAGAGAAGGGAATTTGTGGACGGTGCAGCGGACCATTGGGGACTGGTACCAGTTCTGCCATTGATGTTCTTGGATGAAACACATAGACCCACCAAGTCTCAAATGTGTCCTAAGTAAAGTAAAATAGATTATCTCAAGGTCTCTTCCAATTTTGGAATCTGCCGATAGACTGAATTTAACATTCAGCGAAGCAAAACCTATGGCCCCACATTCATTTCCATTTGTGCCACCAACATACAGAAAGTTACTTGCATTATTGAGAGAGGCTAAGTGACACAGTACCAAAGAAAAGGGGTTCGTTGGCCAGGTGCTGTGGCTCAGGCTTGTAATCCCAGCACTTTGGGAGGCCGAGGTGGGTGGATCACGAGGTCAGGAGTTTGAGACTAGCCTGGCCAACACAGTGAAACCCCGTATCTACTAAAAAGACAAAAATTAGCTGGGCATGGTGTTGGGCGCCTATAATCCCAGCTACTCGGGAGGCTGAGGCGGAAGAATCACTTGAACCCTGGAGGCGGAGGTTGCAGTGAGCCGAGATCGTGCCACTGCAGTCCAGCCTCAGCAACAGAGCTAGACTCCGTCTCAAAAAAAAAAGGGGGGGGGGTTCATTTAGTAAAGTCAGGTAATAACTTTTTTAAAGTTTTTTTTATTATTTACTTTTTTTTATTATATTTTAAGTTCTAGGGTACATGTACACAATGTGCAGGTTAGTTACATATGTATACATGTGCCATGTTGGTGTGCTGCACCCGTTAACTCATCATTTACATTAGGTATATCTCCTAATGCTATCCCTCCCCACTTCCCCCACCCCATGACAGGCCCCACTGTGTGATGTTCCCCACCCTGTGTCCAAGTGTTCTCATTGTTCAATTCCCACCTGTGAATGAGAACATGCAGTGTTTGGTTTTCTGTCCTTGCGATAGTTTGCTCAGAATGATGGTTTCCAACTTCATCCATGTCCCTACAGAGGACATAAACTCATCCTTTTTTATGGCTGCATAGTATTCCATGGTGTATATGTGCCACATTTTCTTAATCCAGTCTATCATTGATGGACGTTTGGGTTGGTTCCAAGTCTTTGTTATTGTGAATAGTGCCGCAATAAACATACGTGTGCATGTGTCTTTATAGCAGCATGATTTATAATCCTTTGGGTATATACCCAGTAATAGGATGGCTGGGTCAAATGGTATTTCTAGTTCTAGATCTTTGAGGAATCGCCACACTGTCTTCCACAGTGGTTGAACTAGTTTACAGTCCCACCAACAACGTAAACGTATTCCTATTTCTCCACATCCTCTCCGGCACCTGTTGTTTCCTAAGTCAGGTAATATCTTTAAATCCACTAAACTCACATGAATGGTGAAATATTGCAGTGTACTAAAAGCAAACAAACAAATGAGGGTGTTTTGTCAATCGCATGTGTTGTGGAAATCTCATTCTCCCTCCAGAATAATTCATGGATCTATGTAACATGAACATGTTTCAGTATTCATAATACTGAATAATTATACAGCTTAATTTCTTATTTTTAAGAAATACAAGTTCTCATTTTTTTCCCTATGCCCCAGTGGATCATCTTGTGTACCCTATGTACCCTACCTGATGGTTTTTTTTGTTTTTTGTTTTTTGTTTTTGTTTTTTTTTGAGACAGAGTCTTGCTCCGTTGCCCAGGCTGGAGTGCAGTGGCCCAATCTCGGCTCACTGCAAAGTCTGCCTCCCATTCTCCTGCCTCAGCCTCCCGAGCAGCTGCGACTACAGGCGCCCACCACCACGCCCAGCTAATTTTTTTGTATTTTTAGTAGAGACAGTGTTTCACTATGTTAGCCAGGATGGTCTCGATCTCCTGACCTCGTGATCCGCCTGCCTCAGCCTCCCAAAGTGCTGGGGTTACAGGCGTGAGCCACCGTGCCTGGCCTTGATGATCATTTATAAGAGTGACTAGATCGGCCAGGCACGGTGGCTCATGCCTGTAATCCCAGCACTTTGGGAGGCTGAAGCAGGCGGATCATCTGAGGTCGGGAGTTCGAGACCAGCCCTGACCAACATAGAGAAACCCCATCTCTACTAAAAATACAAAATTAGCCAGGCGTGGTGGCACATGGCCTGTAATTCCAGCTACTTGGGAGGCAGAGGCAGGAGAATCACTTTAACCTGGGAAGTGGAGGTTGCAGTGAGCCGAGATCGTGCCCTTGCACTCCAGCCTGGGCAACAAGAGCGAAACTCCATCTCAAAAAAAAAAAAAGAATGACCAGATCACTTTTTAGAGTTGGCAGTGTAGCAGCATATTTAGGACACTCGCTTCAGACTTGGATTTGAGTGCTGGTTCTATACTTACTGTGGGTTGTTAGACACATTTAATCTTTCTGAACTTTTATTTTTCATCTGTAATATAAGAATAGTAATTATGTGAACCTCATTAGGTTTCCCTGGGTATTAAATGAGTGGCGTATATAGTACACCAAATCTCCCTGACACACAGCCAACATGAATGACAGTTGCTCATCATTTACCATGTCACACCACTAGATTTAGTGAATTGTTTTGTATGAGTTGTTAGCCCAGCAATACCATGTTGCTTTTTAATACTGCTGTTACGTTTTTCTACCCTGCAGGATAGCAAAACCTGATCTCATAAAACCTAGGTCACAAAGGACAGCCCTGCAAAACAGACCCTATTTGGATCAAGTGAACCAGTTCCTGGAACCTGAATAATGACTCCTGAATCAAGGGATACTACAGATTTGTCTCCAGGGGGTACCCAGGAGATGGAAGGCATCGTGATAGTGAAGGTGGAGGAGGAAGATGAAGAAGACCATTTTCAAAAGGAAAGAAACAAAGTAGAGTCATCGCCACAAGTTCTCAGTCGCTCTACAACTATGAATGAGAGAGCCTTATTATCATCGTATTTAGTTGCATATAGAGTGGCAAAAGAGAAAATGGCTCACACAGCGGCTGAAAAAATTATCCTTCCAGCATGTATGGACATGGTACGGACAATTTTTGATGACAAATCAGCTGATAAACTAAGAACTATACCTCTTAGTGATAATACAATATCTCGTCGAATCTGTACGATTGCAAAACATTTGGAAGCAATGCTTATTACACGGCTGCAGTCCGGTATAGACTTTGCAATCCAACTCGATGAGAGCACTGATATTGCAAGTTGTCCCACACTGTTGGTTTATGTCAGATATGTGTGGCAAGATGATTTTGTAGAGGATCTCTTATGTTGTTTAAATTTAAATTCACATATAACTGGATTAGATTTATTTACTGAATTAGAAAACTGCCTTGTTGGTCAGTATAAATTAAACTGGAAACATTGTAAAGGAATTTCAAGTGATGGAACAGCAAATATGACCGGAAAACACAGCAGACTTACTGAAAAATTGTTAGAAGCAACCCTCAACAATGCTGTTTGGAATCACTGTTTTATTCATCGAGAAGCTTTGGTATCCAAAGAAATTTCACCAAGTCTAATGGATGTATTGAAAAATGCAGTGAAAATTGTTAATTTTATTAAAGGAAGCTCACTGAATAGCCGACTTCTCGAAATATTTTGTTCAGAGATTGGAGTGAACCACACCCACTTATTGTTTCATACAGAAGTTCGTTGGCTTTCTCAAGGAAAAGTATTGAGCAGAGTATATGAACTCAGGAACGAGATTTACATTTTTCTCGTTGAAAAGCAATCTCATTTGGCAAATATTTTTGAAGACGACATTTGGGTAACAAAATTGGCATATTTAAGTGATATTTTTGGCATTCTTAATGAATTAAGCCTGAAAATGCAGGGGAAAAACAATGATATATTTCAGTATCTTGAACATATTCTAGGATTCCAAAAGACGTTATTATTGTGGCAAGCAAGACTTAAAAGTAACCGCCCTAGCTACTATATGTTTCCAACATTATTGCAACACATCGAAGAGAACATTATTAATGAAGACTGCTTAAAAGAAATAAAATTAGAGATATTGTTTCATCTCACTTCTTTGTCTCAAACTTTTAATTATTACTTTCCGGAAGAGAAATTTGAATCATTAAAGGAAAATATTTGGATGAAAGATCCATTTGCTTTTCAAAACCCAGAATCAATAATTGAGTTAAACTTGGAGCCTGAAGAAGAGAATGAATTATTGCAGCTCAGTTCATCATTCACACTAAAGAATTATTATAAGATATTAAGTTTATCAGCATTTTGGATTAAGATTAAAGATGACTTTCCACTGCTAAGTAGGAAGAGTATATTGCTGTTACTACCATTCACAACTACGTATTTGTGTGAACTAGGATTTTCAATCTTGACACGATTAAAAACAAAGAAGAGAAATAGGCTCAATAGTGCACCAGATATGCGGGTAGCATTATCTTCGTGTGTTCCTGACTGGAAGGAACTTATGAACAGACAAGCACACCCATCACATTAAATAAAATCTTTACAAAATTCTGTGTTTAGCCAGGTGTGGTGGCTTACGCCTGTAATCCCAGCAGTGGGAGACCGAGGTGGGCAGATCACTTGAGTTGAAGACCAGCCTGGCCAACATGGTGAAACCCCATCTCTACTAAAAATAGAAAACTTAGCCAGGCGTGGTGGCACATGCCTGCAGTCCCAGTTACTTGGGTGCCTGAGGCAGGAGAACCTCTTAAACCAGGAAGGCAGAGATTGCAGTGAGCTGAGATAATCCCACTGCATTCCAGCCTGGGCAACAGCGTGAGACTTCATCTCAAAAAAAAAAAAAAAAAAAAAAAAGTTGTATTTGTACTTTTAAAAGGATTTTGCAGTATGTTGTAATTAAACGTTAATAAAATTATATTTGTAATTAACTAGGATTTTATTTTTCTACATAGTATGTTTCATGAAACTCATTTCAGTTACATGAATGTGTGTATGTGTACAAGGTTATTATATAAAATATATGTCCTTCTGTGAATTATTGTCAAGAATTTTGAAAACTAAGAGGCCAGCACAGTGGCTCACACCTGTAATCCCAGCACTTCGGGAGGCCAAGGTGGGTGGATTGCTTGTGCCCAGGAGTTTTGAGACCAGCCTGGGCAACACATTGAAATCCTGTCTCTACAAAAAATACAAAAATTTGGCCAGGCTTGGTGGTGTGCACCTGTAGTACCAGCTACTTGGGAGGCTGAGGTGGGAGGATCACTTGAGCCCAGTAGGTCGAGGCTACAGTGAGCTGTGATCGTGCAACTGCACTCTAGTCTGAGCAACAGAGCGAGACCCTGTCTTGAAAAAAAAATTTTTTTTAAATACTGCTTTTTTTTTTTTTTTTTTTTTTTTGGAGACAGAGTTTCACTCTTACTGCCCAAGCTGGAGTGCAGCGGCACAATCTTGGCTCACTGCAACCTCCGCCTCTGGGGTTCAAGCAATTCTTCTGCCTCAGCCTCCCAAGTAGCTGGGATTACAGGCATGCGCCACCATGCCCAGCTAATTTTTTTTGTATTTTTAGTAGAAACAGGGTTTCACCGTGTTAGCCAGGCTAGTCTCAAACTCCTGACCTCAGATGATCCACCCACCTCAGCCCCCCAAAGTGCTGGGATTGCAGGCATGAGCCACCAGGCCTGGCCTAAATAGCGCTTTTAACACTTATTTTTATACTCAAATCTGTTCCCCTGTCCACAGCCATCGCCTTGCTTCCTCTTTTCCATCAGAGCCTTGTTGATGTTCTGTTACTCCCTGTCTATGTACTTTTCCTTTTTTGTTCTAATTCCAGGAAATGAGTCTTTTTTTTTTTTTTTTTTTTTTTTTTTTTTGAGATGAAGTTTCACTCTTGTTGCCCAGGCTGGAGTGCAGTGGTGCAACCTCGGCTTACTACAATGTCCACCTCCCGGATTCAAGGGGTTCCCCTGCCTCAGCCTCCCGAGTAGCTGGGATTACAGGTGCCCACCACCACACCCGGCTAATTTTTTGTATTTTTAGTAGAGACGGGGTTTCACCATTTTGATCAGTCTGTTCTCGAACTCCTGACCTTAGGTGATCCACCCACCTCAGCCTCCCAAAGTGCTGATATTACAGGCGTGAGCTACCACACACCACCGGAAGTGAGTCTTAATGCCAGTCTTGGTTTAGCAATATGCTGGGTTTTTTTAGATGGGCATGTGTTATAATTCAGCTAATGAGACATTTAGGCCATCTATTGGGATATTTCTGTGACTTCCCCTGTTCTCAAAAAGGATACAAGAGGCCAGGTGCAGTGGCTCCCACCTGTAATCTCAGCACTTTGGGAGGCCGAAGCAGGTGGATCACTTGATGTCAGGAGTTTGAGACCAGCCTGGCCAACATGGTGAAACCCCATCTCTACTAAAAAAAAAATACAAAAATTAGCTGGGTGTGGTGGTGTGTGCCTGTAATCTCAGCTACTCGGGAGGCTGAGGCAGGAAAATCGCTTGAACCTGAGAGGGAGAGGTTGCAGTGAGCAGAGATTGTGCCACTGCACTCCAGCCTGGGCAACAGAACGAGACTCTGTCTCAAAAAAAAAAAAAAAAAAGGCCAGACACGGTGGCTCACACCCGTAATCCCAGCACTTTGGGAGGCCAAGGCGGGCAGATCATGAGGTCAAGAGATCGAGACCATCCTGGCTAACATGGTGAAACCCTGTCTCTACTAAAAATACAAAAAAGTTAGCTGGGTATGGTGGCGCATGCCTATAATCTCAGCTACTTGGGAGGCTGAGGCAGGAGAATTGCTTGAACCCGGGAGGCGGAGGTTGCAATGAGCGGAGATCGCACCACTGCACTCCAGCCTGGCAACAGAGCGAGACTCCTCAAAAAAAAAAAAAAAAAATCAGGACACAAGAAAGAAGATAGTGATGATGGTGATTTGTTTGTTTGTTTGTTTGTTTGTTTTAGAGAGGGTCTAATTCCATCACTCAGCTGGAATGCACTTTGCAATCACGGCTCACTGCAGCCTCCTCCAGGCTCAAGTGATCTTCCTGCCTCATCGTTTTTATTTTTTTGTAGAGACAGGGGTCTCACTGTGTTGCCCAGGCTGTCCTTGAACTCCTGGCCTCAGGTGGTCCTCCTGCCTCAGCCTCCAGAAGTGCTGGAATTACAGACGTGAGCCACTGAGCCTGGCCTGAAATCCAATTTTTAATGTTGCCCCAAAGATACCGAAAACATAGTGAGGGACAAATGGCACGTCTGTTGGACACATCAGACAGTGGCCATAGATTTGCTAGTTTAGCCATTCACTGGGGTACAAGGTGAAGCCTGAAGTTTTCCAAACTTCAAACTTGAAGTTAAAGTGCTTCTATCCACTTCCAGGGGTTGGTGCCCCTGTGCCAGACAGAGCAAACGGGAGGTAGCTGCTCTTCAACCCCTTTCTCCTTTTCCTAGGCCCTCTGCAGCCCCACCACACTTGGTCCCCACGCTGACCGGCTAAGGGTGTGTTGAGCCCGCCTGAGGCCCAAGCCTTCCCTCTGCCCAGAGCTGGGGACTCCTGGCCAATGGGCACTCCAGCTCACAGACCCTCGGTATTAGGTGGCTCCTTCATAGACCACGGACAGAGCCTGGGCTGCAGAACAGAACCCACACCCGGGCGCAAACCACTACTCAGGGCTGCTTCCTGGGATAGCGAAGAAAGGCTTTGGGAGTGGGCGGACCGAGGGCGCAGGGCGCTTCTCCTCCAGGTCCTCGGCTCGGCCACCCCGGTCCGGCAAATGGCGGAACAGACCCAGCCTGCCCTTCACTGAGCGCCACTGGGAGCTGGTGCCCCTGCCTCGGCCACAGTCGCGATCTCGGAAAATCCAGAGCCAGAGCTGTAGTTATACAGAAGACTCCAGTGCTCCATACCCACCCTGGGTGGCAAGGCCTGCAGGTGAGCATTGTGAGCATGCGGTTGGCGCCTGCAGTGAACACCTCCGTCCCCCATCCTGGGTTCCTCGTGCGCGCGCCCTACCCAACAGCTTCGCCCGGGCGCGCGCGGAGTCTGGAGCGTGGGGCACAAGCAAAAGGGACGGTGAGGCACCTGGACCCCGACCCGGAGATGCTGAAATTAGGGGTTTTGACGTGGGACAGGTGGAATTGGAGTTAGAAGGTGAGTGTTAGCAGAAAGTCCCATAGACAGGAGTCAGGAGACCCAAGTTAGTCGTGGGACTGTCACTCCCTAACCGAAGTGGCCTAAGATTTCTGTGAGGCTATACTTTTTTTTTCTTTCTTTCTTTTTTTTTTTTTTTGGCGGGGCCTGGAGTGGGAGGATGGCAGACAGACCCTTTCTCTGGTGCCCAGGTTGGCATGATCACAACTCACTGCAGTCTCAACCTCCAAGGCTCAAGTGATCCTCCCACCACAGCCTCCTGGGACTATAGGCGTATGCCACCCCACTAATTTTGGTATGTTTTGTAGCAATGGGGTCTCACTGTGTTGCCCAGGCTGTTCTTGAACTCCTGGGCTCAAGCAGTCCTCCCACCTCGGCCTCCTAAAGTGCTAGGATTACAGGCCTGAGCCACTGTGCCCAGCCCCCAGTCTTTTTCTAACCACTCTTTTCTACATGGATGAAAAATACCTATTGATAAATAAACACATATATGATAGTACCTACCTAATGCAGTTACTGTGTGAAATAACTGAATTAATACATGTAATGCACTTAGGAGACTGCCTGATGTTTAGTAAGTGCTACACAAGTAATAAATAAATGTTAAAAGAGGCTTATAAATGAGTAATTTCAATTAAATGAGGGACTGTAGAGAAGACTGGCGAAGAATTAAGCACAAAGGTCTTTGTAGAGGAAGTAAATACATGGCAGGCTGTAAAATGATCATTCACAAGCAGTTCAGGCCGGGTGTGGTGGCTCACGCCTGTAATTCCAGCACTTGGGGAGGCCAAAGTGGGAGGATCAGTTGAGGTCAGGAGTTCAAGACCAGCCTGGCCAACATGGTGAAACCCCATCTCTACTGAAAATAAAAAATTAGCTGGTCATGGTGGCAGGCACCTGTAGTCCCAGCTATTTGGGAGGCTGAGGCAGGAGAATCACTTGAACCCAGGAGGCAGAGGTTTCAGTGAGCCAAAATCAAGCCCCTGCACTCTAGCCTGGGCGACAGAGCAAGACTCCATCTCAAAAAAAAAAGAAAAAAAAAAAGTTAGCCGAGGGCTGTGGCAGGCACCTGTAATCCCGGCTACTTGGGAGGCCAAAGTGGGAGAATCGCTTGAACCTGGGAGGCAGAGGTTGCAGTGAGCTGAGATCATGCCTCTACACTCCAGCCTGGGCAACAGAGACTCCATCTCAAAAAAAAAAAGAAGCAGTCCATATGAGCCTATGAAAAACACCTTGCTCGGGTTGTTTCGACAGAGTCACCCAAAGCTACCTTCCTTCTAGCTTTGCCTTTGAGCTCTGTAAATTACTTCAAAGAAACTTACACTTAAACTGAATCTAATGCAATTGTTCCTGTTATTTTTTTTCCCAGTTCCACACCCTATTTTAAGTCTAACACCTTCACTTTGTACTTTTGCCTTTGGATTCTAACGTGAAGAAGGAAAAGTCCTTCAATGCAGAAAACGGTGAAAAAAAAAATACCTGCCAGGACCTTATAAGGAGAAACCAAAAAATAAACTGGCCATGGTTTTGCAAGGTGGGCAAAGCCAGGAAGAGGAGATCGGGAGAGAGAGGTCCGATGTGAAGATGTGCACAGAGATGTCTGGAAAATAAGCCCAGAAAAAATAGTCTTCATAACCCATATAGGGGAAAGTGGAAAAAAACTTGGGCAGAGTTCTAACGTGGTGTGTCATCACAGGACACATGCCAGAGAGAAGCCCTACCAGTGTAAAGAATGTAGGCCAGGCGCAGTGGCTCATGCCTGTAATCCCAGCACTTTGGGAGGTCGAGGCAGGTGGATCATGAGGTCAGCAGATCAAAACCACCCTGGCTAACACGGTGAAACCCCCGTCTCTACTAAAAATACAAAAAAAAATCCGGGCATGGTGGCAGGTGCCTGTAGTCCTAGCTACTCGAGAGGCTGAGGCAGGAGAATGGCATGAACCTGGGAGGCGGAGCTTGCAGTGAGCCAAGATCGCACCACTGCACTCCAGCCTGGGTGACAGAGCGAGATTCCGTCTCAAAAAAAAAAAAAAAAAAGAATGTAGGAAAAGCTCCAGCCAGAGCAGAGCTGAGAGTGCATACCCAGGAGAGGCCCCAAACATGTGGCAAGTGCAAGAAGAGCTTTAGTTCTGGCTCAGGCCTCACCATGAATTGCACCAGGGACAGGTGATATCATTGCCTTGACTGTGAGAACACTTTACATGCACCACTGGGATGGTGCATGGAAGAATCCACACTGAAACAAAACTGTAACATGTAGTGAGAGTGGCAGAAGCTTCAGGCCAAGCTCAGCTCTCATCACCACCAGGTAGCTCCACTGAAGAGCAATTCCACCCTTACGGCGAGTGTGGGAAAAGCTTCACGTCAAGCTCATGCTTCACTGTGCACCAAGAATCCGCCTGGGGAGAGACCCTACAGTGTAATGGGTGTGAAAAGGCTTCCAGCCTCAGCATGACATTTGTGGTAGACAGAAGAGAAGCCCTGTAAATCCTGGAGGTGGGAAAGTTTGGGCCACAGCATTAGCTTAATTTTACATTATAGAATCTACCTGAGAGATAAACCTTACGAGTGTCATGCATGAGAGAAGAGATTTGGTGGAGACCTCATCTTTTAAGATGCCAGAAAACCCACATCTCAGGAGTGATGTGACAGAGAAAAGCTCTAAAAGACTAGGTTTCTGGCCGGGCACAGTGGCTCACGCCTGTAATCCCAGCACTTTGGGAGACGGAGGCGGGCGGATCATGAGGTCAGGAGATCGAGACCATCCTGGCTAACACAGTGAAACCCTATCTCTACTAAAAGTACAAAAAATTAGCTGGGTGTGGTGGCGGGTGCCTGTAGTCCCAGCTACTCGGGAGGCTGAGGCAGGAGAATGGCATGAACCCAGGAGGTGGAGCTTGCAGTGAGCCAAGATCATGCCACTGCACTCCAGCCTGGGCGACAGTGCAAGACTCCGTCTCAAAAAAAAAAAAAAAAAAAGGACTCGGTTTCTGCTGGGGTCAGTGGCTATCACATGTAATTCCAGCACTTTCAGAGGTCAAAATGGGAGGATCACTTGAGGCCAGGAGTTCAAGACCAGCCTGAGCAACATGGCAAGACCTCAACACTACAAAAAATTTTAAAAATTAGGAAGGCTCAGTGGTGCACCCATAGTCCTGGCTATTCAGGAGGCTGAGGCAAGAGGATCACTTGAGCCCAGGAGTTCAAGGCTGCAGTGAGCTGTGATTGTGCCACTGTACTCCAGCCTGGGCAACAGGGAAAGACCCTGTCTCGGGGAAAAAAAAAAAAAAAAGACTAGATTTCCTTGGTCATAAGCAACAATACCCAGCAAAGGAAAGAAACCACTATTCCAAAGGTGTGTGTCTTGTGAATAAAATACCACATGAGCGAAGACATCTGGTGTTTTCCTTCACCCCAGGGTTAATTACATGGCGTTGAATAGATAGCCCAGGCAGGGGAGAGAGTGTGTGTTTTCACTTCCCATGTCCTATCTTCACATGTCAGCCAGTGGAAAAAATACTGAGCAAGGGTCAGGGATGTCGAGACCAAGGGAAGATTCCCTGATAGGAAGGGACATAACCCTTGAAATATAACAGGGTTATCTAAGCCACAAATGCTGATTTTAGGGTGACCTCTGAGAGTTTTCTCTTGACCTCCACTCATCACTCTTTGGCTTTATTTGCTGGCCCTGGCTAAGCACGTGGGCTCCCTCAGGGAAATATCATCGAGGTTAACAATCATGCTTAGGTTTTTAAGAAATACAAGTGTTTTCTGTACTAGTACTGAATGATCATTATGTAGAGAATGTATATCATCAAAGCAAAAGGGAAAAAAAATAAGGCCAAGCGTGGTGGCTCATGCCTGTAATTCCAGCACTTTGGGCAGCTGAGGCAGGTGGATCACCTGAGGTCAGGAGTTCAAGACCAGCCTGGCAAACATGGTGAAACCCCATCTCTACCAAAAAAATACAAAAATTAGCTGGGCGTGGTGATGGGTGCCTATAGTCCCAGCTACTCGGGAGGCTGAGGCAGGAGAATCGCTTGAACCCAGGAAGTGGAGATTGCAGTGAGCTGAGATCATGCCACTGCACTCCAGCCTGGGGGACAGAGTGAGACCCTGTCTCAAAAAACAGGAAAAAAGGTAATTTTCTTCCCTCTTTTTTATTATTACTTTGAGCTGCCAAAGTACTTTTTTTTTCTTTTTGCCTACTTTCTCATTTGTAGTGCAGACTCTGTAAACCTGCCTTTTCCCCACTCTCTAACATGCCATCCATGCCTGGTAATGCTTTGGTGTTCTCTTACTTTAGGTATGATTGTTTTCACTACCCCCAGTGCTCCTAATGCAATTCCCCTCAGCCAGTTTTTCCTCTATGTCCCTTCTTTTGGAATTTTCAGATAGCCCTAGTGGGTCCACAGACATTCTGAGATTGTGCATCAGACTCAAAATATGGACTTTTCTGGGGGAAAGGCCAGTGGATTTCAACAGATTCTAAGAAGGCTACCTTATCCCCAAAATGTTAAGACCAATTGCTTTAGGAAGTCTTTAATGTTCTTATGGGTTTTTCTTCCTAAAGAGACAGCAGGGCCAGGTGTAACAGCTCATGCCTGTAGTCCCAACACTTTGGGAGGCCAAAGTGGGCTGAAGTCAGAGGATCGCTTGATCTGTTGCCCAGGAGTTTGAGATGAGCCTAGGCAACATGGCAAAACCCTATCTCTATGAAAATGCAAAAATCAGCCAGGCACGATGGTGTGTGCCTATGGACCCAGCTACTCAGGAGGCTGAGGTGGAAGGATTGCTTGAGGTCAGGAGTTAAGAGACCAGCCAGGGCAACATGTGAGAGCCCGTCTCCTCACACAAAAAAATTAAAAATGATGGTGAGCGCCAAGAATGATGGTGAGCACCTGTAGTCCCTGCTGCTCAGGAGGTCTAGGTGGGAGGATCACTTGAGCCCAGGAAGTCAAGGGTATAGTGAACCATAGTCACACCATTGCACTCCAGCCTGGGTGACAGTGTGAGACTCTGTCTTAACAACAACAACAAAAAAAGCAGATTTTAATCATTTCCCCCTTTTTCACTTTTAACAAATGGAAATAACTCAATGTAAAAATTAACTGTTTCATATTCCAATTGATCGCCTTAGAGCTATACTGTTCCATCGGTGTCAGGTTCACGACTACGCCAACTGTCATGCCCAGGGTCAGGTTCCAACTCATGCTGAGGTCCAAAGGGAGTGAGTGGATGAGCAGATAGCTGAAAACACTCAGGGGGCCGTAGGCAGGTGAAATGTAGTTTTATTTAGCAGCTCTCATCAGCAGCTCACTTACACTAGTTCTCTTACACTGTCCACCTTGTCTCGGCTGCTTAGTCAGGTGGCTCCCACACACAGCTGTGCGGCTGGCTCTTCAATACCAGCTACTTAGGAGGCTGAGGCAGGAGAATCGCTTGAACTCAGGAGGCAGAGGTTGCAGTGAGCCGAGATCGCGCCACTGCACTCCAGCCTGGGCGAGAGAGTAAGACTCCACCTCAAAAAAAAAAAAAAAAAATCCTTAATTTGCTAATATTCACAAAGGAGAATACACTTGTGCATTCATTTCCCAGGTCTGCTGTAACAAAGTACCACAAACTGGGTGGTTTAAAACAATAAAAATGTATTGTCTCTCAGTACTGGAGTTTAGAAGTCAGAAACTAAGGTGTCAGCAGGTCTATGCTCCCCCTGAAACTTGCAAGGGAAACCTTGGCTCTTCATAGCTTCTGGTGGTTTGCTGGCAATCTTTGGCATTCCTTGACTTGCAGCTGCATAACCCCAGTCTCTGCCCTTGCCATCACGTGACCTTCTCTCTTGTGTGCCTGTGTCCACACAGTCAGCTTCTCATAAGGACATCAGTCACTGGATTAGGGGCTCATCCCATCCCAGTAAGATCTTGTCTCTTTTTTTTTTTTTTTTTTTTTTGTGACAGAATCTCACTCTGTTGCCCAGGCTGGAGTGCAGTGGCGCAATCTCAGCTCACTGCAACCTCCGCCTCCCGGGTTCAAGCGATTCTCCCTGCCTCAGCCTCCAGAGTAGCTGGGATTACAGGCGCCCGCCACGCCCAGCTAAGTTTTGTATTTTTAGTAGAGTCGCGGTTTCACCATATTGGCCAGGCTGGTCTTGAACTCCTGAACTCAAGTGATCCACCTGCCTCGGCCTCCCAAAGTGCTGGGATTACAGGTATGAGCCACCATGCCCGACCGAGACCTTGTCTTAACTAATTATATCTGCTATGGTTCTATCTCCAATAAGGTCACATTCTGAGGTACTAGGGGCTGGGACTTCAATAATTCCTTCTGGCTGGGGAGAAGTGGAGAACACAGTTTATGACAACTTGTAATTTGCACCTATCTAATCACACCAAACAGATCTGAAAGAGTTGTCAAAAAGAGGCTAGTATCCTGATAAGGGACGGCCAATATGAATTTATACGAAACATGGTAAGAAGGGGCATAGTTTGGCTTCAAGCCAAACTTGAAGTAAAGTAGGACTTCATTTTTAAGGAGGCAAAAATTCCTGTTGAAAGTCTTTGCTTTCACCTTCACCCCAATGGTTTTTTTTTTCTTATTTTTCTTTCTCTTTCCTTTTTTTTTTTTTTTTTTTGACAGAGTCTTACTCTGTCGCCCCGGCTGGAGTGCAGTGGCATGATCTCGACTCACTGCAACCTCCACCTGCCAGGTTCAAGCGATCCTTCCACCTCACCCTCTTGATTAGCTGGTAATACAGGCGCCTGCCACTACACCCAGCTAATTTTTTGTATTTTTAGTAGGGATGGAGTTTCACCACGTTGGCCACACAGTCAGCTTCTCATAAGGACACCAGTCACTTTGGATTAGGGGCTCATCCCATCCCAGTAAGACCTCATCTTCTTTTTTTTTTTCATCAGTTCAAGACTGATGGTCCTCACTCTCGACCTCAAGTGATCCACATGCCTCGGCCTCCCAAAGTGCTGCGATTACAGGCATGAGCCACTGTGCCTGGCCCACCCCAATGTTTTAAAGAGACTGGGCACAATGCCGCAGAAGAATTCTGAAACACTATTCCATTATTTCATTTATTTATTTATTTATTTTGCAATAGGGTCTTGCTCTGTTGCTCAGGCTAGCATGCAGTGGTGTGATCATAGCTCACTGCAGCCTTTAATTCCTGGGCTCAAGTGATCCTCCCACCTCAGCTTCCCAAGTAACTAGGTCCAGATGCGTGCAGCATCACACCCAACTAATTTATTTTATTTTTTGTAGACGGTGGGGCACTGGCAGAGTAGGGAGGATCTCACTATGTTGCCCAGGCTGATCTTGAATTCCTGGGCTCAAGCAATCCTCCTGCCTTGGCCTCTCAAGATGCTGGGATTACAGGCATGAGCCACAGTGCCTGGCCTTATTCTGCCTATTAAAGACAGCACCTTTTAATGGCTGTTGGTTTAAAGAGTGTATGAACCAAGCATGATGGCTCATGCCTATAATCCCAACATTTTTAGGAGGCAGAGACAGGAGTATTCCTTGATCCCAGGAGTTCAAGACCAGCCTGGGCAACATAGTGAGACCCCATCTCTACCAAAAATAGAAAATAAATAGCCTGGTGCTGTGGCCCATGTCTGTAATGCCAGCACTTTGGGAGGCTGAGACGGGTGAACTGCTTGAGCTCAGGAGTTTGAGACCAGTCCAGGCAACATGGCAAAACCCTGTCTCTACCAAAAATACAAAAATGAACCACGTATGGTGGCACATGCCTCTGGTCCCAGCTACTTGGGAGGCTGAGGTGGGAGGATCACTGGCACCCGGGAAGTTGAGGCTGCAGTGAGCTGTAATCATGCCACTCCACTCCAGCCTGGGTGACAAAGCGAGACCCTGTCTCAAAAAACAAACAATGGTCCCCATGGCCACATGCCCACTGCTGCACCTCTGGCTGTAATGTGAATGGTCTGGGGTGATGTTATATAACCAGCCCCTGCAAACCAGGATAGCCACTACCAAGCTTCTCAGTGATGCTGATGGCCCCCCAACCAGGGCATTCCTTGGAACCTTGGTAAACAGAATGCTCTCCAGACCCTCCTAAGGAACATAACTGAAGGTGGGTTGCTTGGTCTTATCTTCTAGTTCCATCCTAGTTTGTGTATGTATGAATCTTTGGATCCCTTTGTTAAGTCTGCCATGGTTTTGTCATCTCTACGTCATTTAATGTGGGCCACTGACTTTTCTAAGCTTTCAAGAATCACTCCAAGGCCAGGTGCAGTAGCTCATGCCTGTAATCCCAACATTTGGGAGGCCAAGGCTGGAGGATCACTTGAGCCCAGGAGTTCGAGACCACTCTGGGCAGCATAGGGAGATACCATCTCTCCAGAAAAAATATTTTTTCTTTTTTTTTTTTTTTTGAGACAGTGTCGCTCTGTCAACTGGGCTAGAGTGCAGTGGCGTGATCTCAGCTCACTGCAACCTCTGCCTCCCGGGTTTAAGCGATTCTCCTGCCTCAGCCTCTGGAGTAGCTGGGACTATAGGCATGCGCCACTATGCCCAGCTAATTTTTGTATTTTAAGTAGAGACCGGGTTTCACCATGTTGGTTGGCCAGGATGGTCTCGATCTCTTGACCTCGTGATCTGCCCGCCTCAGCCTCCCAAAGTGCTGGGTTTATAGGCATGAGCCACCGCGCCCAGCTAAAGTATGTTTTTTAAAAATTAGCCACTCATGGTGGCATGTGCCTGTAGTCCCAGCTATTCAGGAGGCTGAGGTGGCTAGACCACTTGAGCCCAGGAGGTCAAGGCTGCAGTGAGCTGTGATTGCACCACTGCACTCTAGCCTGGGCAGCAGAGCAAGACCCTGTCTATAAAAAAATTAAAAAGCTACCAAGAAGGTCCTCTGACACACACTTGGCATTAAATTGGTGGTTATTTGCCCTGTCATTTTCTTCTCTTCAAGGATTCAGTGACTTTCAGCAAGAGCCACCCAATTCCATAATCTTTATTTTCCTGTTTGTCCCAAACCTCTACAAGTCAATAGATCGCTTTCCACCTGTATCTCATCCCAGTTCCCCACAAGTGAATGACTTAGTGACTGGACAGGTACCACATGCCAGGACTATTAACAGTGATGCGGGTCTTCACTCCCTCCTGGCAAGTGACCAACTCCACAATCCACTCTCACAGCAGCTTCCTAGGACCACTTGTGGCACCAAATGTCTTAGATCAGGTTCTCTAAAGCAGAGCCTGAGACAGGGATTCAGAACCATGTGATTGACAGTGTGATTTATTTGGGAAACGCCTTTGAGGGAGGGAATGAAACAGGATAGAGAAGGGAGAGAGCTTAGCACGGATGAAGGCTCAGAAAAAGTCTAGCTTGGCCTGATCCAAGGGTGCCAGAGCAGTCATAGCACCCTGGAGTTTTCTCCGCTTTAATCAAATGAACCAGGTGTTGGGGTGTAGAGAGGAAGTGACTCCTGGGTGAGGTGAGATGGCTCTCATCTCCTGAGGGCAATTCTCCAGTTTCTGGAGAACAAGAGCTGTGAGCACTTGCAGCCCAAACTCAGAGCAGCTGGGGATGGGGGTCTCAGCTTGGTAGAGGGGACTGGACAGGGCACCACAGTGTACAACACATACGGTCAACAAATATTTATTGGGCATTTATTGTAAGCCAGGCAAGTCAGCAGAAACAGGGCCTGAGCAGTGCCCAAGAGCACTCACTCACTCTCCCTAGCAAACAGGCTCAGGAGAACTCTCTCACGCATGTCATCCTCTTTCCCACTCAAAACTCCCACCCCAACCTTCCTGGAAGGCAGGGCTAACAGGACCTCCTGCCTGCCTGCTCATGACTGATTACTTTCAATCCCAGCTGCAATGCAAACTGAAACTCATTCTGTATATCACCACTCTACAGGAGAGGTCTATTTCTGGGGCACCCAGAAGTCAGCACACATACTGCTGGGACCAGGACTCATAATTCACCTTGGTCCAATTCCTTCTATGGGTTTAGCTGCCCTCATTCCTGTGGGTAATACAAGATCAAACAGTCCACAGCTTTGCCTGTCTTCTCTGTTCCCCTAAGGTCCCTCTCCCTTTGCTGTAAGATGTGACTGACCAGCACAGTTTCTCCTGAATTGACAAACTGAACTCCTCCTTCTACCGGCTAAACCCTGACATCAGTAGAATCAAACCAAAAACAAGGTAGAGTGTTTCACAGAGAAGTGGTGGATTGAATAAGGCAGCAGAAACACATACCATCCAGCCCCTGAACCTGAATTTTGCCAAAACAGAGATACTTTAAGTCCATTTCTTTTCAAAGGGATTAATGCTCAAAGTGGGAATAGTGACTAGGGTATTCTAGTGGTTGGAATAATAATTTCTAGAAAAGGTTCATTGCTGAGGTACCTAAACAGACATCATGCTAAAGAATTCTTTTACTGTGCGCTTCCCTGAATAGATACGCCGTCAAACAAGGCAGAAGCTACAAATAAAGCTTACTTCTACTGAACTCGTGAAGCTGTTCCTAGTGTCAGTTTTGAGTTTCAAGTGAAGACTGAATGTCAACTGCAGGCTTTCCGAATTCCTCGACCATGTCCATCCATGGATTCTCTTCTTGTCTAGATTCCCAAGCATGAAGATGCTAACTAAAGCATTTCTCAATGGGGAACACGAAAAGATTTCTACTATTGTGGGTTCTCCGGTGTTCCTAAAGGCTGAGTTCTAACTAAAGGATTTCAACCTATTTGTGAGTTTGATGGTAACGCTGGAAAAATGCTTGAAGTTGTTACTTTGCTCATTATAGGAGTATGGTTTCCCTCCAGGAAGGCTTCTCTAAAATTAAGAGCTATTCTACAACAGAGACCCCTCTACACTTAAGGTATTTATGGGATCTGTCCTCTCATGGCTTCTCAGGTGTTTAAAGAGGCTACAACTCCAGCTGAAATTCATTCCACATTCTTTACATTGAAAAGGTTTCTCACCAGTATGGATTCTCTGATGTTGATTAAGATGTGACTTCAGAGTGAAGCCTCTGCCACATTCATGACATTGATGGGATTTTGTGCTGGAGTAGATTTTTTGATGTTGTTTGGTGTGGGAACACTGGCCAACATTTTCTCTACATATATCACATTGATAGGGCTTCTCTGCTGTATGAGTTCTGTAATGCTGAATGAGGTCTGAGCTATAACCAAAGGCTTTTCCACAGATATCACACTGATAAGGCTGCTCTTGTAACTCAATCTTCTTGTCTTCAATCACTGTCAAGTTCCAACTATATGCTTCCTCACAGATGCCATTTTTTTCATTTTTCTGACCCATGTGGAGCACCTGATGTTCAATTAGGCTAACGTACTGAAAAAAGATTTCCCCACATTCACGACACTGATGGGATTTCTCTCGGGAGTGGAGTCGAAGATGTCCAGCCAGGTGGGAACGCCTCCCAAAGCCTTTCCCACATTCGTTACACTTGAAGGGTCTCTCCCCACTGTGCACGCTCTGATGCTGAACAAGGTGGGACCTCACTCTGAAGGCTTTCCCACATAAGGGACAGGTGTAGGGCTTCTCACCTGTGTGGACGCGCTGATGCTGAGTTAGGTGCACACGTTGGTTGTAGCTTTTCCCACATTCCTCACACCTGAATGGTTTCTCCCCAGTGTGTATTCTTTGATGTTGAATAAGATGTGCACTCTGAATGAAGCTTTTCCCACACTCGTTACATTTATGTGGTCTCTCTCCAGTGGAGGATTTTTTGTGGACATATGGGACTTCACTGTAGTTCATCCTTTTTGAAGACGGTTGTCCTAGAATCTCTTTCATGGGAATTCCCTGCTTTCTATCCAGCTTGCCTTGAAACTCACAGCCTTCACCAAAATCTTGAACTTGAGAAACATTTCTTTGGGTTTTTCCAGATAGTTCCATGTCTGCTTCCGAATATTCTGAAATTTTCTTCTTAACACTTAATTTTGTGTTCTTACTTCTTTTGTCACTGCCTAAAAAAAATAAAGAGCAAGTGAAAATGTGATCAGTTCTTTTTTTTTTTTGAGATGGGGTCTTGCTCTGTCGCCCAGGCTAGAGTGCAATGATGCGATCTCGGCTCACTGCAACCTCTGCCTCCTGGGTTCAAGTGATTCTCCTGCCTCAGCCTCCCAAGTAGCTGAGACTACAGGCGTGCATGACCACACCCAGCTAATTTTTGTATGTTTAGTAGAGATGGGGTTTTGCCATGTTGGCCAGGCTGGTCTCAAACTCCTGACTTTGGGTGATCCACCCGCCTCAGCCTCCCAAAGTGCTGGGATTACAGGTTTAAGCTACCGTGCCTGGCCCATCAGTTCTTTTATAAAGGAAAAATAAACTGTCATAAAAAATGTTCATCAGATGAAACTATGATGTAACGGGAGTAACAGAGGTGGATGTGTGTGTGTACTTGATGCCAACAGGAATGTAAACAACAAACTTTTGGAATTTTCTGACGAAAAGAGCAAGACTCATCCACAGGATGGCAGAAAATATTTGCAAACTATGCATCAGACAAAGGACTAATATCCAGAATCTACAAGTAACTCTAACAAGTCAACAAGAAAAAAAAAATCCCATCAAAAAGTAGGCAAATGACATGGAGACAGTTCTCAAAATAATATATACAAATGACCAACAAACATGAAAAAAATGCTGAACATCACTAATCATCAGGAAGGTGCAAATTAAAGCCACAGTAAGGTACTGCCTTACTCCTGCAAGAATGGCCATTATTAAGAAGTCAAAAGGCCGGGCGTGGTGGCTCACACCTGTAATCCCAGCACTATGGGAGGCCGAGGCGGGCAGATCACCTGAGGTCAGGAGTTCGAAACCAGCCTGGCCAACATGGTGAAACCCCCATCTCTACTAAAAATACAAAAATTAGCTGGGCATGGTGGCGGGCGCCTGTAATCCCAGCTACTCAGGAGGCTGAGGCAGGAGAATCGCTTGAACCCAGGAGGCAGAAGTTGCAGTGAGCCGAGACTGCGCCATTGCACTCCAGCCTGGGCAACAGCGAGACTCCATCTCAAAAAAAAAAAAAAAAAAAAAAAAGGCCGGGTGCAGGTGGCTCACGCCTGTAATCCCAGAACTTTGGGAAGCCGAGGTGGGTGGATCACGAGGTCAGGAATTCAAGACCAGCCTGACCAAGACAGTGAAACCCCATCTCTACTAAAAATACAAAAATTAGCTGGGCATGGTGGTGGGTGCCCTGTAATCACAGCTACTCCAGAGGCTGAGGCAGAGAATTGCTTGAACCCAAGAGGCAGAGGTTGCAGTGAGCCAAGATTGCGCCACTGCACTCCAGCCTGGGCAACACAGCGAGACTCCATCTCAAAAAAAACAAAGAAGTCAAAAAACAATAGATGTTGGCATGGATGTGGTGAAAAGGGAACGCTTATACATTGCTGGTGAGAGATAAATTAATACAACTTCTATGGATAACAGTATGGAGACTTCTTCAAGAACCAGAAGTAGATCTGCCATTTGATCCAGCAATTCCACAACTGGGTATATCTACACAAAGGAAAAGACAATATACCAAAAAGACTGTAAGCGTCTGTCTTCTGCAGCACAATTCACAACTGCAAAGATATGGAACCAATCTAAGTGCCCGTTGAGCAATGAGTTGATAAAGAAAGTGTAGCAGGCTGGGTGTGGTGACTCGTGCCTATAATCCCAGCACTTTGGGAGGCTGAGGCAGGTGGATCACCTGAGGTCAGGAGTTCAAGACCAGCCTGACCAACATGGTAAAACCTCATCTCTACTAAACATACAAAAATTAGCAAGGGATGGTGGTAGGTGCCTGTAGTCCCAGCTACTCGGGAGGCTGAGGCAGAAGAATCGCCTGAACCCAGGAGGCAGAAGCTGCAGTGAGTTGAGATCACATCACTGCACTCCAGCCTGGGTGACAGAGTGAGACTCCATCTCAAAAAAGAAAAACAAAAAACAAATACATAACTGGGTGGTGAGAACTGACAAAAACTGGAAGAATGAGAGTGAAGAGGGTATGCAGTCAGGGAATATCTGACTAGGAGTCAGGAAATAAGGCAAAATGAGCCAACAAGAAGCATTGTCAGAGGGTGGGTGATATAGCAATCCCTGCCCCCTTCACCCTTAGCCAACATTCTAGCCTCAGTTTTCCTCCCCCGGCATGTCATCCTTCTCCTTTGGGAATGCTCATCACCTTTACTATCTGCTACCCCCACCAGACCATCGGCTGCATGAGAGCATAGACTGTATCTCTGTTCTGGTCACTGCAGATCCTGTGCAACTAGCAACACAGACTCTCAATAATATGGCTGGATGTGCAAAACATGTATTCCCCCTTTGATCCAGAAAAATGAGGGAGGACCAGGCATGGTGGCTCACACCTGTAACTCCTAGCACTTGTGGAGGCCAAGGCTGGAGGATCGTTTAAGCCTAGAAGTTCAAGACCAGCCTGGGCAACAGAGCCAGACCCCTTCTCTACAAAAAATACATAAATTAACTGGGTGTGGTGGTGAACACTTGTAGTCCCAGCTATGCAGGAAGCTGAGGTGGGAGGATTAGTTCAGCCCAGGAAGTGGAGGCTGCAGTGAGCTGAGATCCCGCTACTTTACCCTAGCCTGTGTGACAGAGCAAGACCCTATCTCAAAAAACAAAAACGCCCCCGCCCCACAAAAAAAATGTGGAAGGCAAGTGAGTATTCACTGGGAAACTAGCCATAGAAACAATTGCAGGAAAGGTATAAAACAAAAGATAACTATTTTAAAGCGATTGCTTTTTCAAGTCCAAAGCGCTATTGGTGGATTTTCCAAATGAGGGAATCATCGAGTAGAACGGGAAAACACTAGCTGAGAGGATAGCTCAGCTCAACCCAGAACTTTAAAGACACTTTACTGACTTCTGTGCCATGGTGGAAGATGCAGCGTGGCTGTAAACATCAAAGGCAGAATTTAAAAAAAAAAAAAAAAGAAAAACATTTTGGCTGGTCTTAGAATCGTCTGAAGAATATTAGTAAGGGCCTTTAAGTTCACAGCACAGTTTATGACGATCTCATTCACAGATAAATTTACTGTCATTTGAACAGATGTTTAAAAATACTGGCCCGGCATGGTGGCTCACACCTATAATCCCAGCACTTTGGGAGGCCAAGGCGGGTGGATCACTTGAGGTCAGGAGTTTGAGACCATCCTGGCCAATATAGTGAAACCCCGTCTCTACTAAAAATACAAAAAAAAATTAGCCAGGTATGGTGGCAAATGCCTGTAATCTCAGCTACTCGGGAGGCTGAGGCACGAGAATCGCTTGAACCTGGGAGGCAGAGGTTGCAGTGAGCTGAGATCGTGCCATTGCACTCCAGCCTGGGCAACAAGAGTGAAACTCCGTCTCAAAAAAAGAAAAGAAAAGAAAAAAAGAAAAAGTCACAGGCATAAACAGTTATCGGGACAAAAGAGAAAAAAATTGAAGTTCAACAACTGGGAACACTTGAGTAAATTACAATGCCACCACACAATGGCAGACTGTCAGAAATAAAAAGGAGGGCTGAACAGCCCTGGAAAATGTGTACGCTTAATATTTAATTCTGAGTACGACTACGTGAAACAGACTTATAAAAAAAAAGGAAACATACTAAGTAATAACAGTTCTATTAGTTAGGGTGATGTGATTATGGGTGATTTATTTTTTCTTTTTATTTTCTCCAAGCTTCCTGTACTACTGTTATTTTATTGGGTTTGTGTTTGTTTGTTGTTTGAGAAGTCTCACTCTGTTGGCCAGTCTGGAGTGCAGTGGCTATTCACAGACACATTTATAGCTCACTGTAGTCTTGAACTTCTGGGCTAAGAGATCCTCCCACCTCAGACTTCCGAGGAGCTGCAACTACAGGCACATGCCACCATGCCCAGGTAATTTTTAAATTTTTTTGTAGAGACAAGGTCTTGCTATGTTGCCCAGGGTGGTCTTGAATGCCTGGCCTCAAGTAATCCTCCTAGCTCAGCCGCCTCCCAAAGCACTGAGATTACAGGTGTGAGCCACTGTACCCAGGCTATTGTTTTAAAATAAGTAAAATAACTAAATTGGGAAAAGGGGAAAGAGAGAAAAGCATATAAGAGAGCCAAATCCTCATTTACTACCATAGAAAGTCAATAGATAACATTTAAAATTGATGAGCCAACTAATAATAGTTTTATTTTAAAATACAGAATTACCAGAAGGAACCACTAACAGCTGAGAGCACAGCCAGCACAGTGGCTCATGCCTGTAATCCCAGCACTTTGGGAGGCCAAGGCAGGCAGATCGCCTGAGGTCAGGAGTTCAAAACCAGCCTAGCCAACATGGGGAAACCCTGTGTCTACTAAAAACACAAAAATTACCCGGGCATGCTGGTGCGCGCCTGTTGTCCCAGCTACTTGGGAGGCTGAGGCAGGAGAATCGCTTGAACCGGGGAGGCAGAAGTTGCAGTGAGCTGAGATCTCACCACTGCACTCCAGCCTGGGCGACAGAGCGAGACTGTCTCAAAAAATAAATACATAAGAACCAAATAAACGATAACCTTTGCCTCTTCCTACCCCCCCCAGTATCACCACCCATCTGTCCTGTTGTACCGTACTAATAAAACACCTTTTGCTTTTCGCCTCCATTTATCCCCCGGATATAAACTCCTCACACGTACATCTCTGGGATTTCTCCCTGAAGTGGCGTTTTAGGTGTTCGATCAGATGCGAATGGCGACCGAAGTTCTTCCCACACTCATTGCAGCCGTAGGGCCTCTCTCCGCTGTGGACACTGTGGTGCTGAACCAGGTGGGAACTCACCCGGAAAGCCTTTCCGCACACCTGACATTTGTAGGGTTTCTCCCCTGTGTGGACACGCTGGTGCTGGGTGAGGTGCACCCGCTGATTGTAGCTCTTCCCACATTCTCCGCACTTAAACGGTTTTTCTCCAGTGTGGATGCGCCGATGCTGAATAAAGTTTGAGGCTTGGAGGAAGAATTTGCCACAATCGCTGCATCTGTGCCCTCTCTCGCCATGTGTGCTTTGCTTAGGGCTGATGTCTGTGATTGCATCCAGATCCCTTTTCTGGGAAGGATTCTGCCTTGATTTCCCCACAGTGGGGTTGACCTGCCACCTTTGTACCATGCCTTTAAGGTCACTGACTTCTGCAAAGTCTGGATCCTGAGGAACGCTCCTTTCGGTGTGTTCTGGCGCCACCCAGTGTGATTCAGAGTCATCAGAAATCTGCTTCACTATGAGCTCCATATTGTCCCTGGACTCATAACCTGAAATCACAGGGAGAATTAAAAAATGAGCTTTTCCTTGAATTTGAAGAAATAAAATGAGAGGATAATGAAGAGAAACTGACATGTGCTAGGGATCCATGATTCTGTAAAGGGACTTTTACAGTACAGGGATGGGATGAAAAATATTCAAGCAGAAAAGTGAGGGAGGTTAGGGAAGGAAGAGCTGGCAAAAAATGTTCAGAGGAAGGAGACTGAAAATCAGTCATTCCACTGAACGAAGAGGGTCTCCTCTCAGTGTGGCACTTACAAATACCTGTATCATGTTAAATGTTCTCGTGTGTGTGCGCGCGCGCGCGCGTGTGTGTGCGAGCGTGCGTTTATGTGTGTGTTTTGAGACAGGGTCTCACTCTGTCACCCAGGCTGGAGTGCAGTGGGGCAATCATGGCTCACTGCATCCTCAACCTCTTGGGCTCAAGCGATCCTCCCACCTCAGCCTCCCAAGTAGCTAGGACTACAGTTGCACACCACCATGCTCAGCTAATTTTTATATTTTTGTAGAGATGAGGGTCTCATTATGTTGCCCATGCTGGTTTCAAACTCCTGAGCTCAAGTGATCCTCCCATCTCAGCTTCCCAAAGTGCTGGGATTACAGACGTGAGCCAACGTGACTGGGCAATATTCTTTTTTTTTTCTTTTGAGACGGAGTCTCACTCTGCCACCCAGGCTGGAGTGCAGTGGTACGATCTCGGCTGACTGCAACCTCTGCCTCCCGGGTTCAAGTGATTCTTCTGCCTCAGCCTCTCAAGTCACTGGGACTACAGGCGCACATCACCACGCCCAGCTAATTTTTGTAATTTTAGCAGAGACAGGGTGTCACCATATTGGCCAGGTGGTCTCGAACTCCTGACCTAGTGATCTGCCTGCCTCGGCCTCCCAAAGTGCTGGGATTACAGACATGAGCCACCGCGCCCGGTAACGACTGGGCAATATTCTTAATAAAACTGGATAGCAGGTTATGCAGCTAACCCCATCTTCACCTTCCTCTTCTTGTGAATTCATAGCCTAGAAAAGAAAGGTGATCTTTCTAGGTTTCTCAATGCCCAAAGGATTTCAGTTTGGTATGAATTAATCTAAAGGAAAAAAGACATTCTTTCTATATCCTGAGAAAAACCTACTACTTTCAAGAGCTAGGTTAATGTTCAGCAGTCACTGATAGAACCGTGGATGTTTCAGTGGCTATAATTAGTTCCTTTGTTCAACTGTATCAGCAAGATACTTTACTCAAAACACTGATGTTTTAATATGGTTTGCAGAGACAAATCTTCAGTAGTTAACAAAAAATAGAGTATTGGCCAGGCACAGTGGCTCATGCCTGTAATCCCAGCACTTTGGGAAGCCAAGGCGGGCGGTTCACTTGAGGCCAGGAGTTCGAGACCAGCCTGACCAACACAGCGAAACCCTGTCTCTACAAAAAATACAAAAATTATCAGCCGGGTGTGGTGGCTCACGCCTGTAATCCCAGCACTGTGGGAGGCCGAGGTAGGCGGATCACTTGAGGTCAGGAGTTTGAAACCAGCCTGGCCAACATGATGAAAACCTGTCTCTACTAAAAATACGAAAAAAATTAGCCAGGCGTCGTGGCACACACCTGTAATCCCAGCTACTCAGGAGGCTGAGGCACGAGAATCGCTTGATCCCAGGAGGCAGAGGTTGCAGTGAGTTGAGATCACACCACTGCACTCCAGTCTGGGTGACAGAGCGAGACTCTGTCCCAAAAAAAAAAAAAAAAACCCAGGGAGTATCATGGCCTATTAAGAATGTCCCAAGATGTTTTCGTGAGGAGAGTTTTCTGTATTATATTAGTAATAAGAGCTAAACATTTGCTGAGTGCTATGAGTCCAGCACTACACTAAGTACTTTACAATTTTATGGTATAGTTAATCCTTACAATGACCTTTAAGGGAGCTACCATAATCCTTTTTTGATATAGTCAGAAGTTATAATTCCTAAACTATGAAGACAATTTTAATTTTAATTTACCATATAGCTACTTTTACTTACCTTCCTAAAAAGACACTGAAACAGTAAAAACAGGGATATAAACAAAAAACCCTATCACAAAACCAGACTTTTTATGTTTTTTCCTCCCTCATTTAACTATGCAGCTAATCCCAGCTACTATAGTATTTTTTTTCTCTTTTATTCATATCTACTGGTCTCACACATTGATTGATTGATTGATTGATTGATTGGTTGATTGATTTGAGACTGGGTCTTGCTCTGTCACCCAGGCTGGAACACAGCAGCACAATCACAGCTTACTGTTACTTCTAACTCCCTGGTTGAAGCGATCCTCCCACCTCAGCCTCTACAGGCATGCACCACCACGCCTAGCTAATTTTTGTATATTTTGTAAGGGTTTGTCTCACTATGTTGCCCAGGCTGGTCTCGAACTCCTGGCCTCAAGTGATCCTCCTTCCTTGGCCTCCCAAAGTGCTGAGATTACAGGCATGAGTTCCTGCGTTCAGCAGGCAGCCTACTCACTTCCTCCTCCCCTTGTCTCTCAATGGAGACATGTCTCTCGAGCCAAGGTCAGTCCTTCCTCCTTCCTGTACCCCAGATCTCACCATACCTTCCTGCTTTCCAGGGATCTCCCAACATCAGCTAACTGCCCCTCCATTTTTTTTTTTTTTTTTTTGAGATAGGGTCTCACATTGTCACCTAGGCTGGAGTGCAATGGCATGATCTCAGCTCACTGCAACCTTCACCTCCCGGATTCAAGCAATTCTCCTGCCTCAGCTCCTAAGTAGCTGAGAGTACAGATGCGTGCCACCATGCCCGGATAATTTTTGTATTTTTAGTAGAGACAGGTTTTTGCCATGTTGCCCAGGCTGGTCTCAAACTCCTGGCCTCAAGTGATCTGCCCACCTCAGCCTCCCAAAGTGCTGGGATTACAGGCATGAGACACCACGCCCAGCCTGTCTGCTCCTCCTTGCCTCCATATTCTACTCTACTAGTTCTTCTCCAGAAGCATTTAAATATGCTGAAAATTTCTCCCATTAACAAAACATACGAGCCAGGCATGGTGGCTCACGCCTGTAATCCCAGCACTTTGGAAGGTCGAGGTGGTTGGATCACCTGAGGTCAGGAGTTTGAGACCAGCTTGGCCAAGGTGGTGAAACCTCATCTCTACTAAAAACAGAAAAATTAGGCGGCTGTGGTGGAGGGTGCCTGTAATCCCAAAATTACTCGGGAGCTACTCGGGAGGCTGAGGTGCGAGAATAGCTTGAACCCGGGAGGCAGAGGTTGCAGTGAGCCAAGATCGTACCACTGCACTCCTCCCTGGGCAACAGAGCGAGACACTGTCTCAAAAAAAAAAAAAAAAAAAAAAGGGGGGGAAACAAAAAACAATCCACCCATCCAACCCATTACTCTTTCAGTGACCAGGCCTCTCTTCCCCTTTAGAGACAAAGTCCTTACATTCATCTACGATAGCTTTTTCAAATTCCACTCCTTTGCAATCTTCAAAGAAACTATCTCTTGTTCCTCAACACCTCTGCCACTCCACGGAAACTGCTGCCTCCAAGACTCATTGACTTATGTTGTAAAAATCTCACTTCCAAATCTGATGGGTACTTTCTTTGATTTTGACCTTTGGTGATGCTGTTATTCATAGAAATCCGCAGATGTGAAAAGAATCTAACATGGCCTTCCGAGAGAAGTAAAGGAGGCAGAAACCACTGGCCATGTAATTAATGTAGAATAGTGTATTGAAGTGATAAATACAGATGTTATAATGAAGAGATAGAGAATGAGAAAAACATCAGAAACTACACATTTAAAACTGCTTAGAGAATACCATAGAGAGAACTATGCCAAGAACCTCAAACTCTGAAATCCATTAGGTACCTATAAAGTAACTGAAAAAGATAAAGCAAGAGTAACAGGCTCAAATAAACAAGCAAGCTATTGGAAATTAATTTAAAAAGAAAAGAATTTTTAAATTTTGCATTAAATATAACATTTATACTATATGAGTAATTCACTGAGATAAAAGGCCCCATGAAAAATCAATAATCATAAAATTATTGATTTAATCAATAATTTTAAAGCATAAATTTGATTTTTTTCCACAAAAATTAAAACATCAAAATAAAAAAAGACTACCAAGATCCCAATAGATTAATGAACAAAGGCATGCACAAATAAATCAAAAAAAGGAAATCAATATAAATAATATCAATAGTAATTAAAAATTGAAAATTTAAAAGAGCAGAGTCAGCTGTATACCTGTTAAATAAAAGCTTGTGAGTGAACTAAAACGGTTAAACAATGTAAACTGACATAATGTTTTTCAAAAGAAATTTTGCATTGTGGGCGGGGCACGGTGGCTCACACCTGTTAATCCCAACACTTTGGGAGGCCAAGCTGGGCAGATCACGAGGTCAGGAGTTTGAGACCAGCCTGGCCAATGTGGTGAAACCCTGTCTCTACTAAAAATACAAAAATTAGCTGGGTGTGGTGGCACATGCCTGTAACCCCAGCTATTCAGGAGGCTGAGGCAGGAGAATTGCTCGAAACCAGGAGGCAGAGGTTGCAGGGAGCCGAGATCACGCCATTGTACTCCAGCCTGGGAGAGAGAGTGAGACTCCATCTCAAAAAAATAAAATAATAAAATAAATATATTTTGTAGCGTGTATGTTTGCATCTGAAGTCTTCCAGTATGCCTGATAGAGTGGTTCTTCTAAAAGAATTTACTAAAAAAAGGCTAAAAGCTATAATCTCCAAAATGTTTGCAGGAGTGCTGAGATTTTTATAACTGCTCCAGACAGTACAATTAAATATTAGCTTCCAGGATTATAACTTAGTTAGAAATAGGGCCAGAAAATTCAAGAAGCGATATGACAGGTAAAATGTAGGTGCCAAGGCGAACATCATAAAATAGGTATCAGTGACTTAAGAATGGTAATGAAGTCCTCCGAGTAGCTGGGATTATAGGCGCCCACGGCCACGCCCGGCTGATTTTTGTATTTGTAGTAGTGATGGGGTTTCACCATGTTGGCCAGGCTGGTCTTGAACTCCTGACCTCAGGTGATCCACCCGCCTCAGCCTCCGGAAGTGCTGGGATTACAGGCATGAGCTACCACACCTGGCAAAATTATCCAATCTATTAAACAGTATAGTAACTACCAAAAATTTGTTAAAGTCCAAAGGACTCAAGTGATTCTCCCACCTCGGCCTCCCAAAGTGCTAGGATCACAGGCGTGAGCCACCACAGCCGACCCACTCTTATTTTAAAGCAGTAAAAAGTTAGCATCTGCTGGATTGCAAAAACAGTCCCCCCAAGTACTATCAGTGTTTAATCATACTCTTATTAAGATGGAAATGATCAGAATAAGCTGAATAAGAAAAAAAAATGAAGGCTGATTTATTCTTTTACAAAAAATAAAAAAAAAGCAAAGTCATAGCACATAAAACATAAATGCCATTATAAGATGTGCCAGAAATACTCTTTACAAGATAACAAAATAAACATGTCCTAATCCATGCAGATGAAATAATCCTTACCCATGGAAGTAATACTCCCATAGTTCTCCTTCCTGTCATCCCTATAAAGGGACTTCTGGGACTGGTCCAAATGCCCCCATTCCTCCAGGATGAAGGATACAGCCACATCAGCCACCTCTTCAATTTTCACCAACTTCTGAAACAGGAGATCTCCACTAAATTCTCATTCCCTATGTCCAAATTTGGAGTGAGGGGAAGAACTGGGCTCATTAAGAAAAGAAACAGGGGGAGGAACTGTGCCTCAAAGAGGATGGGGAAATACTAGGCAGAAAGGAAAAAGGCCAAAGGAATGAAGGTACCAACCCAAGATGGGCCTAGTCACTGGCTAAAGAAACAGAACTCTTGGTGAAGGTTCAGGATGGGTCCTCTCTGAGGGCAAAGGGGCACCAGCTCACCTGGGACCCAGTTGAGAGAAGTGAAGCTGTCAGCTCCTGGCTGTCCTTCAGGGGAAGGGAAGGAACTTGGAGAACAGGAAGGGCTAAGGGAGGAGAAAAAGAGGTTTAAGTGAGAACATCTTTGCCCGGTTCTCATTGCCATCATGTTCCTCTTATGCTCAGGAATCCATAATGGCCCCTACTGCACCGAGGCCAAATTCTTCTGCCTGGCTGTCAAGACCCTCTAATTTCTGGATCCTCTCACACTCTGTTTTATTCCTCCTTTACCCTAGACTTCCTACTTTGGTCAGGCTAATCCCTGCTTGCCTTTCCGCTATAAAGGATGCATTCTGTGACCAGGAACAGTGGCTTACGCCTGTAATACCAGCACTTTGGGAGGTCAAGGGGGGCAGATCACTTGAGGCCAGGATTCAAGGCCATCCTGGCCAAAAAGGCAAAATCCCATCTCTACTAAAAATACAAAAATTAGCCAGATGTGGTGATGCACGCCTGTAATCCTGGCTGCTTGAGAGGATAAGGCATGATAATCGCTTGAACCTAGGATGCAGAAGTTGCAATGAGCCAAGATTGCACCACTGCACTCCAGCCTGGGCAACAGAGTCAGCCACTGTCTCAGAAAAAAAAAAAAAAAAAAAAAAATACTGGGCGTGGTGGCTCACGCCTGTAATCCTAGTACTTTGGGAGGCCGAGGCAGGAGGATCACAAGGTCAGCAGTTCGAGACCAGCCCGGCCTGTATGGTGAAACCCCACCTCTACTAAAAATACAAAAATTAGCCGGGTGTGGTGGCAGGTGCCTGTAGTCCCAGCTACTCAAGAGGCTGAGGCAGGAGAATTGCTTGAACCTGGGAGGTGGAGGTTACAGTGAGCCAAGATCGTGCCACTGCACTCCAGCCTGGGCGACAGAGCAAGACTCCGTCTCAAAAAAAAAAAAAAGTGGGGGCCAGGCACGGTGGCTCACGCCTGTAATCCTAGCATTTTGGGAGGCCGAGGCAGGCAGATCACAAGGTCAGGAGTTAGAGACCAGCCTGGCCAATATGGTGAAACCTCATCTCTACTAAAAATGCAAAAATTAGCTGGGCATGGTGGCAGGCGCCTGTAGTCCCAGCTGCTCAGGAGACTGAGGCAGGAGAATCACTTGAACCCAGGAGGCGGAGGTTGCAATGAGCCGAGATCACACCACTGCACTCCAGCCTGGGTGACAGAGCAAGACTCCCTCTCAAAAAAAAAAAAAAAAAAAAAAAAAGGATGCATTCTGCTTTGCCAAGATCAAATTTTATTATCTCAAAGAACCACCAAAGTCCCACATCTTCCATGAAACTGAAGCATTCCTAACAGTCCAAGGCTGCTCGAGCTTTAATGTACAAATAAATCACCTACATCCCCTAGGGGATCTTGGTACTTGCAGATTCTGACTCAAAAGGCCTGGGGTGAGGCCTGAGAGTTTGCATTTCTTTTTCATTTTTTAATTTAATTTAAATTTTTTTTTTTTTTGGAGACAGAGTCTCGCTCTGTGGCCCAGGCTAGAGTGCAGTGGCGCGATCTCAGCTCACTGCAACCTCCGCCTCCTGGGTTCAAGCAATTCTCCTGCCTCAGCCTCCCGAGTAGCTAGGATTACAGGTGTGCACCACCAAGCTTGGCTAATTTTTGTAGTTTTAGTAGAGACAGGGTGTCACCACGTTGTCCAGGATGGTCTCAAACTCCGGTGATTCACCTGCAATGGCCTCCCAAAGTGCTGGGATTACAGGTGTGAGCCACCGTGCCTGGCCCCTAGTTTGCACTTCTAATAAGCTCCCAGGTGATGCCAGTGCCACGGCTTCCTGGACCACTGTTGGATTACCACAGCCTCAGAAATCCCTTCCAGAATTTCCATGGTTAGTTTCTATTCAGTCAAGAAATATGTATTAAATCTACTCTCTCTCTCTCTGCCCATCTCAGGAATAGATAAAACAATTCTTACCTTGGAAAACTACTGTCTAATGCAAGCTTGCCCAACCCATGGCCCGTGGCCCAGGATGGCTTTGAATGTGCCCCAACACAAATTTGTAAACTTTCTTTTTTTTTTGAGACAAGGTCTCACTCTGTCACCCAGGCTGGAGTACAGTGGTGCAATCTCAGCTCACTGCAACCTCCGCCTCCCAGGTTCAAGTGATTCTCCTGCCTCAGCCTCCCAAGTAGCTGGGATTACAGGCGCCCACCACCACACCCGGCTAATTTTGTTTTGTTTTTTTGAGATGGAGTCTCGCTCTGTTGCCCAGGCTGAAGTGTAGTGATACAATCTTGGCCAACTGCAACCTCCGCCTCCCAGGTTCAAGAGAGTCTCCTGCCTCAGCTTCCTGAGTAGCTGGGATTACAGGCATGTGCCACCATGCCTGACTAATTTTTGTATTTTCAGTAGAGACGGGATTTCGCCATGTTGGCCAGGCTGGTCTTGAACTCCTGGTCTCAACTGATCCACCTGGTTCGGCCTCCTAAAGTGCTGGGATTACAGGTGTGAGCCACCATGCCTGGCCCACAAATTTGTAGAGTTTCTTAAAACATTATGAAGGGCCAGGCACAGTGGCTCACGCCTGTAATCCCAGCACTTTGGGAGGCTGATGAGGGTGGATCACCCGAGGCTGGGAGTACAAGACCAGCCTGACCAACGTGGAGAAACCCCATCTCTACTAAAAATACAAAATTAGCTGAGTGTGTGGCACATGCCTGTAATCCCAGCTACTTGGGAGACTGAAGCAGAAGAATCGCTTGAACCTGGGAGGCAGAGGTTGCGCTGAACTGAGATCACGCCATTGCACTCCAGCCTGGGTAACAAGAGCAAAACTCCATCTCAAAGAAATAAACATGAGGGGTTTTTTTCGCAATTTTTATTTTGTTTAAGCTCATCAGCTATGGTTAGTGTTTGTGTATTTTATGTGTGGCACAAGACAATTCTTCTTCCAGTGTGGCCCAGGAAAGCCAAAAGATTGGACACCCCTGGTCTAATGGGAAGGGCACACAGGTAAGCCTTACAGCACAGCGTGAAGAGTGCCATGACGAAAGGTGACCCAAGTTCCCGTGGGACCATAGAGGCAGGAGCACTTACAGAGTGGAGCAGGAGACGCAGCGGCAGCAGCAAAGCCTTTTCCCAGAAAGTGACTCTGGGCAGTAGGAATGGAGATCGGGGAGACAGGGTGCTTTCCCCACAGCAGGAACAGCATGCGCAACACCCGGACATCTCACCTCTGGAAGCTAGGGACCACCTGACCCCGAGGTCACCTCTGCTTGCTCTTTGTCTAAGGTCCACGGCATGTCTGGATCTCACCATCCACATGTGCCTTGACTTGCACAGACCTGCCTGGGATTAAGCTGTAACCGGACAGTTTAGACCCTGTTGGTATTTAGATCTGGAGTCCTGGAGATCTGGGGGCATCCGTGGCTTGCTGATTTCCAATGACTAGGAAATAAGGAGCAATGACACAAAAAGGACGGGACAATGGTTACAGATGAAAGCCAAAAGCAGAGAAGGGATCTGAAACCGGGAGTGGCTAAAGACTGAAAACAGAAGTTGATGAAAATGGTGAATACGGTCTATGTCCGAATGAAGAGTAATTTTGCTAAAATAAACCGGCTAGGATCTGGTTAACAGGACAGAGAGGATGAGAAGCAGCTAGAAACAGAGGACAAGAGCCAGATGGAGAGAAACCCTGAAAGTGGACAGAACCCAAGTGACTCGAGGAGGGAGCAGTCTGTGCGCCTAGGAGAGAAGCTGCTGCTGAAGCAAAGACCAGATGTGGCCAGGCATGGTGGCACATGCCTGTAAACCCAGCTACTCGGGAGGCTGAGGCAGGAGAGTCGCTTGAACCTGGGAGGCAGAGGTTGCAGTCACGCCACTACACTCCAGCCTAGGCAACAGAGTGAGACCCTGTCTCAAAAAAAAAAAGCAAAGATGAGATGGCTCAGAAGAGGGGAGGAGGATGGATTCAGTCAGGCTGCTTGGGTTCAAATCATAGCTCTGTTATTCCATATCTTTGTGACCTTGGACAAATCAACTTAACCTCTCGAGGACTCAGCTTAATTTCTTTCTTTTTTTTTTTTTTTTGAGATGGAGTCTTGCTTTGTCGCCCAGGCTGGAGTGCAGTGGTACGATCTCTGCTCACTGCAACCTCCATCTCCTGGACTCAAGTGATTCTCCTGCCTCAGACTCCCAAGGAGCAGTACTACAGGCGCCTGCCACCACGCCCAGCTAATTTTTTTGTATTTTTAGTAGAGATGGAGTTTCACCATGTTGGCCAGGCTGGTCTCAAACTCCTGACCTCAGGTGATCCACCCGCCTTGGCTTCCCAAAGTGCTGGGATTATAGGCATGAGCCACCAGGCCCAGCCCTGAGCTTAATTTCTAACAGACGGATAACAGTAACAGCTATTCCACTGAGCTACTGTAAGGATTACCTGTTGGCATACCCAGGTGTCCTGCACACAATCCTAGTGGTTTCCATTTCTTTTCTGAGCAGTTTTTTTTGTTTTTTTTTTTGAGACGGAGTCTCACTCTGTTGCCCAGGCTGGAGTGCCGTGGCACAATCTCGGTTCACAGCAACCTCTGCCTCCTGTGTTCAAGCGATTCTCCTGTCTCAGCCTCCCAAGTAGCTGGGATTACAGGCATGTACCACCACGCCTGGATAACTGTTGCATATTTTTAGTAGAGATGGGGTTTCACCACGTTGACCAGGCTGGTCTCAAACTCCTGACCTCAGGTGATCCACCCACCTCAGCCTCCCAAAGTGCTGGGATTACAAGCGTGAGCCACCACCCCCGGCTTTTCTGAGCAGCTTTAAATTTTATTTATTTATTTATTTTTTATGGAGACGGAGTCTCACTCTGGCTCCCAGGCTGGACTGCAGTGGCACAATCACAGCTCACTGCAGCCTCGAATTCCTGGGCTCGAGCAATCTCCCACCTCAACCTCTGGTATAGCCGGGACCACAGGCGTGTGCCACCATGCCTAGCTAATACTTTTTTTTTTTTTTTTTTGAGACAGAGTTTTGCTCTTGTCACCCAGGCTGGAGTGCAGTGGTGCGATCTCAGCTCACTGCAACCTCCAACTCCCGGGTTCAAGCAATTCTCCTGACTCAGCCTCCTGAGTAGCTACTAGGATTACAGGCGTCTGCCACCACGCCCGGCTAATTTTTTATATTTTTAGTAGAGATGGGGTTTTGCCATGTTGGTCAGGCTGGTCTCAAATTCCTGACCTCAGGTGATCTGCCCGCCTTGGCCTCCCAAAGTGCTGGGATTACAGGCATGAGCCACTGCACACGGCCAATTTTTGTATTTTTTGTAGAGGTGAGTTTTCGCCACATTGCCCAGGATGGTATCAAACTCCTGGGCTCAAGAGATCCACCTGCTTTGGCCTCCAAAAATGCTGGAATTACAGGCATGAAGCTACTTTCTTTTATACCAAAAAGATCGCTAACACCTTTGTTTAGCTTTCATTGAACACGGTTGAGAATTCCGAATTTTTCATTTGCTGCCCACATTGGCAAAGAGAGGAAAATTTGCAGAGGATGACTATTATTAGGCAACTCAGTAGATGACACAGAAAGACAGCTGTACTCTCTAATGAGAATCATGAAACTGAAAGTGTAACAGAGATTCTAGAATGAGTTTCAAATGATAACATCCTAGATAAATTTTCTTAAACTCAAGAATCAATGATGAACAATGTATTTCTAATTTCAAAAAGGAAAATGGCATTCTTATCTTGTGAGTCATTCAACAGCAAGGACTTCATCACACAGTATTTTGTAATAATAAGATAATAAGAGATTCTGGACCATCACATTTTGCTAGAAGGACTAAATTTGCTAAAAGCATTGTGTGACAGTATTCTTTTCTTTTTTGAGACGGAGTTTTGCTCTTGTTGCCCAGGCTGGAGTCCAGTGCCACGGTCTCAGCTCACTGCAACCTTTGCCTCCCGGGTTCAAACGATTCTCATGCCTCAGCCTCCTGAGTAGTTGGGATTACAGGCACGCACCACCATGCCCAGCTAATTTTTTGTATTTTTAGTAGAGACGGGGTTTCATCATGACGGGGTTTCATCATGTTGGCCAGGCTGGTCTTGAACTCCTGACCTCAGGTGATCCACCCACCTTTGCCTCCCAAAGTGCAGGGATTACAAGTGTGAGCCACTGAGCCCGGCCTTGTTTTTCTGTTTTTTTAACATAAGCATTAAGACAAGAAAATCTATGAGGGAGGCTGAGCGCAGTGGCTCACACCTCTAATGCCAGCACTTTGGCAGGACAAGGTAGGTGATCACTTGAGGCCAGGAGTTCAAGACTAGCTTGGCTAACATGGTGAAACCCCATCTTTACTAAAAATCCAAAAATTAGCTGGGCATGGTGGCAGGCACCTGTAGTCCCAGCTACTCGGGAGGCTGAGGTGGAGGTATCACTTGAACCTGGGAGGCAGAGGCTGCAGTGAGCCAAGATCGCACCACTGCCCTCCATCCCAGGCAACAGGGTGAGACTCTGTCTCAAAAATAAAAGAAAGACAATCTATGACAGAAAGGCAAAAATCTGTGATACTTTTTTAAAAGATGTGTAGATCTTTTAACAGTCCCTGTACCCAGAGCTGTCATCATTTGCATTGTAGGTTTTTAATGAAACTGGTGTAATTCAGCAATAAACATACGTGTGCATGTGTCTTTCCCAAATGTCCAACAATGATAGACTGGATTAAGAAAATGTGGCACATATACACCATGGAATACTATGCAGCCATAAAAAATGATGAGTTCATGTCCTTTGTAGGGACATGGATGAAATTGGAAACCATCATTCTCAGTAAACTATCGCAAGAACAAAAAACCAAACACCGCATATTCTCACTCATAGGTGGGAACTGAACAATGAGAACACATGGACACAGGAAGGGGAACATCACACTCTGGGGACTGTTGTGGGGTGGGGGGAGGGGGGAGGGATAGCATTGGGAGATATACCTAATGCTAGATGACGAGTTAGTGGGTGCAGCATACCAGCATGGCACATGTATACATATGTAACTAACCTGCACATTGTGCACATGTACCCTACAACTTAAAGTATAATAATAATAAATAAATAAATAAATAAAAGGAAAAAAAAGAAGCTGGTGTAATTCCTAGCCATTCTAGGAATGGCTTTCACTGAATACCAGGGACTCAACTCCAGGTCCCTGGCCTTTCCCTGCTTCTAGACCCTGCAGGCTGTAGAGAGGCTGCTCAGCCTAGAGTCTCTCTCCTGCAGACAGTGCCTGCCACATGGCCAAGGCACCCACTCTTGAGCTATATCAGCTCCACTGAATCACTGAGCCTCACCATTTTCCTCCAGGAGACGAGGCTTCTGTGGCGCTTGCTCAGGCTGGGTGTCCACGGTCAGGGGCTGGGGGCTGCAGGACTCCTGCACTGCTCCAGGTGGTGCCATCTTCCGAGGAAGCACATCAGGGCAGGCAACAATCTAACAACCACAACCAAAACCGATCAGTACAGTTACAGAGAAGGCCACGAAAGAAATCAGTAGAATCATGGTGGACTTTCATTCATTCCTTTGCCAAATATTTAATGTGCATCTACAATGAGCCACGCACTGATTATGCAGTTACTTAATAAACATGGTTTACTTCTAGTTGGAGAAGACGTTCATCAAACACATCAAAACACAAATAAATACATAATTACAAACTGGGCTGTATGTTGGAAAGGAGAAGAAACTAATTCCATGAGACAGAACACAGGAGACCTATTTTAGACTGGGAGGCCAGGGAAGGCTTTCTGGAGGAAGTGTCCCGTAAGCAAACACTTAAAGGTTGAGAAGGGCTGGGCGCACGGGGTGGCTCACGCCTGTAATCCCAGCACTTTGGGAGGCTGAGGCAGGTGGATCACTAGGTCAGAAGATCAAGACCAATCTAGCTAACACGGTGAAACCCCGTCTCTACTAAAAAAATACAAAAAATTAGCCGGGTGTGGTGGTGGGCGCCTGTAGTCCCAGCTACTCAGGAGGCTGAGGCAGGAGAATGGCATGAACCTGGGAGGCGGAGCTTGCAGTGAGCCGAGATTGCGCCACTGCACTCTAGCCTGGGTGACAGAGCGAGACTCCGTCTCAAAAAAAAAATGGATGAGAAGAAGCCAGCCGGGAAAAACGTAGAAGTGACCCAGGCAGAGAGAACACTGAAAAACTCTCTCAGGGCCAGGCGGCAGTAGCTCATGCCTATAATCTCAACAATTTCGGAGGCTGAAGCAGGAGGATCGCTTGAGCCCAGGAGTTCAAGACAAGCCTGGGCAACACAGTGAGACCCTGTCTCTCCAAAAAATTAAAAAATTAGCCAGGCATGGTGGCATGTCCCTGTGGTCCCAGCTACTTAGGAGGCTGAGGTGCGAGGATTGCTTGAGCCCAGGAGGTCAAGGCTGCAGTGAGCTATGACACACCACTGCACTCTAGCCTTGGTGACAGAGCAAGATCCTGTCTCAAAAAAGAAAGAAAGAAAGAAAACAAAATTGTCAGGCAGAAAGAGGATGTCTAGTACAGTCAGGAATCATGAGAAGGCCAGTGTGTGAAGAGGAAACAGAGGTGAGAAGGGAGATTGGAATGGTCATCATAGCACTCAGGAAGTCACACTGGACAGACCAACACTGAGACTGAGGCTACCTCACACCCCTTCTGTTTTTGGTTCTTGCTCAGCCCTAGATATACACAATTACTCTGCCACAACCACTCTCTAGAACCTGGAATTCTGGAAGGTACTAGCTCACTACTAACATATTGGAATGTAGTAAGTTCCTTTCCCCTTTTCTCCCTCCCTTACATTTCAAAGCACTTTTTTTCCCAATCCTCCTGCTACTGGCAAAATGTGGTGCAGGAGTTCCATTAAGAGACAGCTGCAGGCCGGGCATGATGGCTCATGCCTATAATCCCAACACATTGGGAGGCAGAAGCGGGTGGATGACTTGAGCTCAGGAGTTGGAGACCAGCTTGGGCAACATGGCGAGACCACACCTCTACTAAAAATATAAAAATTAGCCAGGCCTGGTGGCATACATCTATATAGTCCCAGCTACTCGGGAGGCTGAGGTGGGGAGGATCGCTTGAGCCTGGGAGGCGGAGAGTGCAGTGAGCTGAGATTGCACCAATGCTCCAGCCTGGGTGACAGAGCAAGATTCTGTCTCAAAAAAATAAATAAATAGGCCAGGCGCAGTGGCTCATGCCTGTAATCCCAGTACTTTGGGGGGCCGAGGTGGGCAGATCACCTGAGGTCAGGAGTTCGAGACCAGCCTGACCAACATGGATAAACCCCATCTCTACCAAAAATACAAAGTTAGCCTGGTGTCGTGGTACATGCCAGTAATCCCAGCTACTCGGGAGGCTGAGGCAGGAGAATCGCTTGAACCCGGGAGGTGGAGGTTGCAGTGAGCCGAGATCGTGCCATTGCACTCCAGCCTAGGCAACAAGAGTGAAACTCCATCTCAAAAAAAAAAATTAAATTAAATAAATAAAAATAAAAAATAAACAAAATCCATTAACCATAAAATGAAATACTTAACTAACTGTATAAAAATTTTAAAACCTTCAGGAGACTGACGCAGGAGAATCAACCCGGAGGCAGAGGTTGCAGTAAGCCAAGATCAGGCCACTGCACTCCAGCCTGGGTGGCAGAGCCAGACTCCGTCTTAAAAAAAAAAAAAAATTTAAAACCTGGCTGGGCACAGTGGCTCACACCTGTAACCCCAGCACCTTGGGAGGCCAACGCAGGAGGATCCCTTGAGCCCAGGAGTTCCAGACCAGGCTAGGCGACTAGGCAAGACCTCATCTACAAAAAAATTTTTTTTTAATTAGCTGTATGTGGTGGCAAGTGCCTGTAGTCCTAGCTACTCAAGAGGATCACTTGAGGCCAGGAGTTCGAGGCTGCAGTGAGCTATGATTGTGCCACTGCACTACAGCCTGGACAACAGAGTGAGGCCCTATCTCTAAAAAAAGAAAACATGAAAAACAAAAACCTCCACAAGCGAACACAAACAACAAATTGGATAAATAACGCTTACAACTCCTATGACAGACACAATGCTTATTGTTTCCAAAAGGTAAAAAAATATAGATAAGGAATATAAACAGACAATTCACCACCATAAAAGGGTATACAAATAATCTTTAAAAATATATGCTGTGGCCGGGCACAGTGGCTCACACCTGTAATCCCAGTACTTTGGGAGGCCGAGGTGGGCAGATCACGAAGTCAGGATATCGAGACCATCCTGGCTAACACGGTGAAACCCCGACTCTACTAGAAATACAGGAAATTAGCCGGGCATGGTGGCGTGTGCCTGTAGTCCCAGCTACTTGGGAGGCTGAGGCAGGAGAATGGCATGAACCCGGGAGGCGGAGCTTGCAGTGAGCAGAGATCACGCCACTGCACTCCAGCCTAGGCAACAGAGTGAGACTCTGTCTCAAAAAAAAAAAAAAAAAAAAAATGCTGTGGTCAAACAAAAGAAATTTAATTGAAATTTCACAGATATGGTCAGGCGTGGTGGCTCACACCTGCAATCCCAGCACTTTGGGAGGCCAAGGCAGGTGGATCACCTGAGGTCAGGAGTTTGAGAACATCCTGGCCAACATGGTGAAACACCATCTCTACTAAAAATACAAAAATTAAGCCGGGCATGTGGCTTACGCCTGTAATCCCACCACTTTGGAAGGCAGAGCCAGGAGTATCACCTGAGGTCAGGAGTTTAAGACCAGCCTGGCCAACATGGCGAAACCCTGTCTCTACTAAAAATACAAAAATTAGCTGGGCATGGTGGTGCATGTCTGTAATCCCAGCTACTCGGGAGGCTGAGGCAGGAGAATCACTTGAACCCAGGAAGCTGAGGTTGCAGTGAGACAAGATCGCACCACTGCACTCCAGCCTGGGTGACAGAGTGAGACTCCACCTCAAAAAAATAAAAATAAAAAAACTAAAAAAATTAGCCAGGCGGTAGTGGCACATGCCTGTAATCCCAGCCACTTGGGAGGCTGAGGCAAGAGAATTGCTTGAGCCTGGGAGGTGGAGGGTAAGCCAAAATTGCACCATTGCACTACAGTCTGGGTGACAGAGTAAGACCTTGTCTCCAAAAAAAAAAAGAAAGAAAGAAAGAAAGAAAGAAAAATTTCACAGAAATAAAATATTGTATCTTTTTTTTTTTTTTTGAGATGGGAGTCTCGCTCCATCGCCCAGGCTGGAGTGCAGTGGCGCAATCTCAGCTCACTGCAACCTCTGCCTCCCAGGTTCAAGCGATTCTACTGCCTCAGCCTCCCAAGTAGCTGAGACTACAGGTGCATGCCACCACACCCAGCTAATTTGTGTATTTTTAGTAGAGACGGGGTTTCACCATGTTGGCCCGGATGGTCTTGATCTGACCCCATGATCCACCCGCCTCAGCCTCCCAAAGTGCTGGGATTACAGGCGTGAGTCACCATGCCCGGCCAATATTGCATCTTATGTACTGGCAATCATGACCAATTTTGATAACATTGTTCTACCAGGCTATGGCCACAAAATTTCTCTCATACACTGTTGGTGGTACTCTAAATTGTTATACCCTCTATGAGGGAACCAACCTGTCAACAGCTATCAAAATTACAAATGTACTTTTTTTTTTGAGATGGAGTCTCGCTCTGTTGCCAGGCTGGAGTGCAGTGGCACAATCTCGGCTCACTGCAACCTCCGACTCCCAGGTTCAAGCGATTCTCCTGCCTCAGCCTCCCGAGTGCCTGGGATTACAGGTGCGTGCCACCACGCCCGGCTAATTTTTGTATTTTTTAGTAGAGATGGGGTTTCACCATGTTGGCCAGGACGGTCTCGATCTTCTGACCTCATGAACTGCCCACCTCGGCCTCCCCAAGTGCTGGGATTACAGGCATGAGCTACCATGCCCGGCCTACACATGTATTTCTAAGCCAAAAATTTTGAGTTTCAAGCATTCCTTCTACAGTTAATTTTATATACATATATTTTTTCAATTTAAATTTTTTTAACTTTTTACTTTTTTTTTGAAATAGGGTATGCCTCTGTCACACAGGCTGGAATACAGTGGCAAAATCACAGCTCACTGCAGCCTCAAACTACCAGGTTCAAGGGATCCTGCTGCCTCAGCCTCTTGAGTAGCTGGAAGTATAAGTGCATGCCACCACACCCAGCTAATTTTTTGTTTGTTTTTTCTGGTAGAGATGGGGTCTCGCTATGTTACCCAGGCTGATGTGGAACTCCTGGTCTTAAGTGATCCTCCCACCTCAGGTTCCCAAAATGCTGGGATTACAGGTGTGAGCCACTGTGCCCAGCCTATATATATACATATATATATATATACACACACATAAATATACACATATATACACACATACATATATACACACATATATACACATATATACATATATACACATATATACACATATATACGCATATATATACATATATACACACACATACATATGTATATTACATACACACATATATATACATACACATATATGTGAGATAGTCATTGCAGCAAAGTTTGTTATAATACAAATTTAGAAACAATCTCAAGGAACAATTTAAATGGAACAACTCAAACTCCTTCCATAAAAGTTAATACAATGCAATTTCAGAGAGTGAGATAGCTGCAATGGCAGTGGCGTGGAAGAAACCAAGATATAAGAAAAAAGAGGCAGAAGTGCACAGTGACTTAAAAGACATTTGCGTTTTTCCAAAGTATGAGACGTATATATGCTTATACATACAGAATATGGTACAGCTCTGTAAGAATACACAGGTGAGAACTAGGCACTTGAGAGAAATTGGGGATGGGAGGAGGAAAACTTACTTTTCATTACAACCTTATGTACCTCTTTGAATTTTGTATCATGTCACTCAAAAAATAAATACAGTGGCCGGGCATGGTGGCTCACGCCTGTAATCCCAGCACTTTGGGAAGCCGAGGTGGGAGGATCACGAGGTCAGGAGATCGAGACCATCCTGGCTAACACGGTGAAACCCCGTCTCTACTAAAAACACACACACACAAAAAATTAGCCGGGCGTGGTGGTGGACGCCTGCAGTCCCAGCTACTCCAGAGGCTGAGGCAGGAGAATGGCGTGAACCCGGGAGGCGGAGCTTGCAGTGAGCCGAGATCGCACCACTGCACTCCAGCCTAGGCGACAGAGCGAGACTCCGTCTCAAAAATAAATAATTAAATAAATACAGTAATTTAAAAAATAAATAAGATCGCAGATTGTCTTCTACAGGTTAACACACTGGATATTGCTTCTCTTTGCTGGAGTGGCAGGAAGTCACAGGGTACCTAATCCCAGGAGAACAAAAGAATATGAATGAAGCAGCAGAGGACGAAGAATCTCACCCCTGCTCAGCAGATCGTTCACTCCTCTCCTTCATTGCTCATATAGCTTCTCTTTGACTCACCTGCTGTCTGCGTTCCTCAAGTTCTCGCTGTATATTTTCTATCACGGCCACCGCCTCTTCTCCACTTTGAGGGTGATGTTCCCTCACCCAGGGCTGGAACTCTTCAGGCAGGATGGTCAGGAACTGCTCCAGCACCAGCAGCTCCAGGATCTGCTCCTTCGTGTGCAGCTCGGGCCTCAGCCACTCACAGCAGAGCACCCGGAGTTGGCTGAGAGCCTCCCGGGGTCCTGAAGCCTCATGGTACTGGAAGTGCCTGAAGCGCTGGTAAAAAGTCTCAAACGTTGGCGGGTTGTACTCCTGCATCCAGGTGCAGTCTTCTTCTTCCACCTTCACTATGAAAAGGTCTTCCTGCTCCTGGGAAGTCTCAGCTGGGGGGTCTAAGTCTATAACTTCTCGGGATTCGGTCATTATCATTCCAACTCAGAGGGAAGTCTTCGAGGCTGGCTGTGTTACACTGAACCAATTGGTTTTCTGCTCTTTAAGATCTTCTGAAGGACACTTTCAGTAGCATGCAACCTACTGATGTATTGGGCATCATTATTAGCAAAGACAGGTGGCAAAGAGGTCATCTATACTAAAGACGACCACTCAACAAAGTAATTTACTTAAAAATAGGTACTACAAGGTAGCCATCACTTCACCCACAAAATGATAATAAGGAATATCCCCAACATTTTAAAAGTGTAAAAGAGAGCCATACAAATCTGACATCAGGCCCAACCTAAAACACAGTTTTAGAGTGAAGAACTTTACATTCCATATAAATAACGGGACGAGACTAACTAGTCCAGACGCAGCCGCTCTTTCTCTCTACCATAAGACGAACTTAAGTCGGAATAAGGGTGAAAATCATTATAATGGTCAAAACTGAGCCTGTTCTCTAAGCTACAAGAGCTTGACAGGCCAAGGGGAGACTCCATCGGTCCCAAAGAGAAGCAGCGTTTATAAGGTACAGATCTGGACCTGGATTCCTCAGAATGGCCCCTGACCCCGAGATACAGAGACTGTGGCCCGGTCAAGGTTAGGGACAGGACCCCCGTCCAGTCACGAAGCCCCTGCCCCCTCCCCTCAAGGCCCCACTCTAGGGGAGCTCTCCTGGAACATCAAGCTCCCCGCAGCCGAGGCTGGGAAGATGCGGTTCTTCCCACGGAGAGAAACCGAAGCCGACACTTCCCAACACTTCCTCGCCGGAAGTAACCAAGTCCAATCTTGCCCTGTCCAACGGGGTTAAACCGTTAGATCCCACCCGCCCCCCCGGAAACCACTTCCGCGTCCTCTCTAGGAATCCCGGAGGACCTCACCTCGCAGAGGGGGCAGACCAATCGGCGGGGAGATGGGACGCGGGCCCCGAGTCCCAGCCCACCCTCAGTGACTCGGACGTCTCCAGGGCCCCCGAAGCCGCTCGCACAGCATCACCAAAGCGGGGAGGCAAACGGAGCCACTCTCTCCCCTGCTCCATCCCAAAGCCATTCAAACAGCCCAAGCTCCTCCCCTTTCCGTGGGGCGGGGAAGGGGGCGGGGCCTCCAGAGTCGGGCTGAGGTTGCTCGTGTCTGATTGGCCGGGGAGCTTGCGCCTTCCCCCACCCCCAACGCTCTGCGCCCCGATTTGAAGTAGGTCTGTACCTTGCTGACAACCCGCAAACCTCGCTTATGTTGAATTTGGGGCCCTTAGGTTTTCTTCACCCGCATCCTCGCTACTCTCACCACCCACTTTGCAAACACACCCACCTCTTGACCACCGCAGTCGGCTCAGAAGGCCGACATCTTCAACGTCACACCCGCGAGTCGCAGGGGCCAGCTGTTCCCGGGACTACATCTCCCAGGAGGTGGCGAGCGGGACTCGCCGGTTGGCCAATGGGGGGGCGGCTCTCTTTGCAGCCTCGGTCTCGCGAGCCTATCAGAAGGTGGCAGGGCCGGGAGTCGTGTCCTCGGGAGCCAAGGCTGGAAGGCTGGGAGTGGGCGGAGGGAGCGGGGCATCCCTCTGAAGAGAGGGGCGTTGCTTACGCAGGGCTTCCCTGGCCAAGGGGGTCTCGTCCTTAATGATACCTCTTTTCAGCCAGGCGCGGGGTCCCACGCTTGTAAGCCTAGCTAGTGGACAGGCTGAGGAAGCAGGATCGCTTGAGCCCAAGAGTTCGAGACCAGCTCGGGCAACATAGCGAGACCCCTGTCTATTAGTAATACCCTCCCTTGGCCGGGCTCGGTGACTCACACCTGTAATGCCAGCACTTTGGGAGGCCGAGGTGGGTGGATCACCTGAGGCCAGGAGTTCGAGACCCGCCTGGCCAACATGGTGAAACCCCGTCTCTACTAAAAATACAAAAATTTAGCTGGGCGTGGTGGCGCGAGCCTGTAATCTCAGCCACTTGGGAGGCTGAGGCAGGAGAATCACTTGAACCCGGGAGGCTGAGGTTGCAGTGAGCCGGGATCGCACCATTGCACTCCAGCCTGGGCAACATAGTGAGACCCCATCTCTTAGTAATAATCTCTCCTGTTTGTTTTTGTTTTGTTTTGTTTTGTTTTTTGAGACGCAGTCTCGTTGTCCCCCAGGCTGGAGTGCAATGGCACGATCTCGGCTCACTGTAACCTCTGCTCCCAGGTTCGGGCAATTCTCCTGCCTCAGCCTTTCGAGTAGCTGGGATTACAGGCACACTCACCACGCCCGGCTTATTTTGTATTTTCAGTAGAGACGGGGTTTCCCCATGTTGGCCAGGCTGGTCTCGAACTCCTGACCTCAGGTGATGCGCCCGCATCGACCTCCCAGTGCTCTCCTTTTCATATGGTGCTTTATAGTTTCCAAGCCCCAGCCCTCCCCTCCCCCTACGCCCCGCGCAGTTTACAAAGTTGATGGGCAGGCAGGAGAAGAGTTACTGTTGCCACTGTTTTACGGGCGCGAAGGAAGGAACTGCTGTGAAATTGCAGCATCTGCAAAAAGATGAGAAGATATTTAGAAGTTAAAGGTCTCTTTTCAGGGAGCCCAAAATCTTGCATTTTAAGTAGCTTCCTATCTAGGACCGAACCCCTGGTGAATGTTTGCAATGCCTGTATTTTGTGTGTTAGTGAGTTGGTATAGAATTTTGCACCTATGGCTTAATTTTGTTGCTCGTATAAAGTTGTTTAATGTCTATGAAAGTTGTTCCAGATGGGCATGGTGGCTCACGCCTGTAATCCCAACATTTTGGGAGGCCGAGGTGAGAGGATCACTAGAATCCAGGAGTTGAAGACCAGCCTGGCCTTTTTACCCCGTCTCTACAAAAAATAAAATAAAATTAGCTAGGCATGGTGGCGCATGCCTATAGTCTCAGCTACTCAGCAGGCTGAGACTGGAGGATCACTTGAATTCAAGAGGTTGAGGCTGCAGTGAGTTATGATTGTGCCATTGCACTTCAGCACCTCAGTGACAGAGACACCCCGTCTCAAAAAAAAAAAATGTTTGGTGGATACCCATTCTTTTCTAATATATTTACCTCCATTTAAATGATTTATTTTATTTATGTTTGTTTATCTATTTATTTTTTTGAGATGGAATCTCACTCTGTCGCCCAGGCTGGAGTGCAGTGGCATGATCTCGGCTCACTGCAACCTCCGCCTCCCGGGTTCAAGCGATTCTCCTGCCTCAGCCTCCTGAGTAGCTGGGATTACAGGTGTGTGCCACCACACCTGGATAACTTTTTGTATTTTTAGTAGAGATGGGGTTTCACTGTGTTACCCAGGATGGTCTCCATCTCCTGACCTCGTGATCTGCCTGCTTCGGCCTCCCAAAGTGCTGGGATTACAGGCGTGAGCCACCGCAACCGGTTTGAATTATTTATAAACACCTTTTGCATTTCAATAATTTATTTCTTAAATAGATAACACATTTGCATGAGTCAAAATTCAATAAGGCACTTAAAGTCTTCCTCTCATTCTCATTCTACATTCATTTTTCTCTCTAGAGATGGTTTTGCTGGTTGCCTAGGCTGGAGTGAATGACACGATCTTGGCTTAGTGAACCTCTGCCTCCTGGGTTCAAGTGATTCTCCTGCCTCAGCCTCCCGAGTAGCTGCGATTACAGGCATGCGCCACCATGCCCGGCTAATTTTGTATTTTTTAGTAGAAACGGAGTTTCTCCATGTTGGTCAGGCTGGTCTTGAACTCCCGACCTCAGGTGATCCCCCCGCCTCAGCCTCCCAAAGTGCTGGGATTACAGGCGTGAGCCACCGCACCTGGCTCCATAAGAGATATTTTTATGTCTAGTTATTAAACACACCTGGATTGATAAATAGTGTTCGGTTTGTTTGGGCGTGGGGTGGGGAGGGGGATTGCTTGAACCCAGGAGGCAGAGGTTGCAGTGAGCCGAGGTCAGGAAATCAAGACCATCCTGGCTAACATGGTGAAACCCCGTCTCTACTAAAAATACAAAAAATTAGCTGGGTGTGGTGGCACGCGCCTGTAATCCCAGCTACTTGGGAGGCTGAGGCAGGAGAATCGCTTGAACCCGAGCGATACTCCCTCTCAAAAAAATTTTTTTTTAATTTTATATGGAGACACATCCTCACTATGTTGCTCAGGCTGGCCTGGAACTCCTGGTCTCAAGCGATCGTCTAATTTTATGCAAGTTGCAAATCACCAGCAGCTTGACATCAACCAAGACACTTTGTTTTAGAGACAGAGTCTTGCTCTGTCACCCAGGCTGGAGTGCACTGGTGCGATCATATCTCACTGCAGTCTTTACCTCCTGGGCTCAAAGGATCCTCCCACCTCAGCCTCCCAAGTAAGTGGTGTATCCTGAGTTGGTTCCTTCCAGTGGGTTCATCCTCTCGCTGACTTCAAGAATGCAGCCTCCGACCTTCACTGTGAGTGTTACAGCTCTTAAAGATGGCACGGACCCAAAGAGTGAGTAGCAGCAAGATTTATTGTGAAGAGCGAAAGAACAAACCTTCCACAGCATGGCAGAGCACTCCAGCCGGTTGCCTCCGCTGACTGGGGTGGGAGCTTTTAGTCTCTTATTTGTCCCCTCCCATGTCCGTTTCTGTCGTATCAGAACGCCCCTTTTTCCATCCTCCCTGCGATTGGCTGCTTTTAGAATCCTGCTGATTGGTCCATTTTACAGAGCACTGATTGGTGCACTTTACAAACCTCTTGCTAGCTACAGAGCACTGATTGGTGCATTTTTACAAACCTCTTGTAAGACAGAAAAGTTGTCCAAGTCCCCACTGGACCCAGGAAGTCCAACTAGCTTCACCTCTCACTGGGACTACAGGTGTGCACCACCACACCCAGCTAATTTTTTATTTTTTGTAGAGATTGGGGTCTCCAATTCTTGGCTTCAAGCGATCTTCCCCCCTCAGCCTCCCAAAATGCTGGGATTACAGGCATACGCCACTGAGCCAGGCCAGGACACATCTTTGAGCCTCAATTTCCTCATCTTTTTTGTTTGTTTGTTAGGATCAAGGTCGTTAACATCTGATGTACATGGAAGCACTTAGTTTTTTAAAAAAAACAAAACTTTTTCCAACTGGGCGCAGCGGCTCACGCCTGTAATCCCAGCACTTTGGGAGGCCGGGGCAGGCGGATCACGAGGTCAGGAGTTCCAGACCAGCCTGACCAACATGGTGAAACCCCATCTCTACTAAAATACCGAAAGTAGCCGGGCATGGTGGCGCGCGCTTGTAGTCCAAGCTACTCAGGAGGCTAAGAAAGCCTGGCGACAGAGCGAGAGTCCGCCTGAAAAAAGAAAAAAAAAACAACTTTGTCCAACCTGGGCAATATAATGAAACCCCATCCCCACAGAAAAATTAATAAAGCCGGGCGTGGTCGCGCGCACCTGTAGTCCTAGATACTTGGGAGGCTGAAGCTGGAGAATTGCTTGAACCCGGGAGACAGAAGTTGCAGTGAGCCGAAATCGCGCCACTGCAGTCCAGCCTGGGCGACAGAGCCAGACCCTGTCTATTTAATCCTGAAGGTTCCCGCCCTTGCCGGAGCTCGGCCACCGGCTCGGACGCCCGTATTTCCCCGGGATGCGGGAAACCGTCCAGACCCTCTGCGTCGGGCGGGGCTAGGACGATAAACCAGCGAGATGCACCTCACCCCATCAGGCGCCTAGAGAGGCCCCGGAAATGCAGGGAAGGGTGCCGCAAGGCGTCGATGACGTGCTTCCGGCACGGGATGTTTTCGGTTGTTTGACCGAGAGAGTTGTAGGCGCAAAGCTGAGGAAAGGAGAAAGTGTGGAGAGAGGCCTGGTGTGGTGGGGCCCGGTGTTTGGGACCGGAGGGTGTTGACGGCTGATGAGTTCCTTGGGTTTGCTCTTTCTTCACCTGAAAAGAAGACTCCAGGAAGGGCAGCACATGCCGAAGAAAGATGAATTCCAGCTTGACCGCCCAGAGGCGCGGCAGTGACGCCGAGTTGGGACCCTGGGTGATGGCTGCGAGGTCCAAGGACGCGGCGCCGTCCCAACGCGACGGACTTTTGCCCGTGAAAGTGGAGGAAGACTCACTCGGAAGTTGGGAGCCCAGCTATCCCGCGGCTTCGCCGGACCCCGAAACTTCTCGACTGCACTTTAGGCAGCTGCGTTACCAGGAGGTGGCTGGACCGGAAGAGGCGCTGAGCCGGCTCCGAGAACTCTGTCGTCGGTGGCTGAGACCCGAGCTGCTCTCCAAGGAGCAGATCCTGGAGCTGCTGGTGCTGGAGCAGTTCCTCACCATCCTGCCCGAGGAGCTTCAAGCCTGGGTGCGAGAGCACTGCCCAGAGAGCGGGGAGGAGGCGGTGGCCGTGGTGCGGGCTCTGCAGCGAGCGCTCGATGGAACCTCATCCCAGGTGAGAAGCGAAAGGCACGTTCTGGAGGTGGGAGTGTGGAAAATAGGCGTTTAGGGGTGCTCTGCGTTTCGGAACTTATTTCCTTATTACATTTCGTGTGAACATTGGGGTGTGTATGGACTTCCTTTCTGTAGGCCACAGTGACAGATCCATCCAGGAAATGACTTGTTATAGACCTCAGCATAAAGCGAACACGGATTACTGGTTTTCTTTCTTTTTCTTTTTCTTTTTCTTTTTTTTTTTCTTCTTGTTGTTCTTGCTGTTGTTTGAGATGGAGTTTCACTCTTGTTGCCCAGGCTGGAGTGCAATGGCGCGATCTCGGCTCGCTGCAACCTCTGACTCCCGGGTTCAAGCGATTCTCCTGCCTCAGTCTCCCGAGTAGCTGGGATTAAAGGCGCCCGCCACCACGCCCGGCTAATTTTTGTATTTTTAGTAGAGACGGGGTTTCACCGTGTTGGCCAGGCTGGTCTCGAACTCCTGACCTCAGGTGATCCGCCCGCCTCGGCCTCCCAAAATGCTGGGATTACAGGCGTGAGCCACCGCGCCCGGCCTTGTTTACTTTTAATCTGTATCATATTTCCATTCCCATACATCAAAGTGATATAAGTTAAAGAAATATTTTGCTCCTACCTACCTCCAAAATTAGTGTAAATAGTCCACAGAAAGGCTTTTCAGGATTACAAGAGAATGTCAGCCTCTATCTCTGATCTCTCCAAACTCCCTTGTCGGTACAAGACTCAAGAAGAGTGTTAGTGCTGTACAGGGACAGCAGGTACTGAATGGGGCTCTTGTGTTGTTCCAGGGGATGGTGACTTTCGAGGACATGGCTGTGTCTCTAACCTGGGAGGAGTGGGAGCGCCTGGACCCAGCACGGAGCGACTTCTGCAGAGAGAGTGCGCAGAAGGATTCCGGGAGCACAGTTCCGCCGAGTGAGTGCTGTTGCTCTGCTGGTTTATTACGGTGTGTGGTTTGTGAAGGGCTGGTTCACTACCATCCCTGAGCCACTATGCCATTCCCAGACTTGGGCTGAGAGCCTTCAGGTGCCTTCTGTAACGCAAGCAGGAGCCTCTGTACTGCTAGGTGCTAGATTCAGCTTTTTACTTTGGTTCATTTTTAATGTTTTATACATACAGAAAACTATATAAAAAAAAGATAATGACCATCCCCTGTGTCTACCACCCAAGTTTATCAGATCTTAATACTTGGCCATATTGCCAAGGAAATAGTATGTTACAGCTGTAGGTGAGGCCCCCACATAGCCTCCCTGAAACCCTTCCCCTCTATCCTTCTCCAGAGGTAGCCAGTAAGCTGACTGTTGTGTTCATGACTTCCATGCATGTCTTATATTGTCTCTACATAGACACGTAGCTCCACGCTGTATATCATTACTGTATGGCTTTTTTTACTCAACATTACATTTTTGAGATTTACTCATGTTAATGCATGGAGCTCTACCTATTTCACGGTCCAGATACTCCAGAATTCTCTCCATTTCTGTTGATGGACATTTAGGTGTCTTAAGTTTTTAACCATTACAGCATTGCACCGAACATTCTTGTATATTCTTGCATATCTTTGTATATTTGTTCTTGTGTTGGAGTTTTTGAAGAGAATATGCCTAGAGACAGGCAGTACTCCCCCCTTCCTGGTTTTGCTTTCTGCGGTTTCACTTACCCACAGTACGCAGTACAATCAGATATTTTAAGACAGGGAGAGACCACATTCACATGACTTTTATTACAGTATAGCATTTGTTTTTCATTTTTTATCTTTGGGGGTTTTTTTGAGATGGAGTTTTACTCTTGTTGCCCAGGGGGAGTGCAGTGGTGTGGTCTCAGCTCACTACAACTTCTGCCTCCCAAGCCAAGCAATTCTCCTGCCTCTGTCTCCCGAGGAGCTGGAATTACAGTTATGCCCCACCATGCTCAGCTAATTTTGTATTTTTAGTAGAGACGGGGTTTCACCATGTTGGCCAGACTGGTCTTGAACTCCTTACCTCAGGTGATCCTCCTGCCTCAGCCTCCCAAAGTGCTGGGATTACAGGTGTGAGCCACCAAACCTAGCTAAGTATATTGTTATAATTAATAGTTACTGTTAATCTCTTAATGTCCCTAATTTATTAATTAAACTTGATTAAAGGGATGTACATATAAGGAAAAACATTATAGGCCAGGCACTGTGGCTCACGCCTGTAATCCCAGCACTTTGGGAGGCCGAGGCGGGGAGATAATGAGGTCAGGAGATCGAGACTATCCTGGCTAACACGGTGAAACCCCGTCTCTACTAAAAAATACAGAAAAAAAAATTAGCCGGGCGTGGTGGCGGGCGCCTGTAGTCCCAGCTACTCGGGAGGCTGAGGCGGGAGAATGGCGTGAACCTGAACCTGGGAGGCGGAGGTTGCAGTGAGCCGAGATCGTGCCAGTGCACTCCAGCACTCCAGCCTGGGTGACAGAGCAAGACTCCGTCTCAAAAAAAAAAGAAAAAACATTATATATATATACATATATATATATACACATATATATATACACACACACACACATACACGTATGTATATACATATATATACACATATATATATAGGCTTTGGTACTATACACAATTTCAGGCATCACTGGGGGTCTTGGAACGTGTCCCCACAGAGAAGAGGGAACAACTGTATGTTCATCTTGCTCTCCAAAGAGCCCATAACTAATGTATATGCCACCAGCAATACTAATAATTTTTCTTTCTCCATATTCTTGTCAACATTTGCTGTTGGCTGGGTACGGTGGCTCACACCTGTAATCCTAGCACTTTGGGAGGCCCAGATGGGAGGATTGTTTGAGGTCAGGAGCTCAAGACCAGCCTGGGCAACATAGCGAGACCCCATCTCTTTAAAAAAAAAATTAATAAAAAAAAAAGTAATACATTTTGGCCGGGCGTGATAGCTCAGGCCTGTAAATCTCAGCACTTTGGGAGGCCGAGGTGGGCAGATCACGAGGTCAGGAGTTCAAGACCAGCTTGGCCAACATAGTGAAACACCGTCTCTACTAGAAATACCAAAAATTAGCCGGACCTCTGATGCCTGATGTGCAGGGGCCCTGGCACCCTGCTCACCCACCCATCCCTTCTGCTGCCCTTTGCCTACTCTGGCCACACTGCCTTGCTGCTCCAAAATATGCCAGGCCCCGCTGCCTCCTGGTCTTTGTGCTATGTGACCGCTCTGCCTGGAATATTCTACTCTACTCTGTAGGAAGCAAAGTTTCAGGGCTTTGCTCAAATTGCTCCCTTGTGCCGGGTGTGGTGGCTCATACCTGTAATCCCAGCACTTTGGGAGACCGAGGTAGCTCACACCTATAACCCTAGCACTTTGGGAGGCCGAGGCAGGTGAATCACTTGAGGTCAGGAGTTCGAGACCAGCCTGGCCAACATGGTAAAACCCCGTCTACTAAAACACCTACTAAAATACCTACTATAATACCTACTAAAATACCTACTATAATACCTACTAAAAATACAAAAATTAGCCAGGCCAGTTAATGGGCACCTGTAATTACAGCTACTCAGAAGGCTGAGGCAGGAGAATCACTTGAACCTGGGAGGTGGAGGTTGCAGTGAGCCGAGATCACGCCATTGCACTCCAACCTGGGTGACAGAGTGAGACTCTGTCTCAAAAAGATAAAATAAATAGGCTGGGTGCAGTGGCTCATGCCAATAATCCCAACACTTTGGGAGGCCAAGGCAGGTGGATCACCTGAGGTCAGGAGTTTGAGACCAGCCTGACCAACATGGTGAAACCCCATCTCTACTAAAAATACAAAAATTAGCCAGGTGTGGTGGCACGTTGCCTGTAATCCCAGCTACTCTCGAGGCTGAGGCAGGGGAATTGCTTGAACCTGGGGGGCAGAGGTTGTAGTGAGCCGAGATCACTCCACTGCACTCCAGCCTTGGCAACAAGAGCGAAACTCCATCTCAAAAAAATAAAATAGCTGGGTGTGGTGGCTCACGCCTGTAATCGCAACACTTTGCAAGCCCGAGGGGGGTGGATCACAAGGTCAGAGGAGTTCGAGACCATCCTGGCCAAGATGGTGAAACCTCGTCTCCACTAAAAATACAAAAAAATTAGCCGGGTGTGGTGGTGGGTGCCTGTAATCCCAGCTACTTGGGAGGCTGAGGCAGGAGAATCACTTGAACCTGGGAGGCAGAGGTTGCAGTGAGCTGAGATCATGCCACTGCACTCCAGCCTAGGCAACAGAGCAAGACTCCATCTCAAAAATAAAATAAGATACGATAAAATAAAATATAGGCTGGGTGCTGTGGCTCACGCCTGTAATCCCAGAAGTCTGGGAGGCCGAGGCAGGCGGATCACGAGGTCAGGAGTTCAAGACCAGCCTGGCCAATATGGTGAAACACCGTCTCTACTAAAACTAGCAAAATTAGCACCTGTAATCCCCGCTACTCGGGAGGCTGAGGCAGGAGAATCACTTGAACCCAGGTGGCAGAGGTTGCAGTGAGCCAAGATCATGCCACTGCACTCCAGCCTGGGCAACAGAGTGAGACTCCATCTCAAAATAAATAAATAGCAACAGAGTAATACTCCGTCTCAAAATAAATAAATAGGGAGGCTGAGGCAAGTGGATCATGAGGTCAAGAGATAGAGACCATCCTGGCCAACATGGTGAAACCCCATCTCTAATAAAAATACAAAAATTAGCTGGGTGTGGTGGTGTGCACTTGTAATCCCAGCTACTCGGGAGGCTGAGGTAGGATAATCAGTTGAACTCGGGAGGCAGAGGTTGCAGTGAACTGAGATCGGACCACTGCACTCCAGCCTGGTGACAAAGCAAGACACCGTCTCAAAAAATAAATAAATTAATTAAAATAAAAAGTAAAAGGGGTTTGAGGGTTTAACATTCTGCCAGCACTTGCTTATTTCTGTGTTGCACAGGGATGCACTGGCAGGAATTTGTATTTTCACGTTTCAGGTTTGGAAAGCAGAGTGGAGAACAAAGAGTTGATTCCAGTGCAACAAATTTTAGAAGAAGCGGAGCCACAGGGGCGACTACAAGAAGCGTTCCAGGGGAAGCGCCCCCTGTTTTCTAAGTGTGTCAGTACCCATGAGGACAGGGTGGAAAAGCAGTCCGGAGACCCCTTGCCCCTGAAACTTGAAAATTCTCCTGAAGCAGAAGGATTCAACAGCATCTCAGATGTCAATAAGAATGGTTCCATAGAAGGGGAAGACTCTAAAAATAATGAATTGCAGAACAGTGCCAGGTGTTCCAACCTTGTTCTATGTCAGCACATCCCGAAAGCAGAGAGGCCCACTGACAGTGAGGAACACGGGAACAAGTGCAAGCAAAGTTTCCACATGGTGACGTGGCACGTGCTGAAACCTCACAAGTCTGACAGTGGAGACAGTTTCCATCATTCCAGCCTTTTTGAGACCCAGAGGCAGCTCCATGAAGAAAGACCTTATAAATGTGGTAACTGTGGGAAGAGTTTCAAACAACGCTCTGACCTCTTTAGACACCAGAGAATCCACACAGGTGAGAAACCGTATGGCTGCCAAGAATGTGGGAAAAGCTTCAGCCAGAGTGCTGCCCTGACCAAGCACCAGAGGACACACACAGGCGAGAAGCCGTACACCTGTCTGAAATGTGGGGAGCGCTTCAGGCAGAATTCACACCTAAATCGTCATCAAAGTACCCACAGTAGAGACAAACATTTTAAATGTGAGGAATGCGGGGAAACCTGTCATATTTCCAACCTTTTTAGACATCAGAGACTACATAAAGGGGAAAGACCCTATAAGTGTGAAGAATGCGAGAAGAGCTTCAAACAGCGCTCTGACCTCTTTAAACACCACAGAATCCACACTGGGGAGAAGCCCTATGGATGTTCCGTCTGTGGGAAACGCTTCAATCAGAGTGCAACCCTCATTAAACACCAGAGAATTCACACTGGGGAAAAGCCTTACAAATGTCTTGAATGTGGGGAAAGATTTAGACAAAGTACACACCTTATCCGACACCAAAGAATTCATCAAAATAAAGTGCTGTCGGCTGGGCGTGGTGGCTCACGCCTATAATCCCAGCACTTTGGGAGGCCAAGGCAGGCAGATCATTTGAGATCAGGAGTTTGAAACCAGCCTGGCCAACATGGTAAAATCCTGTCTCTACTAAAAATACAAAAATGAGCCGGGCATGGTGGTGCATGCCTGTAAGCCCAGCTATTTGGGAGGCTGAGGTAGGAGAATCACTTGAACCCAGGAGGCGGAAGTTGCAGTGAGCTGAGATCACGCCACTGCACTCCAGCCTGGGCAACAGAGCGAGACTCCCATCTCAAAAAAGAAATAAAGTGCTGTCATTTTGATATGTTTCTATGTGACTTGGCCTGTTTCTTTTCTTGTCCAGAACCACATTCCTTGCCATTTGGAGTATATCAGTCAATTATGGATCTTCCTTGAGTATCTCCTACAAGATAGGTTCAATCTGTCCTGAGCCTCATTACAGACTGATAGTTTCAGTGAGTGAAGAATGAGGAAGTAGGGGGCCTTCTGAAATGTGAGCTGATGCCAGGTAAGAGACTTTTGATGATAAGAGCCAGGCTGACATGTAACTGGGTTCTGTCCTTGTTATCTGCGCTCTACCTTTATGTATTATTTTTGAGACTGGGTCTCGTTGTAGCCCTCCAGCGGGAGCCCAGTGGTGTGATCATGGCTCACTGTGGCCTCAGCCTCCTGGGCTCAAGTGATCCTCTTGCCTTAACCTCCTGAGTAGCTGGGACCACAGGCACACACCACCACACCCAGCTTTTTTTTTTTTTTAAGAGATAGGGTCTTGCTATGTTGCCCAGGCTGGTCTCAACCTCCTGGGCTCAAGGAATCCTCCTGCCTCAGCTTCCCAAAGTGCTGGAATTACAGACACAAGCCACCACACCCAGCCTACCTTTATTTACTTTTTTTTTTTTTTTTTTTTGAGATGGAGTCTCGCTCTGTCACCCAGGCTGGAGTGTAGTGGCATGATCTTGGCTCACTGCAACCTGCACCTCCTGGATTCAAGCAATTCTCCTGCCTCAGCCTTCCAAGTACTTGGGACTACAGGTGCACCATGCCATGCCCAGCTAATTTTTTGTATTTTAGTAGAGATGGGGTTTCACTGTGTTGCCTAGGCTGGTGGTGAACTCCTAAGCTCAGGCAATCCGCCCACCTCAGCCTCCCAAAGTGCTGGGATTACACACATGAGCCACCATGCCTGGCCTTTTTATTCACTTTTGAACCAAATCTTGCTCACTACAATTATTAATACTTCCCTAAGAATGTATTTTAGTCATTTAAAATTTGCCTTTGGCCTTAGATTGTAGAGAGGGTTTCAACTACTTCATAATCCCCAAAAGATCTGGTAAAGCTCAGTACTCAAAAGAAGCACTCTATTTTTCACTTTCCAGAAAACCTAATTTTGCATAGTCCCTCTTTCTTTCCCATTCTAGGAGCCTAGGAGTTCAGTTTTATGACTTGCTGATTTCTTTTTTTTTTTTTTTTTTTCTTGAGACAGAGTCTCGCTCTGTCGCCCAGGCTGGAGTGCAGTGGCGCAATCTCGGCTCACTACAAACTCCACCTCCCGGGTTCATGCCATTCTGCCTCAGCCTCCTGAGTAGCTGGGACTACATGCACCCCCACCATGCCTTGCTAATTTTTTGTATTTTTAGTAGAGATGGGGTTTCACTGTGTTAGCCAGGATGGTCTGGATCTCCTGACCTCATGATCCGCCCACCTTGGCCTCCCAAAGTGCTGGGATTACAGGCTGGAGCCACTGTGCCCGGCTTTTTTTTTTTTTTTTTTTGAGACAGATTCTTGCTCTGTCGCCCAGGCTGGAGTGCAGTGGCATGATATCAGCTCACTGCAACCTCCGCCTCCCAGGTTCAAGCAATTCCCCTGCTTCAGCCTCCCGAGTAGCTGGGACTACAGGCACTCGCCACCACACCCGGCTGATTTTTTGTAGTGTAGTAGAGACAGGGTTTCACCATGTTGGCCAGGATGGTGTCTATCTCCTGACCTCGTGGTCCGCCTGCCTCGGCTTCCAAGTTTCTAATCATGCCTTGGTCTTCCCAGTTAGCCCCCAAGCTGAACCCATCGGAAATCCAAGAGTTGCCTTATTAGAACAAAGACATGCATCACTAAGGAAATTCCAATGGGTTTAACAGCTCTGTGTCAGGAACAAGTGTCAAAGACCAAATATGATAAGAAAAGATGCTCTTAGCACCCTTATCCCTCAGGAATTCTCCAAGGTTTGGGGAGCTCTCTGCTAGTCATTGAGGATGAAGACCAGATACATATTTATCATGATATCACAAGGCTTATTATACAAAATTTGAGTATTTCTTGCAGAAGTGAATAAAATAGAACATAAGAATCATCTCCAGTAAAGCAAGTGTGGTTGTCCTTTCCAGGTCCTGTGAAAATGAAGGGAAGAGAGTGTCTGCTCAGCTCCACTAGGGGCTCCCACCATCACGGTCAGGAGACCACTCTCTCCCTGATGTAGGTGAGCTGGGGCACGTGTAATAGAGGCCTCTGCTTGAAGGAATATCATCAGGAAACAGCAGTCAGGGCACTAGTGGCCCCTGACAAACACAGGGCAGAGCCCCGGGTCTAGTCTGGGTGTAGGTGGCTTCTGGGTGATAGTGGTCTAGTCTGGGTGATAGTGGCTTCTCTTCCTCTAGGAACTGTTTGGAAACTGAAGAGTGTCTGGCCTAGACAGCACCTACACCTCCCTCTAAGTTTGAAGCCATCTCAGGATGGCTGCGCTTTGGATGTGACTGTTCATTTTCTATGGCTGAGTCTCTCTAGATTTGGCAGTTCCCTGTGGCTCAGTGAATTAGAAACAGTTCTCTCCTGTTTGTACCTTCTTTAAACATGAGGATTAATCTGAGTGACAAGTGCCTGAATGTCTGAACTGGTCATCGGAGAGAATCGTAAATACAAACTATCTTTTTTTTTTTAAAAAAAAAAAAAAAAGGTCTCACTTTGTCACCCAGTCTGGAGTGCAGTGGTGTGATCTTGGCTCACTTGCAGCCTCAACTTCCTGGGCTTAAGCGATCCTTCCACCTCAGCCTCCCAAGCAGCTGGGACTACAGGCATACAACCACCACACCCAGCTAATTTTTGTACTTTAAAAGTATGAGAGAGGCCAGGCACAGTGGCTCACGCCTGTAAGCCCAGCACTGGGAGGCCAAGGCTGGCAGATCACGAGGTCAGGCATTCAAGACCAGCCTGGCCAACATGGCGAACGAAACCCCATCTCTACTGAAAATACAAAAATTAGCTGGGCATGCTGACAGGCACCTGTAGTCCCAGCTACTCAGGAGGCTGAAGCAGGAGAATCGCTTGAACCCAGGAGGCGGAGGTTGCAGTGAGCTGAGATCTCACCGCTGCACTCCAGCCTGGGCAACAGAGCGAGACTCGCCATCTCAAAAAAAAAAAAAAAAAAAAAGATGAGGTTTTGCCATGTTGGCCAGGCTGGTCTCAAACTCCTGGGTTGAAGTGATCCACCTGCCTCAGCATCCCAAAGTGTTGGGGATTACAGGCATGACGCAGTGCACCTGGCCTGAGAGCAATATTTGTTTGTTTTTTTTTTGACACGGGGTCTCACTCTGTCGCCCAGGCTGGAGTGCAGTGGTGCAATCTTGGCTCCCTGCAACCTCCACCTCCCGGGTTCAAGCAATTCTCCTGTCTCAGCCTCCTGAGTAGCTGGAATTATAGGTGCCCACCACCACGCCCGGCAAATTAGAGCAATTTTTAATACAGACATAGGATGATGTTTAGGATATCAAAATAATTTAAATGGATCTCTTATATTGTTGAGCTCTAGGGAGAATACACTCAGCTCAACCTATTTAAACTGAATGTCAGAATGTGCTTAGAATAACTGGAAACAGAAGGGATATGGCTTCTCAGAGAACATAATTGACACTTTTTGAATACAAGTAGTTTATTTGTTGGGGAGAGGTTGCAACACTATTAGGGAAGGTGGAAGAGACAGAAGGGAAGTCACCCAATGAGGTATCTACCTTGGGTGAGTGCCTGTGTGCAATTCATGGGGAACCTCTGGAAACTAAAACACATGCTTCAGAGTTTTCCACACATGGGGAGATGGAGAATTTGGTGTTTATCAAATTCCCATCGATGATTGGTTGACAGCTGCTCCCAGAATGTGTTATTACCCCACAGGCCACAAGGTGCAGACACAGTCAGATGAAGCCCACGGAAGGTGTAAGGCCAGAGGGACTTCGGCAGGGCCCACGGCACCTATTACAAATATTGACTTACAACTCTTTTTTTTTTTTCTTTTTTGAGATGGAGTCTTACTCTGTCACCGAGGCTGGAGTGCAGTGGCATGATCTCAGCTCACTGCAACCTCTACCTCCCAGGTTCAAGCGATTCTCCTGCCTCAGCCTCCTGAGTAGCTGGGACTACAGGCGCGCACCACCATGCTCGGCTAATTTTTGTATTTTTTAGTAGAGATGGGGTTTCACCGTATTGACCAGGCTGGTCTCAAACTCCTGACCTCGTGATCCACTCGCCTCGGCCTCCCAAAGTGCTGGGATTACAGGCGTGAGCCACTGCGCCGGGCTGACTTACAACTCTTACCAGAATCTAACATACTCATTTTAGATTATGGGCAACTTTTTTTTTTTTTTGAGATGGAGTCTTGGTCTGTCGCCCAGGCTGGAGTGCAGTGGCGCAATCTCAGCTCACTGCAACCTCTGACTCCCGGTTGAGGTAGGTGATTCTCCTACCTCAGCCTCCCAAGTAGCTGGGATTATAGGCGCCCACCACTGTGCCTGGCTAATTTTTGTATTTTTAGTAGAGACGGGGTTTCACCATCTTGGCTAGGCTTGTCTTGAACTCCTGACCTTGTGACCCACCCGCCTTGGCCTCCCAAAGTGCTGGGATTACAGGTGTGAGCCACCATGCCCGGCCTGATTATGGGCAACTTTTAGTTCTTCATACCTCACTAGTTACTAGTGAGTAGCCCTTAGTTTTGTTTTGTTTTTTAAGTCTATACGTTAGCATGTAATAGTTGTATGTAATACAGGAAAGGCATTCTTCTTCAATCATTTTTTTTTTTTTTTTGAGATGGAGTCTCACTCTGTTGCTGAGGCTGGAGTGCAGTGGTGTGTTCTTGGCTCACTGCAACCTCCACCTCCCAGGTCCAAGCGATTCTCCTGCCTCAGCCTCCCAAACAGCTAATTTTTGTATTTTCAGTAGAGACGGGGTTTCACCATGTTGGCCAGGCTGGTCTTGAACTGACCTCAAGTGATTCTCCAGCCTCAGCCTCCCAAAGTGCTGGGATTACAGACATGCGACACCATACTGGCCGTCTTCAAACCTTCAATCATTCACAACCCATGCAATGGTCCCCAGCCTGGCAACCACACGGCACAGCTTCTCTGGCTCCCTTCTGCCTTAACTAGGCTGGAGGGAATGAGGGCATAGAGGGTGCAAGAGAGTGGACACAACAGCCTAATAACCTTTTCTCTGTTTTTTGTTTTTTTTTTTGAGACGGAGTCTCGCTCTGTCGCCCAGGCTGGAGTGCAGTGGCACGATCTCAGCTCACTGCAAGCTCCGCCTCCTGGGTTCATGCCATTCTTCTGCCTCAGCCTCCCGCATAGCTGGGACTACAGGTGCCTGCCACCACGCCCGGCTAATTTTTTTATTTTTTAGTGGAAACGGGGTTTCACTGTGTTAGCCAGGATGGTCTCGATCTCCTGACCTTGTGATCCGCCCACCTCGGCCTCCCAAAGTGCTGGGATTACAGGTGTGAGCCACCGCGCCCAGCCCTTTCTTTTTTTTTTTTTGAGACACCCTCACTCTGTCACCCAGCCTTCTTAGTAGCTGGGACTGGAGGTGTGAGCCACCACACCTGGCTTTGTTATTTTTTGTAGAGACGGGATCTCACTGTGTTGCCCAAGCTAACATTTCCTTTTAAGTGTTTCTTCACTACAGATTGGCTACACAAAGAGGGCTCCCATAGAAAAACCCTTTGTTACATTTATTGCTTTTCATGGAAACAATTACATGATACACACTTGAAGTAGAGGTTTATAAGTTCTAGTCCTCCAATGACTGCTTTCCAGTTAACATCATGTGGATATCTGTCCTTTGTGAGTGCCCTGGTGCTTAATAAAGCTTGTGTGCCACTTGAAAGATTTTCCACATATGACACATTGGTAGGGTTGGCTTCCAGTGTGAATGACCTGATGTCGAAAAAGATTCCTCTTAAAACTAAACGTTTTCCCACATTCTCCACATTGAAAGAATTCCTCCTTTGTATGGATTCTTTGATGCTGAATGAGATCCACATTCCGACCAAAGGACTGTCCACATTCACTGCATTTATGGGTGTTCGGTTTACTGTGAATCTGTTGATGACATAGAAGGGTTGAATGCCGGCCAAAGGCTTTTCCACACTCAAGGCATTTATGGCGTTTTTCTCCACTATGGATCACCTGATGTCGAATAAGGGTTGAATTCTGACTAAACGTTTTTTCACATTTGCTACATTTATAGGGTTTTTCTTTGGTGTGAATCCTCTTATGTTCAACAAGATACGCGAGCTGCCGAAAACACTTTCCACAGTCATGACATCTGTATGGCTTGTTTTGCAGGTGACACTGTTTATGGACCGTAAGAGCTGACCGCTGTCTGAAGGCTTGCCCACAGACCTTACACTCAAAAGGATTCTCTAAAAAGTGAATTCTTTGATGTTGATCAAACCATGCCTTACGCCTAATGACTTTTCCACATTCACTGCATTCATAAGACTTTGCTCTTGTGAGAATTCGCTCATGCCCCAAAAGCAAAGATCTTTGATTGAAGGGTTTGCCATCCTCATCATATCTGCCCCGCTTCCACCTTGTTTGTGCATTCTGATCTTGAATAAGGTTAAGGTTTTGAAGGAAGCCCCTGCTGTATTCATCACCACTAGTAGGGAAAGTAAGCCTGCAACTGTCCACAAATTCTTTACACTTATGTAACTTTTCTGAAAGTTTCTCAGCTGATTCCTGCATTACCACTGATATCTTATATGACTCTAAATCTTCAGAAAATTTCTGTTTTGGAGTTAGCTTTTTCATCTTGTGTCTGGCTTCAGAACCTAGCCAAATAACAAGAAAAGATGTAAATGACCTATCCACTGCAGAAGAAAAAAAGGAAGAGAAGGCAACTGTTAGGGGTCTAGGACAATCAAATGAAGCTAAGAAGTGATCTCGTTTACATCATCAGACTCAAGAGGCCAAAACTCTGAAATTTTTTTTTGAGACGGAGTCTCTCTCTGTCGCCCAGGCTAGAGTGCAGTGGCATGATAGCTTACTGCACCCTCTGCCTCCTGGGTTCAAGTGATTCCCCTGCCTCAGCCTCCCGAGTAGCTGGGATTACAGATGCCAGCCATCATGCTCAGCTGATTTTTTATTTTTAGTAGAGACGGGGTTTCACCATGTTGGTCAGGCTGGTCTCGAACTCCTGACCTCAGGTGATTCACCCACCTCGGCCTCCCAAAGTGCTGGGATTACAGGCGTGAGCCACCGCACCCAGCCCAAAATTCTGAATTTCATTGGACTCTTCACTTTCATAACAAAAACAGCTCTCGGCACCAACAAACTCACTATAAATGTATAGGAGTGTGTATGCCAGAGAATGTGAGAGCAGAGCCCATCACCATTATTAGAAAAACAACTTACTCTAGGTACTCAGTGGTGCCAAATAAATATCAAAGAGGTAGCATGTCATGCTTCAAGATACATGCTTTTTGTTTGAGACAAGCCCAGGCTGGAGTGCAGTGGCATGATCTCAACTCATTGCAACCTCCACTTCCTGGGTTCAAGAGATTCTCGTGCCTTAGCCTCCTGAGTAGCTGGGATTATAGGCATACACCACCACGCCCGGCTAGTTTTTGTATTTTTAGTAGAGATGATATTTCGCCATGTTGGCCAGGCTGGTCTCAAACTCCTGGCCTCAAGCGATCTGCCCATCTCGGCCTCCAAAAGTGTTGGGATTACAGGTGTGAGCCACGGCACCTGGCCTAGATACACGTTTTTAATAACTCTAGGTGAAACATCTGCTTAAAAATGGACAAAGTATAGGATAGCATAGAAAAGGAACCAGAGGGAAGTAGGGACAAAAGCCAACTGAATAGAGCAATGGGTCTCAACTAGGGGTGAACAGGGTTTGGACAATGTCTGGAGACATTTCTGGTTGTCACACCTGGGGAGGTTCAACTGGCATCTAGTGGATGCAGGCCAGGGCTGCTACTCAACATCCTAAAATGCACAGGGCATGCCCCATCCTGCCCCCAAAGAATTCGTCAGCCCAAAACGTCAGTAGTGCCATGGAGGAGAAACCTTGGATGTGAAAAACAGGAGCAGCTGCATCGGGACACAGTAAGTAGAAAAATGCAGATATGTCAGGAAATACGGGAGTAATATGAAAACAAAACAAAGCAAGGGAACAAGAGGCAGCACCGAGAGAGGACAAGTAATGAGGGTGGAATCAAGGGGCATCCAGGGTGCCCTAAGAGCTGTCACTTAGAAAACACTAGAGCATCTGCGTCAGAGCAGCACTTTTTCCTGCAGGAGAGAGAGGATAAGCATTCTAGACTTGAAGTCAAACCCCAGTGTCCACCTCCCAACTGTGAGAGTTCTTTTTTGAGACAGTCTTGCTCTGTCACCCAGGCTGGAGTACAGTCATGTAATCTCAGCTCACTGCAACCTCTGCCTCCCAGGCTCAAGCAGTCCTCACACCTCAGCCTCCTGAGTAGCTGGGACTACAGGCATGCGCCACCACACCCGGCTTAAATTTGTATTTTTTGTAGAGATGGGGTTTCACCATATCACCCAGGGTGATCCTGAACGCCTGGGCTCAAGTGATCCTCCTGCCTCTGCCTCCCAAAGTGCTGGGATTACCGGCATGAGCCCCCATAGCAGGCCTGTGTGATATATATATATATATTTTTTAATTGAGACAGTCTTGCTCTGTCACCCAGGCTGGAGTGCAGTGACGTGATCTCGGCTCACTGCAGCCTCTGCCTCCCAGGTTCCGGTGATTCTCCTGCCTCAGCCTCCCAGGTAGCTGGGATTACAGGCACACGCCACTACGCGGGGCTAATTTTTATATTTTCAGTAGAGACGGGGTTTCACCATGTTGGCCAGGCTGGTCAACTCCTGGCCTCAGGTGATCCGCCCAACTTGGCCTCCCAAAGTAGGATTACAGGAATGCGCCACCGCGTCCAGCCAAGATTTCTTAATCTTAGTTTCTTCATCTGGGAAATGGGGATGCCGATCTTCCTCCCACGTCACAGGGCAGTAGGGATGAAGAAGTGGGATAATATATGCCCAGCACCTGGCTCAGCGTCTGGCACACAGAAGGGGCTTCACTAACATGCCTTCCCTTCCTCTTCCTGATTCCACTCGCCTGGGTCTCTTCCTCACCCACCTGGGCAAGCACTACCGGAAGCCTTCCTATTCCCAGCTCTCGGTAGATCCAGGATCCACTGCTCGTCCCAGTTCTCCAGCTGACAGATCATCTCAGGTTTGGGAAACTGAAATCCTACTCATGGGGAAGTAAATGGGATGTGGCCGTTAGTGAGTTACAGAGACATGGCCCGGGGCTCAGTGGCAAGCAGAGATAAGGACAATAATCAAAAGCGGTGGTGAGAATAGAGATTGGCACAATCTTTGTAAATATCTGGCAGTCTTTATTGAAAGCCTGAACAATGTTCATACCTTTGGCTGTGGTCATTTCACTCTTAGAAATATAGCCTAAAGTACAATTGCAACCAAGATGAATGTGCCAGAGACGTTCAGCACAGTGGTATTGCAGCATCAAACTGGAAATAAACTGAATATCAAAAGGGAACAATTAAATCAAGCGTAGCACATTAATGCGATGAAGGCATAAGTATTAGGCAGATATTAAAAATCCTTGTATTCAATTGTTTTTTTATTTTATTTTTGAGACAGAGTCTTGCTCTGTCACCCAGGCTGGAGTGACAATCTCGGCGCACTGCAACCTCTGCCTCACAGGATCAAGTAATTCTTCTACCTCAGCCTCCCAAGTAGCTGGAACTACAGGCACAGCGCCCCCACGCTTTGCTAAGTTTTGTATTTTTATTAGAGATGGGGTTTCACCATGTTGGCCAGGCTGGTCTCGAACTCCTGACCTCAGGTGATCCACCCGCCTTGGCCTCCCAAAGTGCTGGGATTACAGGCTTGAGCCACTGTACTTAGCCAACTATTTATTTATTTATAAATTTATTTATTTATTTATTTTGAGATGGAGTCTCTGCTCTGTCGCCCCCACCCGGCTAATTTTTGTATGTTTATTTTTATTTATTTATTTATTTTTGAGACGGAGTTTCACTCCTGTCATCCAGGCTGGAGTACACTGGCACCATCTCTGCTCACTGCAACCTCCGCCTCCCGGGTTCAAGTGATTCTCTTGCCTCGGCCTCCCAAGTAGCTGGAATTACAGGCATGTGGCCACCACGCCCAGCTAATTTTTGCATTTTTAATAGAGACGAGGTTTCACCATGTTGGCCAACTGGTCTCGAACTCCTGACCTTAGGTGATCCACCTGTCTCGGCCTCCCAAAGTGCTGGGATTACAGGCGTGAGCCACCGTGCCCGGCCCAACTATTTATTAAAATAGAAAAACACTGCCTATGTATTTTAAAGCAGAATACAAAACTCATATATAGCATGATCCAAATTTTTTTTATTTTTGAGACAGAGTTTTGCTCTTGTTGCCCAGGCTGGAGTGCAATGGCACAATCTTGGCTCACCACAACCTCCGCCTCCCGGGTTCAAGCGTTCTCTCCTGCCTCAGCCTCCAGAATAGCTGAGATTACAGGCATGTGCCACCACGCCTGACTAATTTTGTATTTTTAGTAGAGACAGGGTTTCTCCATGTTGCTCAGGCTGGTCTCGAACTCCCGACCTCAGGTGATCCGCCCACCTCGACCTCCCTCCCAAAGTGCTGGGATTACAGGCGTGAGCCACCATGCCTGACCCCAAATTTTGTTTTAAAAAACTATGTAGTGTGTATGTTATGTGTGTGTGTGTATAAGTAATTAATACAGTTTGAACATCCCTAATCCAAAATGCTCCCAAATCCGAAACTTTCTGAGCACTAACCTGATAAAAGTGGAGAGTTCCACACCTGACCTCACGTGACCAGTGGCAGTCAAAACGCAGGTGCACAACACACAGTTAATTCAGCCTTCCCCAGGGAAAAACAGAGATTGGCACAATCTTTGTAAATATCTGGCAGTCTTTATTGAAAGCCTGAACAATGTTCATACCTTTGGCTGTGGTCATTTCACTCTTAGAAATATAGCCTAAAGTACAATTGCAACCAAGATGAATGTGCCAGAGACGTTCAGCACAGTGGTATTGCAGCATCAAACTGGAAATAAACTGAATATCAAAAGGGAACAATTAAATCAAGCGTAGCTTGAAGAAGCTACATGTCTAAGGTGTATATGAAACATAAGTGAATTTCTTGTCAGATCCTCAAATTATCTTATTATATATTTATGAGTATTCCAAAATCCAAAAAAGAAAAATCCGAAATCCAAAACACTTTTGGTCCCCAGCATTTTGGATAAGGGATTCTTTCCCTGTAATAGACACATAGACGGACTGGGAAAAAGTAAACCAAAATGTTAATAACAAGAGTTACTTCTGGAAAGTAGGCCTGCAGGTGATTTTTATTATCTACTCTATTTACTGATGTATTTTCCAAAATTTCTGTAATGAAAATTATTTTTAGAACTAGTAAAATCCATAAAAGAAGGCAGTGATATAGTAAAGAAGCACTCTCAGCTGGGCGCAGTGGCTCACACCTGTAATCCCAGCACTTTGGGAGGCTGAGGTGGGCGGGTCACCCGAGATCGGGAGTTTGAGACCAGCCTGACCAACACGGCGAAACCCCGTCTCTACTAAAAATTAGCTAGGTGTGGTGGCACATGCCTGTAATCCCAGCTACTCAGGTGTCTGAGGCAAGAGAATCACTTGAACCGGGGAGGCAGAGGTTGTGGTGAGCTGAGATCCTGCCATTGTACTCCAGCCTGGGCAACAAGAGCGAAACTCTGTCTCAAAAAAAAAAAAGAAGCACTCTCAAATGTTACTATTGGATATGCAAAACAGTACAAAGTTTGTTGAAGAATCATTCAGTAATCAATAAAGATTAAAGTGCCATCTCATTTAACTTCAAAATTCTGATTTTGGGAAAGTATCTTGGGAAATGATCAAAAATTCATGCAAAGATTTATACTCAAACATCTATTCAAACATTATAAATACACAAGCAAACCAACGAACAAACAAAGCCAAGCTCAATGTCCCCACATGGGAAAACAATGAAATATTATTATGGACCACACAATGGAATTATATTATGCTCGTTTACTGATTATGTGGGGAAATGCTGATACAATAATGTTACATTTAAAACAGATTACAGGATTGCACATAGAATATGCTCAGCTACTTTTGTAAAGGCATAGGAAAAAAAGACTGGCAGGAAACCTTCCAAAATATTAACAGTGTTACCCATGAACACTTTCCTCTTCTCCTCCTTTTCTATGCCTTCCATGTACTTATGTATGCTCCTGTAATGCTTTTAAAGGGAAAATTAAAATTATAAAAATCCAGAGGTGGGTGGACAGTCCCACAGAGGTGGTCAAGACTCTGTGCTAAGAGTGTCAGTGCAAGGGTTAAACATGTGACCCCAGAAAGAAAACTATTTAGCAAGGCAACTCCCACAGTGGGAGACTACAGTGGACTAGGACAGGGTAGGCTCCTGAAAAGAATGGAAGCAGTGAAGGTTCAGAAATGAAGTTGATTGAAAATCATTTCCTGAGCACCCACTAATGTTACACACCAAGAAGTTACCCATTTCCGGAGAAAAGAAAGAAAAAGACTTTCAAGAGCATAAGAAGTGAGCCTTTGGAATGTAAATCTACCATAATTCTCAACTCCTGGAGGTCTTACAGATGAGGAACACGAGGTGAGAGTGAAGAATGCATGAAGTGTCTCGGTCTGAGCCCTAACACAACACGACTATTCACTGTCCCCAGTCCCTTATGTGAAACCCTTAGGACCAGATGTGTTTCAGGAGTCAGAATTTTTCCCATTTCAGAAAGGTGACCTGGTGTAAATATTTTACATAACGTATCATCCCCAGTAGGGTTTGGAGTGGTGCCCTCGAATACACTGTTATTTTTGTTGTTGTTTTGTTTTGTTTTGTTTTGAGACGGAGTCTCGCTCTGTCACCCAGGCTGGAATGCAGCGGCATGATCTCGGCTCAATGCAACCTCTGCCTCCCGGGTTCAAGCGATTCTCCTGCCTCAGCCTCCCAAGTAACTGGGACTACAAGCGTGCACCACCACACCAGGCTAATTTTCGCATCTTAAGTAGAGATGGGTTTCACCATATTGGCCAGGCTGGTCTCAAACTACTGACCTCATGTGATCCACCCGCCTCGGAATCCCAAAGTGCTGGGATTACAGGTGTGAGCCACCGCACCTGGCCTACACTGTTATTTCTGAAGTTGGGTATACAGATATGCACACCAAGTTGGAAAAATAAAGACAATAAATGGTTTCCTATAGGATGAAGTCAGGTTTCACTGTGGTGATGTCTGGTCAGGGCTTGTAGCCACACGAGTTATGAAAAAAACTTTCGGTTTTCACCGCTTTTTCTGATTCTGGAATTGCAGATAAGGGACTAAGGGCTTGCACAGACACTCAGAACACAGACAAAGCCCAATCTTCAAGCCGTGTCCTACCCAGCAAGACCATGTTCCTGTAGTTCTCCAACATCACATCTCGGTAGAGGTCCTTCTGACCCCAGTTGAGGTGGCCCCACTCCTCTCTGGTGAAGTACATCGCCACATCCTCAAACGAGAGCAGCTCCTGGAAAAGTAGCTGATAAAGGTAACTGCAATTCTTAAAATAACTTACGCTCAATGATTATTCCACAGCTGAGGAAACCAAGGTTTGGGAGGTAGAGTGTGGGCCAAGGGCACCCAATTCATAAGGAATATATTCAGGGCTCCTTTCAGGCCTGATGGCCCTCAGGCCAGACATGTGCTGGCTTCCATACCACGGGGTCGACACAATTAATCTCTAAAGGGCCAGATGGTAAATATTTTAGGCTTTTCAGGCCCTCTGGTCTCTGTTCCAGTTCCTCAAATCTGCTGTTGATTAGAGGAACAGCAAATCAACAATCTGAGGAACAGCCTTTGTGTTGGAGCACAAAAGCAGCCGTGGACAAGTAAGCGAATGGGCACAGCTGTGTTTCAGGGAAACTTTACCAAGCGGTCCAGGGCAGTTTGCTGACCGCTGCTCTATAAAAATAACCTATTGCTTCTGCCCCAGGTTCCTTAGGAAAGAGATGAGGTCACTGGGGGGTTGGTTAATGTGCAGACTATTTACAAAGGGATGAATAGTCTCAATGAACATGAACAAGAAATGTGGAAGCTCGCAGGTCCTGGCCACCCTGGGGAACCAGGGCCTGCTAGGTCTGAAGGGGTAAGGTGGGGAGGGCTGCTGGAGCCCAGAAGGCTGCTGGAAGGGGAGCAAGACCAGCTGCAGCCGAACAGGATGCAGCCACACCCATCCCACAGCCCAGTGGGGAGGGAGCCATGGGAAGAGAAACCCAACCTCAGTTTTCCCCAGGCCTCCGGCGCCCTGTCCCCCGTCCTCCAACCCTCTTCATCCCATTGCCACAAGCCAAGCAGATGCCAGAGACCAGGGGAGCCCGTTGCTGGAGAATATAAAAGGTACAGACCAAGGCGCAGACGCCTGGGGAGCATATCCAGAGTGGGCAACAGTGGACACAGCACAGTGAGCACAGGGGACATTACATCTGCAAGTGACTGCCCCCTCCAGTGGGCTGACCACTGAAGCTGCCACACTCTCCCTCCCACACCACTGCAGCCCTCTGGGCAAAGGGGCCCAGCGGCTGTCTACACACTCCCTGCTCTCACAAGACACTGCATGGGTTCAGAGGGGATGTGTTCAGGGAAAGGGCAAACGTTCGCTGTCCTATAAGTGGTCAGTAACAGGAAATGCCCACCCCCATCCTGAGACCATCCTGAGAAGCTTCACGTAGCTCCCCTCTGCAGGCAGGCACCAGAACCTCCCAAATTATACGGACTTTCTTTCCTGCCTATCAAACCTGAGTTCCACTGCTATGGTTGCAGGCCCTTTCTCACCATTATCCAGAGTGTCACTCTTTTACCAGAGCTGCGCTGCCATGTCCTCAATCTGACCTACTCAGCCATCTGCATTCCCGCACCTGCACAAGGTTAACAAGCATGGGAATAAAATGGCTTCATCTCCCAGAGTCATTGTGGCATGGTAACTCCTCTCCTAACATCCACAATAGGTTCTTGGAAACTGATTTTTAGCAAAAGTATGTACAGCAGCAGGTCCTTGAATAACTTTGTTTCACTGTAACACTGATGGAAAAAAAACGGTTTTGATATACATAGTTTCCCTTAAAGTTGCAGTTTCCAAGAACCCATCAACAGCTAGGACTTGTACATTGACAGATGGGCACCAAATGTTGCTTAAAAGTTCCATTTTTTGTTTGTTTGGGTTTTTGTTTTCGTTTTTGTTTTTTGAGACAGTTTCACTCTTGTTGCCCAGGCTAGAGTGCAATGGCGCGATCTCGGCTCACTGCAACCTCCACCTCCTCGGTTCAAGCGATTCTCCTGCCTCAGCTTCCCAAGTAGATGGGATTATAGGCATGCGCCACTATACCCAGCTAATTTTTGTATTTTTAGTAGAGATGGAGTTTCACTATATGTTGGCCAGGCTGGTCTCAAACTCCTGACCTCAGGCAATCCACCCCCCTCAGCCTCCCAAAGTGCTGGGATTCCAGGCATGAGCCACTGGTCCTCTCCTTTCTTTCAAACTCAGTCTCTTCTAGGCTGGGCGCAGTGGCTCACACCTGGATTCCCAGCACTTTGGGAGGCTGAGGCTGGTGGATGGCTCAAGCCAAGAGTTCAACAACAACCTGGGCAACATGGTGAAACCCTGTCTCTACAAAAAATACAAAAAGTAACCAGGCATGGTGGCATGTACCTGTGGTCCCAACTACTTGGGAGGCTGAGGTGGGAGGATCACCTGAGCCTAGGAAGGTCAAGGCTGCCATGAGCCATGATCATGCCACTGCATTCCAGCCTGGGCAACAGTGTGAGACTCCGTCTCAAAAAAAGACAAAACACAGGCTGGGCACAGTGGCTCACGCCTGTAATCCCAGTACTCTGGGAGGCTGAGGTGGGTGGATCACGAGGTCAAGAGATGGAGACCATTCTGGCCAACATGGTGAAACCCCGTCTCTACTAAAAGTACAAAAATTAGCTGGGCGTGGTGGCACTCGCCTGTAGTCCCAGCTACTTGGGAGGCTGAGGCAGGATAATCACTTGAACCCGGGAGGCAGAGGATGCAGTGAGCTGAGATCGCGCCACTACACTCCAGCCTGGCAACAGAGTGAGACTCCGTCAAAAAAAAAAAAAAGACAAAACAACTCAGTCTCTTCTAATCACCCTCCATAATGCTACAAATTCAATAACTGACCTTCCATTATACCCGTTCATAGGAACAGTTCAGAATTTATTATGAGAAGTTCCTTACACATCTATCTCTCTAATCAGGTTGTAATCTCCTACAGGTAAGAGTTGATCTCCCAGAACAGAAAACAGTACCTGGAGTGTACAGCAGTAGGTGCACAATAATGCTCACAGACAGAAACAATGGGCAACTACTACAGTAATAAGAGCAACAACTTAACACAGTGCTAAACGAGTAACCAGATACTGCACAAAGGACTTCACAGGGTGTTTTTCATTGAATCTTCACAACTCGCTGTGATAGGCACTCTCACTGACCCATTTTACAGAAAAGAAAACTGGAGCCAGAGTATTTATGTAACTGAAGGAAGCCCATGTGACTCCAGAGGCTAAGCTCTCTACATTGCACTGTCTAAGAAGGAAAACTCCCCACATTGATCAAGAGGGCTCGGTCTGAGGAAGGAGCTGCTGGTGGCAGTGACTATGCTGATGAAGCAGAGGGGGAGGCACAGCTCACCTTCCCCCTGGCTGGTGGGAACATGGCTTCCACGGCGTGGTCTTTTGCAAGGGGTGGGATCCTGGACGTCTGGCTGAGCTGGAGAAGAAAAAAAGTCAGTAAGGCCAGCCCTAATTTGAAGCTCTCTTGGTTGGCAGATCTGGGACCGGGAATTCCAACAGGGCCCACAGAGAAAGCTTAATACAAAGTCCCTGTGTTTGGTGTTGGAACATGTGACGAAATGCATGAGCCGCTACAATAAGTCTAGTAATTTCAATTTCCCAAGCTCCATCCAAGAGAACCTGCAGCCCTGCCCTCCCCTTCTCCCTAGAACATGTCATACTCTGCACCTCATATACAAAGGGACAGCAGATAGACCACATATAAACATAGCACTCTGGCCAGGCACGGTGGCTCACGCCTATAATCCCAGCACTTTGGGAGGCTAAGGCGGGTGGATCACGAGGTCAGAAGATGGAGACCATCCTGGCCAACATGGTGAAAGCCCTTCTCTACTAAAATACAAAAAATTACCTGGGCGAGGCGGCAGGCACCTGTACTCCCAGCTACTTGGGAGGCTGAGGCAGGAGAATCGCTTGAACCTGGGAGGCGGAGGTTGCAGTGAACTGAGATTGTACCACTGCACTCCAGCCTGGTGACAGAGCAAGACTCCATCTCAAAAAAAAAAAAAAAAAAAAAAAAAAAAAAAGATAAAATAGCACTCTGATCCACACCCTGCAGCAACCAGCTCTGGAAGCCAAACCATAGCCTCTGAGGCATGGGCCCCAAATCAGGATTTGATCAATAACAGCTTTATCCAAAATTTTGCTCCCCACTCCCTTTAATTTAGGACCAACAGGAGAAAGCCAAATGCTCCCCTCCCCTATCACACAGGATGTCCGAGTCTAGTTATCCTAGGGATTCCAGTTCACCAGCTTTTCTTTCTCTAAATCTACTTACGTATTTCCAACCCTGCTCCTACAGCCAGCTCCACCTGCTGACAAGCCCCCTCTGAAAGTGTTCTAAAGGGGTCACTCAACCCTCACCTCTAGCCTGGTGATTTGCTAGCAGGATTCAGCAACAGTAACAATTACAGACTTGATTTTTTTTTTTTTTTTTAAACAGAGTTTCACTCTTGTTGTGCAGGCTGGAGTACAATGGTGTGATCTCTGCTCACTGCAACCTCCGCCTCCTGGGTTCAAGCGATTCTCCTGCCTCAGCCTCCGGAAGTAGCTGGGATTACAGGCACCTGCCGCCATGCCCAGCTACTTTTTTTGTATTTTTAGTTGAGATGGGGTTTCACCATGTTGGTCAGGCTGGTCTTGAACTCCTGATCTCAGGTGATCCACCCACCTCAGCCTCCCAAAGTGCTGGGATTACAGGCGTGAGCCACTGCGCCCAGCCTACAGACTTGCTTTCTAACTCAGGATGAATTTTAATGAAATTCACTTTCATTTTAATGGATGCCCCTCAAACACAGTTCACCTTCCTGAAAACAGTTTAGAAGACCCTTTGCCTTTTTTTTTTTTTTTTTTGAGGAGTCTCCCTCTATCACCCAGGCTGGAGTGCAGTGGTGTAATCATGGCTCACTGTAGCTTCCAACTCCTGGGCTTAAGCAATGCTCCTGCCTCAGTCTCCTAAGTAGATGGGACTGCAAGAGTGCACCACCACGCCCAGTTGTTTGTAGTTCTTTTGTAGGTGGGGCCTTGCTATGTTGCCCAGGGTGGACCCTCTGCCTTTTAAGCAAAGAGGTACACTCTAAAAACTATCCTGATCAATGGCTCCAAGGCTGGAGCAAAGGCCTCATCCCTTTCATTCTCTACACCAAACTTGTCCAAACCTCAGCCTGTGGACCGCATATGGCCCGGGACGACTTTGAATCCAACCCAACACAAATTCGTAAACTTTCTTAAAACCTTATGAAATTGTTTTGCGATTTTTTTTTTAGCTCATGAGCTATTTTTAGTGTTTGTGTATTTTATGTGTAGTCCAAGACAATTCTTCTTCCAATGTGGCCCAGGGAAGCCAAGAGATTGGACACCCCTGCACTATATTTACTGAATGTGTTTGTGAAGGCTGTGCATCTGAATGTCAGACTTGCTAATGAAAAATTAAATGGAGTCCATGTTTTGGGTACGGCCCTAGGCCAACCACCCACAGCCACGTAAGGCATTTAAAATACATTGATTTCTCCCTTGAGTTCAGGAGTTGGAGACTGCAATGAGCTATGATGGCACCACTACACTCCACCCTGGGTGACAGAGCGAGACCCTGTCTCTCTTAAAAACAACAGGCCGGGCGCGGTGGCTCACGCCTGTAAATCCCAGCACTTTGGGAGGCCGAGGCGGGCGGATCACGAGGTCAGGAGTTCAAGACCAGCCTGGCCAACATAGTGAAACCCAGTCTCTACTAAAAATACAAAAATTAGCCGGGCATGGTGGCGCGTGCCTGTAGTCCCCGCTACTCGGGAGGCTGAGGCAGGAGAATCGCTTGAACCCGGGAGTTGGAGGTTGCAGTGAGTCGAGATTGGCCCATTGTACTCCAAATTGGGCAACAGAGTAACACTTCGTCTCAAACACAACAGCAACAACAATTCCTTATTTCCCTGAAAAGTGTGCGCTGACCAGGAAAGAAGCTTTTTTCTCGTCCGCATGATAAACTGAACCAATCAGCTACAGATGCAAGGCTGATCCAGCTCGACTTACCCTAGAAGGAATGCAAGTTGATAATGGCCAATTACAATCAAGATCACTGCACTTCCTCATTTAGCTTTCCAAGCTGCCATTGGAACAATCTGCCAGCTGTTCCTCTGCATGCACAATAAACTCTTAAAACTTTAACTGGAAGGGACTGTTAACTTTTGACAAAATCCAAAATGCCGCTTCACAATCACGTGAACACCTTGCACTAACAACCACGGCTCATCTCCCACTCTAACAAAACCAAGTCCAGGCGTTCACCAGCCATTCATTCTTCGGACTTTGCTCCTCTCGCTGCCGAAGACTTGACACCGCCAAAAATACTCAAAAGCTGGTGCCACAGGCCCCGAGAGCCGCCGCACAAGCCCGGAGCGTCCCCTGCGAGCCGGGGGTGTGCGCAGTGGCCTCCCCCCCGCACCCACGCCCCCCACAACACTCGTTTCCTTCTCCCCAAACCTGCTGACGGCTCCGAATCTCCGCCAAGCCGCCTCCACCAGGGGCTGGGCTCTCCTCTCGGGGTTCCCGGGCCTGACCCGAGGTCTGTCTGGTCCGCGCCCCTCGGCGAATCACCCCTTACCGGAGCAACAGACACAACCACTCTGGCAGCCTCAGAGCCTCTCGCTGGCTCCACCTGCGCGCGCCGAGCGAAGCGTCCCAGCCAGCGGCCCCTCTAGGACCGCGGAGGCTTCACGACTCTCTTGTCAGACAAAGAGAGTGGCGCCCGCGCGAGTGGGCCCGAACCAATCAACGGCCGCCCTCCCCGCCCAGGCCAATCAACGGCCGGAGACAGCACCGAGAGAGTCACGTGATGCACAGGGCCCCGCCCCTCCTGTTTTAACATAATTTAGAATTATTCTATGATTCAAGAGCGACGCAATTCGTTTCTTTGGCTGTGTGTTTGTGGAGGGGAGTAAGGTTATCAGATAAAAGAAGAAAAATGGGCCAGGCGCGGTGACTTACGCCTGTAATCCCAGCACTTTGGGAGGCAGAGGCCGGCGGATCAGGTCAAGAGATTTAGATCATCCTGGCCAACATGGTGAAACCCCTTCTCTACTAAAAATACAAAAAAATTGCCGGGCGCGGTGGCTCACGCCTGTAATCCCAGCACTCTGGGAGGCCGAGGCGGGTGGATCACCTGAGGTCGGGAGTTCGAGACCAGCCTGACCAACAATGGAGAAACCCGTCTCTACTAAAAATACAAATAAAATTAGCCGGGCATGGTGGTGCCTGCCTATAACCCCGGCTACTCGGGAGGCTGAGGCAGGAGAAGCGCTTGAACCCGGGAGGCGGAGGTTGCGGTGAGCCGATTGCGCCACCGCACTCCAGCCTGGGTGACAGAGCGAGACTCCGTCTCAAAAAAAAAAAAAAAATTAGCTGGGCATGGTGGCGGCGTGCCTGTAGTGCCAGCTACTCGGGAGGCTGAGGCAGGAGAATCACTTGAACTTGGGAGGCGGAGCTTGCAGTGAGCCGAGATCCCACCACTGCACTCCAGACTGGCGACAGAGCGAGACTCTGTCTCAAAAAAAAAAAAAAGAATATTAGATCTTAATTAAAAGGATAATTGTGTGGCTTATGTAAATTACCCCCAAAATACAGTTTTAATGTGAGTAAGGAGTTAATTTTTTTTCTTTTTTTTTTGAGACAGTCTCGCTCTCGCCCAGGCTGGAGTGCAGTGGCGCAGTCTCGGCTCACTGCAAGCTCCGCCTCCCGGGTTCACGCCATTCTCCTGCGTCAGCCTCCTGAGTAGCTGGGACTACAGGCGCCCGCTACCACTCCCGGCTAATTTTGTGTGTGTGTGTGTTTTTAGTAGAGACGGGGTTTCACCATTTTGGCCAGGCTGGTCTCGAACTCCTGACCTCAAGTGATCCGCCTGCCTTGGCCTCCCAAGTTTTGTTTGTTTGTTTTTTATTTCTTCTAAACAAAACAAAACAAACAGGATACACGTGCAGAACGTGCAGGTTTGTTACATGTGCCATGGTGGTTTGCTGCACCTATTGACCCATCCTCTAAGTTCCCTCCCCTTACCCCCGACTCCCCAAAAGGCCCAGGTGTGTGTTGTTCCCCTCTCTGTGTCCATGCGTTCTCAATATTCAATTCCCACTTATGAATGAGAACATGCTGTGTTTGGTTTTCTGTTCCTGTGTTAGTTTGCTGAGGCTGATGGCAACCAGCTTCATCCATGTCCCTGCAAAGGACAGGATCTCATTCCTTTTTATGGCTGCTTAGTATTCCATGGTGTATTTGTACCACATTTTCTTTATCCAGTCTACCACTGATGGGCATTTGGGTTGGTTCCATGTCTTTGCTATTGTAAATAGTGTTGCAATAAACATATGTGTGTTGGCTGAGTGCAGTGGCTCACGCCTGCAATTCCAGCACTTTGGGAGGTCAAGGCGGGCAGATTACCTGAGATCAGGAGTTCGAGACCAGCCTGGCCAACATGGTGAAACCCCGTCACTACTAAAAATACAAAAATTAGCCGGGCTCGGTGGCAGGAGTATGTAATCCCAGCTACTTGGGAGGCTGAGGCAGGAGAATCGCTTGAACCCAGGAGGCGGAGGTGGCAGGGAGCCGAGATTGTGCCATTGTACTCCAGCCTGGGTGACAGAGTGAGACTCTGTCTCATAAATAAATAAATAAAATAAAATAAAAAATAAAAGAGATGGGGTCTTGCTATGTTGCCCAGGCTGGTCTCAAACTCCTGGGCTCAAACGATCCTCCCATCTCGACCTCCCAAAGTTCTGGGATTACAGGCATGAGCCATCGCACCTGGCTCCTGTTGGCTTTAACAGAAAACAGGAACACTCAGTACTCCAGGTTCAAGACATTTGAACATAGGGAAGGCAGTGAGGTCAGGCCTGGCCACCCCTAGGGAGAGGACAAGGAACTCAGTCCAGCAGGTCGTTCCAGGAATACGAATGTGGGGAGGGAGCCGGATGACACATCAGGCCAGCGCAGTCCCATAGGAGCGGCTCGGGGAAGACAACTGACTTCCTCCTCATTTGTTTTGAATAACGCTTTGTCCTAGTGGCGCTGGAACTTCAAATGCTGAAGATCAGGCTGCACCACCAATGCTTCTCCAAGGATAGCAGCCCCCAGGGTGGGCAGGTAGTTTTTAGATTGGGAAGGCAACTATTTCCCGAGCTCTGAACCGTTTTATTTATTTTTTCATTTAGAGACAGTGTCTCACCTTGTCACCCAGGTTGGAGTGTAGTGGCACAATGATAGCTCACTGCAGCCTCGACCTGCGCTCAAGGGATCATCCCGCCTCAGCCTCCTAAGCAGCAGCTGGTACTACAGGTATGCACTACTACACCTGGCATTTTTGCTTTTGCTTTTATCGTTGTTTTTTGTTTGTTTGTTTGTTTGTTTATTTTTTTATTTTTTTTTTCAGAGACGGTTTTGATACGTTGCCCAGGCTGGTCTTGAACTCCTGGGCTCAAGCAATCTGCCCGCCTCAGCCTCCCAAAGTGCTCCTGCACTGTTTTAAGGTCCTGTCTGAAGTCCTGTGAACGTACTGTCTGAGGCACAGTCCTGATAAACCCTGCTACAGATGTGAACAGCACGACCTAAGTATTGGTTCTGAATTTTTCCTCACACTTTAGCTAAGGTGCCGGTCCACTGCTGAAGTACCTACGCAAATAAATCTTTAGGGCTAAAGAACAGAAAATACAGTGTCCAAGGTTGAGAGTTACCGGCAAGATATAACTCCTGTTGGCTAAAGAAAGGGATGATCACATGTTTGACCCCGACGTGATTTAGAACACGCAACCTTCTGATCTGGAGTCAGACGCGCTACCGTTGCGCCACGAGGTCTTGGAAGCCTAACTTTTTTGTGCTTTAGATGGACCCTAAAGAGTTCTTTTTCCCTTTTGTAATTCAGAGGGAAGTGTAAAAGTAAACGAAACAGGATAGAAGCAGACGCCACCACGGGGTTCGGGAATAATCCTCTTGTCATTCGGGAAAATTCACCTGCCTCGGGCTGTGTAGTCTCCTAAGGAGACACGTTTGGGAAGCCACAGTGGAAAATGTTTCGCGCAGCTTAGCAGAGAAGGCTGGGGCGGGGTTGTCAGGGATCCGGATTCTCTTCTCCCCAGCCCTCTGCTTGGGGAGCACTAAGAATTTGCACGAGGGCCAGATCAACGAAAGAGTACTATGTTCAGGCTGGGGGCGGTGGCTCACGCCTGTAATCCCAGCAGTTTGGGTGGCCGAGGCTAGGCGGATCACCTGAGGCCAGGAGTTCGATACCAGCCTGGCCAACATGGTGAATCCCTGTCTCTACTAAAAATATAAAAATTAGCCGGGCGTGGTGGCGGGCGCCAGTAATCCCAACTACTCGGGAGGCTGAGGCAGAATCGCTTCAACTCGGAAGGCGGAGGTACAGGGAGCCGAGATCGCGCCATTGCACTCCAGCCTGGGCGACAGAGCGAGACTCCGTCTCTTACCAAAAAAAAAAAAAAATTATCTTTGGAATAATCTGCTCCCTCCAACCCACCCCCACCTTCCCCGAAACAACCCCAGTTCATTAACTAAAACGTTGGCATTTATACACATACAAATCACAGCTCCTGCGCCCTCAGTCCTTCCATCCACCGCAGGGGATCGGGCATCGGCGTAGCTTCCCTCCGGCCTCTTCCCGGGGCCTCCCAGGATTCCAGTGTGCGGATCCTGGGCTCCGGCGGCTCTGCGTCCCCGCGAGTGTCCGGCCTGGGGAAGGGGCGGGGGCGCGGGTGCCACTGGCCACTCCTGCCTTTTGCTGCTCTCCTGCACGTCCCACGGAACAGCGGCCCCCTCAGCTTCCCCTGCCCCAGCCCTCAAGTCCATCAGCTCCCGGAGGCTGCCTCTGCCCGGACACAGTGCAGTCAGGTCTCTTCGGTCCCTCGTAGTCTTCCAGGTCCCATACTCGCACCCTGCAGGAGGATTCCCTGGGTGGACCAGGAAGGTCCCCAGGCCGATTCCTGCCCCACGGAGGACCTGACACCTGGGGTCCGGCAGACCCCATCCCTGATTCTTCCTGCGGGGCCCTCTGCCCCAGCCCTGGCATCTGCCCCAGCCCTGGGGAGTGGGAGTTACATAGGCCCTGGTGCAATGGGCAGGGTTTTTCCTGGGGGTTCAGTTGCTTAGGGACGCAGCCCAAGGCGGGTAATAAACTCCTAAGACTACATTATACCCGCATTATACCGTGGATGGTCAACACACACCGCAAGGAGCAAGTGAAATAAACTTTGAAGACAGAGAGTTCAAGGGCGCAAGGAACCGTTGAGAACACTCCTACTGCAGTACACTACTATATTTGCTGGGGTTGGTTTGTTTGTTTGGAGACAAGTTCTCACTCCATCACCCAGGCTGCAGTGCAGTGGCCCCATCTCTGCTCACTGCAACCTCCGCCTCCCAGGTTCAAGCAATTCTCCCGCCTCAGCCTCTGGAGTAGCTGGAATGACAGGCGCATATCACCACGCTTGGCTACTTTTTGTATTTTTAGCAGAGATGAGGTTTTGCCATGTTGAGGAGGCTGGTCTCGAACTCCTGATCTCAGGTGATCCGCGCACCTTGGCCTCCCAAAGTGCTGGGATTACAGGCGTGAACCACCGCGACCAGCCTGGGTTTTTTTTTGTTTTTGTTTTTTGTTTGTTTTTTGTTTTTTTTGAGACAGAGTCTTGCTCTGCCGCCCAGGCTGGAGTGCAGTGGCTTGACCTCCGCTCGCTGCAACCTCCACTTCCCAGGTTCAAGTGATTCTCCTGCCTCAGCCTCCCAAGTAGCTGGAATTGCAGGCACCTGCCACCGCGCTCAGCTAATTTTTTTCGTATTTTCACCATGTTGGCCCGGCTGGTTTTGAACACCTGACCTCAAGTGATCCGCCCACCTCTGCCTCCCAAAGTGCTAGGATTACAGGCGTGAACCACCGCACCCGGCCTGTTTGTTTTGTTTTGTTTTTTTAACCATTTTTAATTCCCACTGGCGATGCTGGCCGTGCTTTCACACACCTATAATTGTATATGCGATTTTCACTGCCTGGGGAGAAGGGAAGCAGACATGGAGGAGCCCCACAATGCCACCTCTGAAACAAGAAATGTAGCAGAATGAACTGAACGAGGGTGGCATTTATTTGGCAAGTTATGACTACAAGACCTGCTCCCGAGGTTGTTTTAAAAATCAGAGGCCCGGCGCGGTGGCTCACGCCTGTAATCCTAGAACTTTGGGAGGCCGAAGCGGGTGGATCACAAGGTCAGGAGATCGAGACCATCCTGGCTAACATGTTGAAACCCCGTCTCTACTAAAAATACAAAAAAATACAAAAAATTAGCCAGGCGTGGTGGTGGGCGCCTGTAGTCCCAGCTACTCGGGAGGCTGAGGCAGGAGAATGGCGTGAACCCCGGAGGTGGAGCTGGCAGGGAGCCGAGATTGCACCACTGCACTCTAGCCTGGGTGACAGAGCGAGATTCTGTCTCTAAATAAATAAATGAATTAATTAATTAAAATAATCAAAATTGAAGTAGCCCGGGCAGTGTGGTTCATGCCGGCAGTTCCAGTATTTTGGGAGGCCGAGGTAGGAGGAACACTCGAGGCCAAGAGTTTAAGAGCAGTCTAGGCAACATAGGGAGACGCCTTCTCTACAAAATATAATTAGCTGGGCGTGGTGGCATGCACCTGTAGTCCCAGCTACCTCGGAGGCGGAGGAAGAACGCTTGAGGCCAGGAGTTCAAGACCAGCCTGAGCAAAATAGAGAGCCTCTACCCCCACTCCTCACCACACTGTTCCCACCAAAAAAAAAAAAAAAAAAAAAAGCTGGAAGTGGTGATGTGAGCCTGCAGTCCTAGCTACATGGGAGGCTGAGATGGGTGGATCACTTGACTCTGGGAGTTCAAGGCTGCAGTCAGCCGTGATCAAGCCACTGTCTGAAAAGTAAATGCTCGTCTGAAAAGTAAAAAATAAAAATAAAAATAGACTGGGCGCGGTGGCTCACGCCGGTAACCCCAGAACTTTGGGAGGCCGAGGCGGGGGGATCACGTGAGGAAAGGAGTTCAAGACCAGCCTGGCCAACATGGTGAAACCCTGTCTCTACTAAAAATACAAAAATTAGCTTGCTGTGCTGGTGCACGCTTGTAGTCCCAGCGCGGCCTCTTCCCACCTTTTAAGGTAGGGAGCCCAGGCTGAGGCGCCCCTCTCTCTAACTGCAGGACCCTCGGATTTTTGCTGTCCAGGCACCTCGCCCTTCGCTTCATGGCCTTCTAGTAGTTCCAGGGTGTTCGCAGTTGTGACCTGCTTCCCGTGAGCCTCTGCTCTACGCCCCTGGATGGGGCGTGCATTCCCTACCCAGCAGTCCTCGCGCGGTCCGGCACAGCGGACACCAGGACTCCAAAATGGCGTCAGTTGGTGAGTGTCCGGCCCCGGGTAAGGCTGTTTGGACTCCGTGGTGGAAGCAGGAGCCAGGGTCCAGGGTCCAAAGCCACACTGGGAGAGAAGGGAGCTGCGGAGCTGCCTGCCCTTTGCTCAGGCACTTCGCCACGATCTCACTTGAGGCGCGCCAGACCCCGCTCCGCCTGCCCAGGCGCGCCTTCCTGCTGCCCAGGGCCTGCGCCAACCGGGTTAGGCGTGGAGGGTGAAGGCATCTGGGGCACGCGCTTCTGGGCCTGGGAATGCGCCGCCTTGGGCCACTGTTCCTCTTTCCGCTAAGAAATAGCCTCTTCCCTCTCCCGCTGCGACCCAGTTGCTTTGCACTTGAATGTTAGGCGCAGCTTTTGCCCTTTTTCCCCAAAGCTTAAGCTCAGATGAAGCTCCAGGAGGAGCTCAGGACTAGGACTGTACCTGATACCATGTAAGGTTCGATGCATATATGTTGAATAGGCTCAGAGAGGCGAGGTGACCTGTTCAAGGTCACAACTCGTGAGAGGGCTGAGCTGGTATTCAAACCTGAGGATTCGTGGTAAATGAACTTTATTCTCTAGGACGGCCTTATGACTAGCAGGCTTTTCCGAGACACCCATGTGTAAATCGCTACATTCATCCCGCTGTGCACACTGATGATTTTTGTTTGTTTGTTTTTGAATAGTTAGCCCTAGATGCTCCATAGTAGCCTTGTCAGAGAGTCCTTGTTGGGAAAGTCGATTCCATTTTACAGATGAGGGAAATAACTGTTCGGGATGTGGTGTGGCCTCTCTGAGGTCACACAGCCTGATAGTGGCAGAGTTTTGATTAACCCATGTGTGTCTTAGCTCAGTTTCTGTTTTTTTTTTTATCATTTTTTTTTTGAGATGGCGTTTTGCTCTTGTCGCCCAGGGTGGAGTGCAATGGTGTGATCTCGGCTCACTGTAACCTTTGCCTCCTGGGTTCAAGCGATTCTCCAGCCTCAGCCTCCGAGTAGCTGGGATTACAGGCGCAGGCCACCATGCCCAGCTAATTTTTGTATTTTTGGTAGAGATGGGCTTTCACCACGTTGGCCAGGCTAGTCTTGAACTCCTGACCTCAGGTGATCCATGTACCTCGGCCTCCCAAAGTGCTGGGATTACAGGTGTGAGCCACTGCGTTTCTGTATTCTTTTTTTTTGACATGGAGTCTCACGCTGTCGCCCAGGCTAGAGTGCAGTAGCTGATCTCGTCTCTGCAACCTCTGCCTCCCAGGTTCAAATGATTCTGCTGCCTCAGCCTCCCAAGTATCTGGGATTACAGGCACGCACCAATACCTACGCCCGGCTAATTTTTTTTTTGTATTTTTAGTAGAGATGGGTTTCGCCATGTTGACCAGGCTGGTCTCAAACTCTTGACCTCAAGTGAGTCACCTGCTTCGACCTCCCAAAGTGTTGAGATTACCAGCGTGAGCCACTGCGCCTGACCTCTGGTTTGTTTTTTTGAGATGGAGTCTCACTCTGTCGCCCAGGCTGGAGTGCAGTGGCGCGATCTCAGCTCACTGCAAGCTCTGCCTCCCAGGTTCACGCCATTCTCCTGCCTCAGCCTCCCGAGTAACTGGGACTACAGGCGCCCGCCACCCCGCCCAGCTAATTTTTTGTATTTTTAGTAGAGACAGGGTTTCACTGTGTTAGCCAGGATGGTCTCGATCTCCTGACCTTGTGATCTGCCCACCTCAGCCTCCCAAAGTGCTGGGATTACAGGTGTGAGCCACTGCGCCCGGCCTCCGGCCTCTGTATTCTTAATCTCAGCCTAGAGAAATGAAGAGGGGTTCAGAATAGATGAGAGGGAAGCTGTTTTCCCCTCAGTAAAATGGGCATAATAACATTCGTCGTACACGGTAGTTGTGTTAAGGAGACAACCTGTGAAAAGTGAACACTGGGGCATTTTGTTTAAGCATAGGGCTGTGGTCAAGAGCTCTGAACTAAGGATCAATCAATTTAGTATGTGAAAGACACTTGGAACGCTGCGTGGCCCACAGTGAGTACTCAGTCGGTGTGAGCTGGTCATCCCAGCCTTTACTTTGTGACCTTTAGGCAGGGTCATGTCACATGCCTGGCCTATTCAGCATCACCCCTGGTGAAGAAATTGGAGTCCATGTCTCTTAGGTATTGATGATCTTTTAGGTAGTGTCTGTCACCAGAGGACAAAGACAGTATTTCATGAGCACATAAAGTGAGGGAAATATGAATTAGCAGCAGTAGATAAGATCAGGGGTTGGCAAACTATGGCCAGTGAGTTGGATTTCGTGTGGCCTGTTTTTGTCTGGCCATGAGCTCAGAATGGTTTTTTTGTTTTTATATTTTATTTTTATTTATTTATTTATTTTTTGAGATGGAGTCTTGCTTTTGTCACCCAGGCTGCAGTGCAATAGCACGATCTCAGCTCAGTGCAACCTCCACCTCCCAGGTTCAAGTGATTCTCCTGCCTCAGCCTCCCAAGTAGCTGGAATTGCAGGTGCCCGCCACCACACCCGGCTAATTTTTGTATTTTTAGTAGAGATGGGGTTTCGCCATTTTGGTCAGGCTGGTCTCAGACTCCTGAGCTCGTGATCCTCCTGCCTTGGCCTCCCAGAGTGCTGGGATTACAGACGTGAGCCACTGTACAGGGCCTAGAATGGTTTTTTGTTTTTATTTTATTTATTATAGAGATGGGGTCTCAAACTCCTGGCCTCAAGCAGTCCTCCCATCTCGGCCAAAGTGTTGGGATTACTGGCGTGAGCCACTGCATTGGGCCATTTTCTGTTTTTAAAAAGATTGTTTAAAAATAAAATAGACTATGCTATGAAGACCTTATGTGGCCTGCAAATCCAAAAATCTTTATTCTCTGGACAACCCCCAGGTTGGATTTAGCACTCAGGAGAGACTTGCTATTTCCATGTGGCTTCATAGTAATGAACAGTATGTTTCCTCTCGAGGATCTGTTGTTCTACAACCATTACTGAGATTCTGTCGTCGTGTACCAAGAAGTGGTGGGGATATTCGCACCTTCAGGTAGCTCATAACCAGGCAGAAAGGTGGTAATAGTTCTCATTTACATAGTACCTAGGGCCAAGTACCAAGGATTTCACAAAGGAGGAAACTGAGAAGGAGTAGTACCTTGCCCAAGGGCACACACCTACAAAATGGCACTAAACGCAGAATGGCACTAGACCCAAGGGTCTGCTCTGTCTCTGAACTCTACTGGGTCTCTTTATGTGACCCAGTGATTGCAGATGGAAGCTTCAGTGCTGCAGAGGAGCGGGTGTGTGTAGAGTTGGGGTGGGAGTTCCAATAGGGCAACCAAGGACTGAGGCCTTCCTCTGCCTTCCAGTGAAAGAGAAATTCGTGGAATAAGTATAGATGCATCTTGGATGAACTGGATAGTCCCTTGCAGTGGCGCGATCTTGGCTCACTGCAACCTCTACCTCCCAGGTTTAAGCAATTCTCCTGTCTCAGCCTCCCGAGTAGTGGGGACTACAGGCACACGCCACCATGCCCAGCTAATTTTTGTATTTTTAGTAGAGATGAGGTTTCACTATGTTGGCCAGGCTGGTCTTGAACTCCTGACCTCGTGATCTGCCTGCCTTGGCCTCCCACAGTGCTGGGATTACAGGCGTGAGCCACCGTGCCCTGCCAAATGTGTTAGGTTTTTGTTTGTTTTTGACACGGATTCTTGCTCTGTCACCCAGGCTGGAGTGTAGTGGCACAATCTCAGCTCACTGCAAGCTCCGCCTCCCAGGTTCACGCCATTCTCCTGCCTCAGCCTCCCTAGTAGCTAGGACTACAGGCGCCCGCCACCACACCTGGCTAATTTTTTTTTTTTTTTTAGTAGCGATGGGGTTTCACCATGTTAGCCAGGATGGTCTCGATTTCCTGACCTCAGGATCTTCCCACCTCAGCTTCCCAAAGTGCTGGGATTACAGGCGTGAGCCACCGCGCCCGGCCCCTGATGTGTTGGTTTTAAGGAAACACCCTTGTCTTCATAATACAGAGATAGAACTAGGAAGAAAAACAAGTTGTAAATTGTTGCCTTTTTTCTCCTGTGATGTGCCAGGCTCCATGCCAGCCCCTGAACATGGTAATGAGATGCAGAATATGTCTGCATAGTTTATGTGAATGTGAAAAAATGGCTTCACTGGATCAGGAAGTGAGTTTTCTGGCCTGGTGCGGTGGCTCATGCCTGTAATCCCAGCACTTTGGGGGGCCGAGGTGGGCAGATCGCCTGAGGTCAGGAGTTCGAGACCAGCCTGGCCAACATGGTGAAACCCCGTCTCTACTAAAAATACAAAAATTAGCTGGGTGTCGTGGCGCATGCCTGTAGTCCCAGCTACTCAGGAGGCTGAGGCAGGAGAATCGCTAGAACCAGGAGGTGGAGGTTGCAGTGAGCCGAGATCATGCCACTGCACTCCAGCCTGGGCAGGTGCAGTGGCGTGATCTCATGGTGCAGTTTCACCATGTTGGCCAGGCTGGTCTCAAACTCCTGACCTCAAGTGATCTGCCTGCCTCGGCCTCCCAAAGTGCTGGGATTATAGTGTGAACTACTGTGCCCCGGCCTCCCTCAGCAGACTCTTGAGGCTGGTCCTGACAGAGCCTTAGTCTTTCCTTTGATCTCAAAATGGAGAAGAAACCTTGGGATTATTTAATCTGGCTCCTCTTGTGGTTATCTCTGAGAAGGCACCGTGGTCCTAGACTCTTTGCCCTCAATAGGACATCTGCTAAAAGCTTTTTAAAACTGATCATTAGCTGGGTGTGGTGGCACACACCTGTAGTCCCAGCTGTTCAGGAGGTTGAGGCAGGAGGATCACTTGAGTCCAGGAGGCTCAGTGAGGCTGCAGTGAGCTGTGACCACACCTGTGAATAATCAGTGCACTCCAGCCTGGGTAATGGAGTGAGACCCTGTCTCTCAGAAATAAATAAATAAATAAATCTTTGCAGGGAGAACAGGGGAGACGATTCCTTTCTTAAATGCATCTCCTTGACGCCCACGGGCCCACCCACTCCCTGGCCCTCCATAGTCTCCTCCTGGGCCCAAATGTGAGGACAGTGCAGCCTCAGCCAGGAGCCCTTCTGATTGCTTGTTCTCAGACTCCCATTGGAATACGATCTGGGGCCGTTCAGTCATTTGGAGTGGTTTTTCCTCACTTGACTTCTTGGAATGTGTTATCTCTTATTTTTATCTCTGGAAATTGTTGGTGTCCGTGGTCCCAGGATGCTGGATGTGGAAATTCCTTGGGTTTCTTTCATTATACTTGCTCGGGCTGGCCCATCTGGTGAGTCTGCCAGCTGTGTGAACCCAGGTGCTGTTTGAAGCCCTTCCCCAGTAAACAAGTGCGTCAAGTCTGAGTGAGACACTTGGCACCGTCACACCACTCTCCTTCCACATCCCCTCTTGTACGTTCTCCAGCCACACATCCCCAGGGTTGGACAGGGCACCCTCATATTGGCTTCAGGGACATAGGAGGGCCAGTCCTGACCCCACGTTGTGTGTGTGACTTTGGTCACGTGGCCCAACCTCTCTGAGTCTATCCCCCCTCCCCTCCTTTAAGGTAAAGACATGAAGTGCTTGTTGTGAAGATTAAATAAGCTAATAATGTCAAGTAAATGTTAGCTTTGCAGTAATCTTTCCTGTCCGCCACGTTACTGCTTTTTTCGAGACCCTTTTCTGGAGTTACTCCCAGCAAGCTGTTACTCAGACGTCCTGTTGGTTAATAAAGCTGTCCCTGCAGCAGTTCTGCTATTGTATAGACTCAGTCTTAAAATAGTGGGCTTGATGTGACATATTTCTTCATAATATTGTGTATGTGCAGCCTCTGTGTAATTGCATTATGCACCTTTATTGCATAGTTGAAGCAGTGGCAGGAAAGGATGCCATGTGTGTTACTGGGAGATTATTCAGTGGGTATTTTTTCTCACTCTTCCGTTTCAGTACCAGTGAAGGACAAGAAACTTCTGGAGGTCAAACTGGGGGAGCTGCCAAGCTGGATCTTGATGCGGGACTTCAGCCCTAGTGGCATTTTTGGAGCGTTTCAAAGAGGTCAGAGCCTTGTGGATGTCTGTAAATGAAAGCAAATCTCTGGGTCTTCAGATCTCTTTTTTGCCATGAATTAATTTGGGCAATGAAGGCCTTGTTGTCCGAAAGCAGTAAGTTATGTAGAGGACGACAGGGAGGGATGCTAGGCCTTGGACTTCTATGGTTGATTGGCCCTTTCAAAGGCTGGCTCTGAGATATTACAGCCAAGAACATGTTTCCTGTTGCTTGGAATCAGTATGTCTGCCTCTGTCTTAGAGAAATCCTAAGACTTCTTTAAGAGGAAAATGAATTGGAACTGTAGTGGGCATTAGTCTATAATATGATGCTCTCCTCCCTGCCAGAACTTCAGGACAAATATTTGAAATGGCCTATCTTGGCCTGGTGTGGTGGCTTATGCCTGTAATCCCAGCACTTCGGGAGGCCGAGGCGGGAGGATTGCTTGAGCCGAGTTTTAGACCAGCCTAGGCAATATGGAGAGACTCCATCTCTATAAAAAAAAACACACAAGAAAAATTAGCTGGGTGTGGTGGTGCATGCCTGTAGTCCCAGCTACTCAGGAGGCTATAAGCTCAAGGCCAAAGGGGAGAGGTGGAATCCAGGTAGGCCTAGTTCAGGAGCTGGTATGTGCTTATAGTTCAGGCTATGGGGATGAGAGACCTTACTGGCATTTGTGCTTGTCATCTTTATCAGCCAGTGAATGCAGGGCGAGGGGCTTAAACAGCCAGAGCAGGACTAGGTCCCTGAATGTCAGCCAGACTCAACTGTGTGCTCAACTTCACTCAAATGTGAAGCCCAGCAGGGCAGTGAGCGCCTCTTGCATTTGCAGGTTACTACCGGTACTACAACAAGTACATCAATGTGAAGAAGGGGAGCATCTCGGGGATTACCATGGTGCTGGCATGCTACGTGCTCTTTAGCTACTCCTTTTCCTACAAGCATCTCAGTGAGTGCCTCTGCGGCGTCTTGCCTTTAGTTCCCATGAGAGGGTGGTGGTGACTGATTTCATTAGATACAGCAGCCCACCTTCTTCTGAGGCTGAGGGACCTTTAGTTAAAGTTCCTTATGTTTCCACCTAAAAGAATTGGAGGGACCTATCAGAGTACAGTATGTGGGATATTGTTTGAAATGAGAAAATTGTGACAAAAAGAACACAGGAAAATCAAGATGAAGCCAGGGTAAAGAGAGTATTAGAAGCATTCTTTAAAATACAGCACACTCTGTGAAAATTTGGCTCGATTTTCCTAGTAGCCAATGCAGAAAGAGAAATGAGTTGAGTGGGATAATCTGGTACCCCAGAAAAGCATGGCTGTTCCGGCTCTGAGGCTTGAGAGGAGCTTGTCTGGTGGGAGATTGGCAGGAGGTGTCGGTGGCAGCCTCTGACTAGGCTGTTTCTGACAGTGTAGTGTACACCCCCTACCCCCACCTCACTCCCATTCTGTGGCACCAGGGCGGTCCTGCCTCTGAAGGACGGGTTCTCTGAGGCTGTTTGTCTGAGCATTGTGTTCCCTCTGTTCCTTCTGGAAAGAAAGTGGTTGGCCAGGTGGCAGGTTGGCTCCTGAGGTGTCTTTGTGCCCCCCGGGTCTGCTGAGTGGCAGGTTGGCTCCTGAGGTGTCTTTGTGCCCCCCCGGGTCTGCTGATTCTGCAGAGACACCGGCAGGCGGGTCGTGGGTCATCTCTGAAGGGAATTCTCAGGAAGGCTTTGTGTGATCTCAGCCTGCTTCCTGCCATGCTGTGCCTTCACTGTAACCTTTTAAGATACTTACCATCTTGCCTTCCTGACTTCAGAGCACGAGCGGCTCCGCAAATACCACTGAAGAGGACATGCTCTGCACCCCCCCACCCCACGACCTTGGCCCGAGCCCCTCCGTGAGGAACACAATCTCAATCGTTGCTGAATCCTTTCATATCCTAATGGGAATTAACCTCCAAATAAAACATGACTGGTACGTGTGCTGCTTGCCTGCCTGTCTGCCGTAGCCATTATCCCATGTTCCAGGGGCTCCTGTGGCACAAGGTGGGGGGAGGTCGTCTTTCCAGGCCGTTGACCGGTGAAGGCCTTTGTGGACTTCCCAGACCACCACTCTGGTCGTGTCCCAGCTCCCTGGAGGGCAGGGTGTCATCCAGACCTTCCCGAAGCAGCAGTGCCGAAGTCCGTCCCTTGCCATGAGTGCTGTGGACAGGTGCATTCGCAGACATTCTGGCCTTTAGTTGGCTGGCCCTTTATGGTGTAACACAAAGGCTTGCGTACCTGAGAGTGCCAGACCCCACCCCGGCTGTCCTGTGGCTCCAGGCAGGGATTTTCGGATGGCCCGCATCCTGTGTTTCTGCATCACCCTGGGGCATCAAGGGCTACAGGGTGAGGTGACCCGGCACTGTCTGGAGAGACCTCAGGCAGCACTCACGCCCAGGCTGCAGGGATTGTGGCCCTCCGGCTGAGGCGGCTTCTCTAACAGAAGGCTTAGTGGGTTGGGGGTGATGGGGAAAAGTGAGGGGCTATGGCGGCCCCTCCCTGCTTCCTCTTCATCAGAGCCTCATTGGGGGTGGGATACTGTGCCCCAGAAATAGGTGCCACCAGACATCTGAGCTGAGGTGGAGGACCTGCCTGCTGGCTCCACAGGTCAGACTCCCAGACTTGACCAGCTGCTTGCAGGCCTTCTGGGCAGCTGCACTTCCCTTTGTGAGGCTGACATTTGTTGAAAGGGACAAGAAAGCTACGCCGTGATTGCAGCCAGTGTAAAAGGGTTGGCATGAGACCCTTAATTAATGAGACATGGCTTAAAAAACAAGCTTTAATCCATTTCATAAAAATTGTTCTTGCAATTGAACACGGCCAGGCCCACATGCCCAGCAGGGTGCAGGAGACAGTTTCACATTTTCCAGGCTCAGGACAGGGCAGTCTCCTCCACATGCCACAGGTGTCTGAGTGACAGTGTAGACGCCTGATGGGCAGGAGGTAGGCACAGATGATCTGAAGGGGTCATCTATTTAAAAGTCTGCAACTCCAGTTCAACGGACACCTTAAACACTGTCAGGCACGTACCCCAAGAGAAAATTAAGCCCAGAGAAGAGAACCTCAGGCTTGAGAGCCCTGTACCCCTCCTCAACCGCTGCCACCTGGGACCAGGGCCAGCCTGAGGCAATGGGGGCACCTGAATTTGCCCCAAAGGGCTCCCTCATTCAAATCACAGATATAGGCACAGCTTTAGGATTCAGCAGGGCAGGGAGGGAGGAAACAGGCGTGAGCTGGCCACAGTTTTGAATGACCTACCAGCCCCTGGCATCACCAAGAACTGGTGTTTAATGAGGGGAATGACCACCGCCACACAGACCTACCTAGCCAAGCCCCTCCCCAGCAGCTGCCTCCCTCCCTGGATGAGGGGAGTTGTGCCGGGAGTCCCAGAAAGGAGGCATCGATGCCCAGCCAAACATGATGTCGACTGCAGGGACCCACGGGACACATGTCCCTTTTTCAAAAAATACTACGGCAAAATGATAGGAAACTAACAGACGTGGCCCCTCAGAGTGATGAAACCCACGTGTCTGCGGGCCAGCTCGAGCCACAGTCGCGCCAACAAGCGCATGAAACAGTTAAATGCACACTCCCAACAGCGGGGCCCCCGGGCTGCTCGGAGCTGGCTCCAGCTGCTGTCACTGTCCACTGAGAAAGGCCAAGTGCCCTTTGGTGCATCTGTTGGCGTAGTGTCCTTTCTCGCCACACTGGGAACAGCAGGAAGTGGGGGAAGAGGAGAGACAGACAACAACACTGTTCAAATGCAGTTTTCAACTAAGGGAGTGCCCACCAAATCCCAAATCATCCACCAAGTCCCCAGTCGGGACATGACTCTGAAATTCTCAGTGGTACAGAGTTTCTTTCAAATTAGAGGGTGAGGGAGCTCAGGATGCAAAGTGCAGTGGTGCAGAAACTAGCCAGCAACTCCGCAGATGCAAGGGAGAACAAGGCCGCCAGAAGGCGACCTGCTAGCACCCTGCAGGGAGCTCTTTCAGGCCCACAACTCTCCCACCTGGACACATGGCCTGCCCAGGGAGGGACTCCCAAGTGGGTAGCAGGACAAAGAGAAGCCCGTGGCACCTGAGCTCCGCCACCCCGTCTGGGGACCAAGCCCCTCTGCACCACAGGCCAGTCACTTACCTCTGAGCCAAGGTCTGGGGTTCCCTGGCAGGAGATGGGAGGGAACAGCATCAGAAGTGTCCCAGCCTCCCCTCCCTTGGGGAGCCACTGCTGGGGACAGAGGGTGGACTGTACCCAACGTTTTCCCTCGTGGCTGTGACACACCTAAGCTACCTTGGGGACAGGTTTTGATTACAGGATCAGAGAGATGGGACGATGCTTAGACTTGGGTAAGGGGAGCCTGCAGAGCCACATGACAAATCCAGCCCTGACCCTGCCTCATCCCAGTCCTGATTATCCAGGCCCTTCCATAGCTTCTCTTTACTCTATGACTCCTAAAACGGCAGCCTCAAGCACTGAACAAAAGGGTCAGGAGGCAGCTGGGGGCACTGACTCTGTACTGACACCCACCCCTGAGTCCCTGCTGCCCTGAGGGGCTCTGCCCAGTTGGCACCCAACACTCTTGCCAGCTCTATTCCCTGGCTCTGCAATTCCTGTTTTCTTTCTTCCATGTTGGCCAGGATGGTCTTGAACTCCTGACCTTGTGACCTGCTCCCCTTGGCCTCCCAAAGTGCTGGGATTACAGGCGTGAGCCACCGCACCCAGCTGTCCCTGTGTTTTCAACTTTGTCTGATCTGCAGGTGTGACTCTGTATGGAGAGGCTGCCGATGGGCTGTAGGGCTAACATGATGGCTGGGGGAGGGACCACACACCCTGCTCACGGCATCTGGCATGTCTGTCGGACCCCACAGCTGACCCTGGGGAATCCAGGACTTTCATGAAGTGTCTCTGACATTAATGGGGTGACAGGCTGTGGACAGGGGCGGTCCAGCCCTACCTTTTCTAAGGCTCCAGGACTTAAGGGCGCTTGCTGCACAGAAGTGGCCCCGCTTAACAGGCCTGGAGGGTGGCAAGATAACAGCTAAGTCTGCTCTACACAGTGCCCCACTTCCATGCTCTTTTATTTTTTTGGAGACAAAGAGTCTCAGTCTGTCGCCCAGGCTGGAGTGCAGTGGTGCAGTCATAGCTCACCGCAGGCTTGACCTCCTGGGCCCAAGCAATCCTCCCATCTAAGCCTCCCCAGTAGCTGGGACTACAGGCGTGCACCACCACACCCAGCCTGTTTTGTGATTTTTAATCTGGACTCATTCTTCAGAACTCCAGCTGTAGGAATTGTGTGCGCCTTGGGTTGAGAACATACTCTTCAAAGAGTACTGGGGTTGCTCCTGCCAGGTGCCAGGGACACTCCAATCCTGGGGCGATTTTAGATTAGAAAACTTAGTTTGTAACTTTCCAGCCTTAACCAAGGACATGAATACAGGCCTAGACTCACATAAGGGCCCATTAATAACGTCAAACTATCAAGAGATTTTCCTCCCCTTTCCCCACTTCCCACAGAGCCAGGAGTGAACAGGACAGTTTTCGAGGAGGTTTCTTGAAGCTCACCCTTCCTGAGTCCCATTTTATGTACTGGGGGAGGGGATGGGGACAGGGGTGCTGTAACCCAGTGTCCTGTTTTCTCGGGTGTGCCCTGCAGGATCCAAGGATGCCCCCAGGACAGCCAGCGGCTCCAAGGGCTCACCCTTCCCTGGATCAGTGTTTCTATTTTGTTCCCGGCCTCTTGGGGACTTCCCTCACTTGCCTGCAGGCCCCGTCCATTCACTAGGCAGGCGTTCTCACCATCCTTTACCGTGCCTCAGTGCAGTGTGGTAGGAAATAGGACAGTCTCTAGCCCACCACAGTGGATGGTAACTAGACTGTAACTTTATGCTTACAATCAGCAAAAATGAATGTTTTCATTTTTCTCATTTCACCAAACATATGGGGCATGAGGGAATGGCCACTGACAGTAAGGGAAGACCCCACCCTGTCCCCCAGCCCAGGGACTCACCTTGTAACAGGTGACCTGCTCCAGTGGCCGGGGTCCCCGGTTGCCCACGCTGCTGTTTTGACTCTGCATGACCCCGATGACCTGCGGGGTTCTCTGCTGATTGGGAGAAGAGTTCTGACTCGTTAACTGGATCAAGGAGGACGACCTTTGTAATGGCGGATTGTTACTTTGCTGGAAAGAGTTACACAACACGGTTTTACTGTGGAAAACACGTGCACGCAGACTACCGATGGGGACAGGAAAAAAGAGGGCGGGACTCGTCCCGCAAACGGCAGGAAGCAGGGCTTCCACGACGGCCCAGCTCAGGACAGTGGGCAGCAGAGAAACATGTGATGATGGCAGAAGCCACTGCCCTAAAAACACCATGCAGACACACAAAAACGAAAAATAAAATAGAAAACAAAACATCAAAGAGACAAGAGGAGGTCTCTGGGGCAGTGGGGCGAGGGCATGATCAGGCCTTACTTTGGTTTCTGAGGTTCTGGCTTCAGGTCAGGATGAACGCTTGGTTCAGCCAGATGTTTAGCAGCCTACACGGCGAGCAAGTCACAGAAAAACAGTTGGAGCCTGACACACTGAGCTGCGTTCTCGGGCTGAGAGGACCCTCCTCTAGGGAGCCCCACCAGGAGGAGGGCCAGGGCTCCTGGGGTAGGGATTCCACAGCAGGGCCTCCTCCCCACCAGGTGGGCTCCTGGCTCTGGCCCGTAAGTGCAGAACCCGAGCTAGAAAACCCCCAGGTTGGCACGGCTGCACCTACACCTGGAATTCCCGGCTTTCCCCATCAAGAGTTCAATGTGATTGGCGCCTCCACGCAGCCACATCCTCCGCATCCTCTCCTGGCTGTTCAGCCTCTAGCACTGAGCGGGGCTGGTGGGGCTTTGGCAGCCAGTCCAGAGCCCAGCAGGGTAGGAGGTGAGGCATTGGGCTCAGGAGGTGGTTGCGCTTGATGGGCCTGTTGGGAACCCTGCCTGATGCCCGCCCTGCCTTGATGCCAGCCCTTCCTCTTGGCTCAACTCCCGACTCCCATAACCAAACTCAGGGTGCCCTTGGCATTGAGAGGCTGCTGCAGATCCCCATGTGTCTACAGCATTTCCCCCTCTCCTTGTGCTTGAGGGGACGGACCAGCTGCTTGGCTGTGGGGCCCCTCATCTAGAAAACTGGAGCCAGCCGGGCCTGTTCTCGTGCCTCCTCCCAACCTCCACTCCACAGGAGCAGGGGCGGTGCTGGCCAGAGTGGTCAGTTCTGCTGCCACACCTGCTCCTGCCCAGTGGTGTCACCTCAGGCAGGTCCCTCCCTCTGGTAGTCTCAGTTTCCCTATTTGCAAAATAAAGGGTCTGACCCAGGAGCAAGAGCAGCAGACACGGTGCCCAGGCCGCCCTCCATGCCAGCCCCGGGGGCAGACGCTGCTGAACCAGGCAGCCCCATCTCACAACGGGTGGCCAGTTGCACGGCGCCTGGACTGTGTCTGCTGCTGCGCTTGGCCTTGCTGAGGTTCTAGGGCAAGAGGCCCTCGGTGTCTCGAGGGAGATACACACGGCTTTGTTCCTGACTTTTCTGCGGGAACTTGGGAGACTCCCCTCCTCTCCCAAGTTGTCCAGCGGGGTCTAAGGCAGACCACACCCCTGGGGGACACTGAGGTTCTCGCTGTAGAAAAGGCACTTCCTTCCTACCGAGGAAGGCCAGGCACGGTACCTTTGCTGGAGGCTGTGTCTGCTGCGGCAGTGGGGGCTGCTCGGTGGTTCCCATGGGCAGTTCAAATCGAGGGCTGGTCACCAGCAGCCAGAGGGGATGAGAACAAGAGAAGGAGTGGGGTCAGGGGATGAGAAGAGAAGCCAGGCCATGCTCTTAAATTCCAGCCCTAGGAAAATCACACTCAGCTGCCCCAGCACAAAGTGACTGACACAAGCTGCATGGATGGGGTGGTGGCTGGCACTCAGCTCTGCTCCTGGGAGGCCACAGGAGTGGGGGGGAGAACAGAACTGACTTGCCTGGGCTCAGACCCAACCCTGCCTACACCGAGCTGGGAGACTCATGGCCAGTGCTTCTCGGAAATGACAAAGGCTGTGCTGGTGCATGCCTGCTGCGCCACAGGAGCTGTACACAGGGAAGGCCCCCTCCCCGCAGGGTCTTACTCTGGCGTCAGCCCCTCCTCCCATCACTTGGTAACGGTCTGCCCCTGAGCCACCTGCAGGTGCCTGCACTCTCATTCAGGGAGTGAGACCCAGTGACAGCACCGGCCACTTCCCTGCAGTGAGAAGCAGGGACCAGGGTCCCCACAGACCTGGAGACTGTTATCCTGCTATAGGTTCAGCAGTGTGGGCGAGGCAGCTGGGAGGAGGGGAGGCTTGTCTGCGGCCCCAGTGCCACCCCAGGCAGAAGCCCAGGTCCACAACCAAAGTGACAGATGGGCACTGGGCTCCAAGGACAAGAAAATGGAGCCACAAGAGGAGTGCTAACCCCACAGAGCAAGAATTAAAACCCGTCTTCGGAGGCTCACAGACTTGCTATTTATTTATTTTATTTATTTAGAGATGGAGTCTTGCTCTGTCACCCAGGCTGGAGTGCAGTGGCACGATGTTGGCTCACTGCAACTTCCACCTCCTGGGTTCAAGTGATTCTTTTGCCTCAGCCTCCCAAGTAGCTGGGACTACAGGCACGCGCCACTACGCCTGGCTAATTTTTGTATTTTTAGTAGAGACGGGGTTTCACCATATTGGCCAGGCTAGTCTCGAACTCCTGACCTCGTGATCCGCCTTCCTCGGCCTCCCAAAGTTATGGGATTACAGGCGTGAGCCACCACACCCAGCCCAGACTTGCCTTTGACCAGGTGCCACCACCTGCTACCATGTGCCCTTGGCCAGGGACTGAGCCCTGTGCCTCAGTGTGCTGCTGTGTGAAATGGGTGCATTCTCTCCTACCCTCACTGTTAGACGACTACTTATTCTATGTGAAACCCCAAGCTCAGGGTTTCCTGAGCCTCCACATGGGAGGCTCTGAAATTCCTTCCTTTAGGGCACAGGTTCTTAACTGGAAGTCCCCAAATTCCCTAAATGATATGCAAGGCTACATGTTTGTCTGTATCCCACAGCTTCCATTACATTACCAGATGGCCCATGACCCAAGAAAGATCAGCTGCTGGTCTAGGCAGAGCCACCTGTGGGCTCAGGAAGCATTGGTGGCCATAAGCAGGGATTACTTCCCCATCTCCTGCCCCCACCCTTGGCCCTGGTACTGACATCACCTAGTGACCAAGGCCCAGTTGGCCCAGGGAAGATACGGAGGGCAGCAGGGCCTGGGCTGGGAGCTGGGGTAGAGGGCGGAGCGGCTGGCTACTCACTGCATGAATTTACACGAGGGCCCCTCCGGGCAGAATCCCACGAGGTAATTCACACAGATGACTCTCCGTGTGTGCCGGTGCCTGCAGAGGGGACCTGCAGAGCCAAGTGTCCGGTCACTTAGATGTCCCCTCTACCAGTTAGAGAGCTGGAGCATGGTTTCAAATGCTGGCTGTCCCCCATTCATGGGAGACGGGGCAGGGACCTCACCTCCCAACACTGGCCTCCTTATCAAAAATGCGGGTGGACCACCACCCACCCAGCATTCTTGGGAGAGTCAAGGGAGATGAGGAGTGTGAGAAAGCCGCTAGCTGCAGAATGTCAGGTTTTGCTGGGACAGGTAGGGGGAGATGTCCCAGGTAGACCAGCTGGCAGCCTCCAGGGTCGTGGGCAGAGAAGGGAGGACTGGCTTCTTGCCCGGGGCCCAGCCCACCCTGGCACCTACCGTGCTTGCAGAAGCCGCGGTCATACCAAGGACAGTCCTTGATCTTGGACTCGGGGTCGATGTGCAGGAAGGGACATTCCTTGTTGCTGCACTCCCCTGCAGGGAAACTCAGACGTGAGACCACTGGGAAGGCTGGGGCCAGGCCCACCTTGGCTTCATCCAAGGAAAAGAGGTTCTGGTGTCCAGTTTTGGCCTGACGAGCCCTGAGAGCCAGGGAAGAGTGTTGCTGAGCCCCAGCTTCCTGTGCAGCGGAGCTGTGATGGAAATGCACCCATTGAGACCAGGAAGTTCCATTCTGATTGGCTCTTCACATCTAAGAGCTGGGACAAGGGTAGGGGAAGCACTTGTGGACCTGGCCCTCTCCAAAGCAGCGGGCCCCAGGGACCACCAGCACCAAGAACCGCCTTCCTGAGTAGTTGCCCGCTTCCAGGCTCACCTTCTCCAATCCATGTTTACAACTGTGCTCAAGATCCAGAGGAAATGCAAACTCCTTCCCCAGGCCCCTCCGCAGGCTCAGCCTCTGCCACCCCCCAGCCACATGGGTCCCCCTGTACCAGGACCAGCCCCTTCTTAGTCTTCCGCTTCCAGCTCAGGAATCCCCTCATCCTTGACCACTCAGCCTAGAGAAGGTTCTGGTCACGGTTTCCTTCCTTCAAAGCACTTGTCACAAGCAATTTCTTCTCTGTTCGTCTCATGGCCTATCAGCTACCTCTTTCCCTGGACCACAAGAGTGAAGGCTTCACAGGGCAAGGACCTCTTCACCATTGTCCCTCCAGTGCCTGGAAAGGGGGCCCTCAACCCAATGTCTGTGGTGCAGGTGACAGAAGCTGCAGACAGTGCGTCCTGCACCAGGGCTGTCAGCAAGGAAGGAGCGACCCTCAGGCCACTTGTATAGCAGTGCCTTAAGAGCCTGCCCAGGAGAGCCAGCTGCTGCCTCTGGGGACAGATGGGAGGCCACTGCCCCATCCCAGTGCTGCCCCAGTGCTGCTATGGGCAAGGCATCGGGGGGAACATGCTACATTGCACAATGACAGGGACAGCACTTGGGGAGCTGGGAAGCTTGGGTCCTATTTCTTCTCAGCTTATGCCACCTCCACAAAACAAGCCACAGCTCTCATTGATAAGCCAGCAGGCCACGCCTGATGGGATGCTGAAATAATTAATGTCTCCTCCAACAACAGTGCTTTGAAAGCATGAAGCATACCCTGCACTCCCTGGCTCCCTGCAGGATTCCAGCCTCCTGCCGGGCTCCCTGCACAGGACCACAGCCAGCCTCACGCTGACCCACAGAGCTGCTTCCCGGGAAACCTGGAAGTGCAGACCTGAGCGGGGACCCTGGGGACTCCTTCCAGCAGGGAGCACAACATCTCTGCCAGACTCCGTGCCAGCCCTACTGACTCCACCCGGGCTCCCGCTTCTCCACGCAGGCCACTCAGGACAGCTGAGGCCACGCATTCTCTAAGCAGGGCTCAAGGCAAGTTTGTTGCTACCAGAAGACACATCTGAGGCTGTTATTTTGAAGGGCTATTTAGGATGGCTGAGATGTCACCAGGATCATGGCTCCTGGACAGAAGGAACCAGCTCGGGCCTGAGAGGCAATGCCCACGCTGGAGGGAGAAGTGGGTTTCAGGGAGAAGGTGGACGTGGACAGAAACCAACCGCGGACATAATGCAGCCAGCTGCACAACTCGCTGCTTCCGGGTCACCCTCGTTAGCCTCAAATCCGAGTGATTGAAAGAGCTCCAAACACTGAAGCACTCCAAAGTGATGCGCGGGGCCAGGCGTGGTGGCTCACGCCTGTAATCCCAGCACTTTGGGAGGCTGAGGCAGGCAGATCACTCGAGCCCAGGAGTTCAAGACCAGTATGTGAAACATAGCGAGACCCTGTGTCTTTAAAAAAAAAAAAAAAAAAGAGATGAGCAGAAAATAGCCACACTGTCCCCTAAAAGCTGGCTGAGGCTGGCAGGTTCTGCCAGAGTTCTCCTCTGAGAATAGAAAGATGGGAAAAGCAGGCAGAGACAGTGTGGGCACTGAGCAGCCAGCGGACCCCTCTGCACCCTGGTTCTCAGCAGAGCCTCCAGGGCTCCAGGCGCCTTACCGAACTTGGAGTAGAAGTAGCACTCGGGCATCTTGGTCATGTCATACTCATGCAGGAACTCACACTGGTCCCCTTTCTTGCATAGGCCACGCAGCCAGTGTTTGCACACAACTGTCTTCTCACCACTGATGTGGCGAAACGGACACATGCCCCCTGCCGGCAAGATAGGGACAGGGCGTCAGCAGAGAGGCCACCCTGAGCCTGGGGGACACGGCCTGAAGAAGCTGAAGTACCTTCACTTCCTAACTCGTGGAGCCACCTGAAGGCATCACGTCCTGGAAAGGGGCAGAGGTCCCCCTCACAGAAGGCAACATGATTTGAGGTACTACACTGACAGACATTTTACATTTTAATAGTTACTCATGGCCGGGCGCAGTGGATCACGCTGGTAATCCCAGCACTTTGGAAGGCCGAGGCGGGCGGATCACAAGGTCAGGAGATCGAGACCATCCTGGCTGGCACGGAGACCATCCTGGCTGGCATGGTGAAATCCTGTCTCTTCTAAAAATACAAAAAATTAGCCGCGCATGGTGGCTGGCGCCTATAGTCCCAGCTACTCAGGAGGCTGAGGCAGGACAACAGCGTGAACCCGGGAGGCGGAGCTTGCAGTGAGCAGAGATCGCGCCACTGCACACCAGCCTGGGCAACAGAGCAAGACACCTTCTCAAAAAAAAAAAAAAAAAAAGTTACTCATGATCTCACAGATATTACTGTAAGATGGAGGAATTAAAAGGGGGGAGGTGCTGGGAGGCTGAGGCGGGTGGATCACGAGGTCAGGAGTTCGAGACCAGCCTGGCTGACATGGTGAAACCCCATCTCTACTAAAAGTACAAAAAAAAATTAGCCGGGCTTGGGGGTGGGTGCCTGTAATCCCAGCTACTTGGGAGGCTGAGGCTGGAGAATCGCTTGAACCCAGGAGGCGGAGGTTGCAGTGACCGGAGATCACGCCATTGCACTCCAGCCTGGATGACAAGAACAAAACTCTGTCTCAAAAAAAAAAAGAAAAAAAAAAGAAAGGAACTTGGCCGGGTGTAGTAGCTCAAACCTATGATCCTAGCACTTTGGAAGGCCAAGACAGGAGAATCACTTGAGCCAAGAAGTTCGAGATCAGCCTGAGATCTTGTCTTCACTACATAAATAAGTAAGTAAGTAAGTAAGTAAGTAAGCCAGCCAAGCAAGCTGGGGGACCAGGCACAGTGGCTCACACCTGCAATCGCAGCAGTTTGGGAGGCCGAGGCGGGTGCATCACCTGAGGTCAGGAGTTCGAGACCAGCCTGGCCAACATAATGAAACCCTGTCTCTACTAAAAATACAAAAAATTAGCTGGGCGTGGTGGTGTGCACCTGTAATCCCAGCTACTCAGGAGGCTGAGGCAGGAGAATTGCTTGAACCCAGGAGGCAGAAGTTGCAGTGAACCAAGATGACACCACTGCACTCCAGCCTGGGCAACAAGAGCAAAACTCCGTCAAAAAAAAAAAAAAAAAAAAGCTGGGTATGGTGGTGTACACCTGTAGTCCTGGCTACTGAGGAGGCTGAGGTGGGAGGATCACTTGGGCCCAGGAGGTCAAGCTTGCAGTCAGCTATGACTGTGCCACTGCACTCCAGCCTGGGTGACAGAGTAAGATGCTGCCTCTTTTTAAAAAAAAAAAAAAAAGGAAAGAAAGACCAATTTCAGAATTGAGGAAATGTGATGTATACACATGGAGGGACGTGTCCCTTCTGGGACAGGACCTGATGGGACAGAGCCAGCCTCTGGGGATGTGTGAGACTTCTAACGGGTGGCCTGGCAAGACCACCATGGAGGTCCGACCAGAATGAGGCCGCTGTACACTTCTGCTGTCCAATATGGCAGCTGCTAGCCCCATGTGACTACTGAGCACTTGAAATATGACTAGTGTGTCTGAGAATTTTGTTTTAAATGTGATTTGATTTTACTTAAATTTGAACTGCCACATGTGACTAGTGGCTACTGTATTAGTCAACAGAGAGACAGAATGCCCTGTGTTAGGGATGGCTGTGCTAACAGAAGGTGGCTGGTCAGAAGGGCAGAATTACTGAGCAAAGACATGGGAATGAGACCAGAAACTCAGTGGAGGTAATGACGTTCTGACTGGACAGTGTGAAGGTGGCCTGGCTGATCTGCCAGAAAGTCTCCTACCTCAGTGGTAAATGACTACGTTATAGAAGCAAAACTCACCAAAACGATTCATTAAAACCAGCCCTTTGCTCTGATTCTCTGCTCTCTTTTTCAAGCTTCTGATTAATATTTAAGTCTCCTAAATAAATTTTCCTACAGGGAGAAAAATGCCCAGACCATGGAAAGTTTAGGTTGTACCTAGTGATACTTCTTTCTTTCTTTCTTTCTTTTTTTTTTTGTTTTGTTAAGACAGAGTCTCACTCTGTTGCCTAGGCTGGAGTGCAGTGGTGCGATCTTGGCTCACTACAACCTCTGCCTACCAGGTTCAAGTGATTCTCCTGCCTCAGCCTCCCCAGTAGCTGGGATTACAGACGGGCGTCACCATGCCCAGCTAATTTTTGAATTTTTAGTAGAGACGATGTTTCACCATGTTGAAACTGGTCTCAAACTCCTGACCTCAGGTGATCCATCCACCTCGGCCTCCCAAAGTGCTGGGATTACAGGCGTAAGCCACCACGCCTGACCCCTAGTGATACTTCTGATGGATTAGCCTGGCCCACATTCAATTATTAAAAGAGCACAGCCAGAGGGGTAACAAGATGGCGACCGAGACAGCGGAGCTCCATAAGCTGAAGCTTGCTGAACTAAAGTAAGAATGAATGTCTTGCTCGTGGTTTGGAGACCAAGGAAATAAAGCAAGATTTTTTTTTTTTTTTTTGAGATAGAGTCTTGCTCTGTTGCCAGGCTGGAGTGCAATGGCACGATCTCGGCTCACTGCAACCTCTGACTCCCTGGTTCAAGGGATTCTCGCACCTCAGTAGTTTTGTGTAGTCTGTGTTGGGGGCTGGTTATCGAGAACAAGACCCCGCAAGATGGGTTATCATGGGGTGTTTCGATGGGAGGCCACAGAAAACCATGAGCCAGTGGAAACTATGGAATGAGAAAGACCTGGGTTCAGACACTGGGCTCCGCCCCTTATTAACTCTGTGACATTGAGAAAGTTCCTGAGTGTCTCAATGCCGGGGGCTTCTCTCCATGTCACAGGTCAGCTTGTGGCCACGGGGAATGCGAAGTGATAAGGCAGCCTTAGAGCCAGGTTCAGTCCTGCGTTTAGGTTTCAGGTGGAACACCCCATCAGGGTCCTAGCCTGTCCAAACCAGTTTTATCTACAGAGATCGTTAGTCTGTAGAAAGCAATGTAAGCCAGAGACCTGGCGGCCTCCAAGTCTGCCGGGTAGAAGGAGGTGGGAGGGCGCCTCCGGAGGCACATCAGGGAGCCCGGAGTTTCTTACCTTTGCCGCAGGCAGCTTTCAAAAAGAATTCACAGACAGCAGCGCCCGACTCTGTAGAAAGGAGAGAAAAGGAGAGGAATCAAAGAGGTGCAATTTGCTATTGACGATGTCTGAAGACAGTGGGAGGGAACCCTTCTGACCTCTGACCCACCAAGGGTTCAGGGTACAGGAAATAAAGTAGAAAAAATTTGCAAAGCCCAACCAAGCAAGGAAGAAGCTGCTGAAGTTAGTCATGCCCTACAAAATGAGACATACATTGAGAGCAGTCATTACCCAGTGCTTTGAGAGCCTCCTGTATATAAGATCCTTTCAAGGAGTTAAGAGTGGGTGGGGAAAGGAAGGCTGGAGTACGAGATCACAGAAATAATTTTTTTTTTTTTGAGATGGGGTTTCGCTCTAGTTGCCTGGGCTGGAGTGCAATGACGCGATCTTGGCTCACTGCAATCTCTGCCTCCCAGGTTCAAGCAATTCTCTTGCCTCAGCCTCCCAAGTAGCTGGGATTACAGGTGCCTGCCACCACGCCTGGCTAATTTTTGTATTTTTAGTAGAGACGGGGTTTCACCATGTTGGCCAGGCTGGTCTCGAACTCTTGACTTTAGGTGATCCACCCACCTCGGCCTCCCAAAGTGCTGGGATTACAGGCGTTGAGCCAAAGTGCCTGACACACAGGAATAAATTAATGGCCCCTAGCTCACACCTTCCTCCAGGAGGGCGAATTCACAGATACCTTAACATGAGGCAGAGGGAAGGAATGATCTCACAGAAGTACAGACAATCAGGGCCTCTGAGGAGGGTCAGGCTTCAAGGAAGAGGCAGTGCCTCTGAGATGCTAGTCCAGGGGGAAGCACATTAAGTGCAGAAACAGAGGACTGCTTTTAATATGCAACATCCGTACACAATTTTTTTTTTCTATTTTTTTGAGACAGAGTCTCGCTCTGTCGCCCAGGCTAGAGTGTGGTGGTGCGATCTTGGCTCACCGTAACCTCCGCCTCCCTGGTTCAAGAGATTCTCCTGCCTCAGCTTCCTGAGTAGCTGGAATTATAGGTGTACCATCATGCCTGGCCAATTTTTTTTGTATTTTTAGTAGAGATAGGGTTTTGCCATGTTGGCCAGGCTGGTCTCAAACTACTGGCTTCAAGTGATCCACCTACCTTGGCCTCCCAAAGTGCTGGGATTATAGATGTGAGCCACCACACCTGGCCCACATACAATTATTACAGGCTGGTCTCGAACTCCTGACCTTGTGATCCGCCTGCCTTGGCTTCCCAAAGTGCTAGGATTGAGCCACCGCACCCCACCCCACATACAATTATTAAAAGAGCACACCCGGAGGGGTAACAAGATGGTAACTGAGATGGTGGAGCTCCGTAAGCTGAAGCTTGCTAAACTAAAGCAAGAATGTCTTGCTTGTGGTTTGGAGACCAAGGGAATAAAGCAAGATCTTATCCACAGACTCCAGGCATATCTTGAAGAACATGCTGAAGAGGAGGCAAATGAAGATGTACTAGGAGATGAAACAGAAGAAGAAACAAACCCCTTGTCAAATAGGAAGAACCCCCTGAAAAAAACTGTTGATGTGGCAGCAGAGAAGAAAGTGGTGAAAATTACATCTGAAATACCACAGGCTGAGAGAATGCAGAAGAGGGCCGAACAATTCAGTGTACCTGTGAGCTTGGAGAGTAAGATCAAGTAAAATCAGGCAGCTAGGTTTGGGATTTCTTCAGTTCCAACAAAAGTCTGTCATCTGAACACACCTATGGTTAACTTGGATAAGCCGAAGGAAAGAGCTCAAAGATTTGGTTTGAATGTGTCTTCAATCTCCAGAAAGTCTGAAGATGATAAGAAACTGAAAAAGAGGAAGGAGCGATTTGGGATTGTCACAAGTTCAGCTGGAACTGGAACCACAGAGGATACAGAGGCAAAGAAGAGGAAAAGAGCAGAGCGCTTTGGCATTGCCTGATGAAAGGTTCTTGATACTTTCTGTTCTCCAGTGTTTTCCACTTCTCTCATTCTTCTTGGTCACATATATACTAAATGCAGTCTTGCCTTGCAATGAGGGAGCAGGTACCCCAGGTAAAACTGTGAACTGCCGCGGCAGTTTGACTTATTGCTGTTTCAGCTTTAAGGTTGTTGTGTTTTTGTTTTTGATTATATTGCTTGTTTTTTTTTTTTTTTTTGAGACGGAGTCTCGCTGTTGCCCAGGCTGGAGTGCAGTGGTGTGATCTCGGCTCACTGCAGGCTCCGCCCCCCCGGGGTTCACACCATTCTCCTGCCTCAGCCTCCCGAGTAGCTGGGACCACAGGCACCTGCCACCTTGCCCAGCTAATTTTTTGTATTTTTAGTAGAGACGGGGTTTCACCGTGTTAGCCAGGATGGTCTCGATCTCCTGACCTCGTGATCTGCCCGCCTCGGCCTCGCAAAGTGCTGGGATTACAGGTGTGAGCCACAACGCCCGGCCGATTATGTTGCTTGTTAATACGAAAGAAAAGAAAAGAAAAAAAAAGCACAGCCTTTCATTCCCACAGTCGGAGTGTGCTGGAATTCAGTGGGCTCCAGGGACCAGCTGTTCTGATGAGTCCAGGAATTCACCAGCCCCAGCTGCCAGACTAAACTGACCTTGGCATCAGAAACAGTTTCCTCTACAAGTAACCATTTTAGAATTGCTGAAAAACCAATGACAGCATCTCTGAAGCCCACTTAACATGCCTCCCCTTGCTAAATCACAAAAGATTCCTTGGCTTCTTGGAAGCAAGCAGATTTTGCTAGGACACAGCTGAGGTTATAGAACTTATGGCTGTCACAGGGAGGTCACTCCATTTGCATCTCAAAAAGTCTGAAAGTGGCCAGGTGCGGTGACTCATGTCTGTAATCCTAGCACTTTGGGAGGCTGAGGCGGGTGGATCACTTGACATCAGGAGTTCAAGACCAGCCTGGCCAATATGGTGAAACCCCATCTCTACTAAAAATGCAAAAATTAGTCAGACATGGTGGCACGTGCCTGTAATCCCAGCTACCTGGGAGGCTGAGGCAGGAGAATCACTTGAACCCAGAGGCAGAGGTTGCAGTGAGCCAAGATCGCGTCACTGTGCTCCAGCCTGGGTAACAGAGCAAGACTCTGTCTCAAAAAAAACAAAAAGAAAAGAAAAGAAAAAATTCTGAAAGTACTTCTGGTCTCTCTCTTTAGAGGTTAGAGTTGCTTCTGCTCAGAAATCCACAGTTCTGGGAACTGAGTCTCATGTGGATGGGATGAGTATGCCTTATGGGCAAAGTGACAGTTCTTCCCAAAACTCAGATGGGGATGAAGAGGAGGGATGGGTGAGGAAGGGCTGTGGCCTCACTAGGCTTTAACTGAACAGGATATGGACAAGCAGCGAGTGTGGAGGGTGCCTACCGACTCTGAAGCCCTGGCTGGGGCAGCACCCATGGCTAGGCGTGTCCCTGGCCTCAGGAACAGGTATGTGGGCCCCTCGCCACTGTACCTCCCCTCACAGGCTTGTGGATGTGTCATATGGCAGAAGGGTGGGAGGAAAAGAGCTGCCCTGCGTGGGTGGTTCCATGGTCTCAAGCTAGTGCCATCAAGACAGGAAAAGGCCGGCTGGGCACAGTGGCTTATGCCCGTAATCCCAGCACTTTGGGAGGCCGAGGCAGGTGGATCATTTAAGGTCAGGAGTTCAAGACCAGCCTGGCCAACATGGTGAAACCTCATCTCTACTAAAAATACAAAAATTAGTTGGGCGTGGTGGCGGGCGCCTATAATCCCAGCTACTCAGGAGGCCAAGGCAGCAGAACTGCTTGAACCTGGGAGGTGGAGGATGCAGTGAGCCGAGATCGCACCATTGCACTCCAGCCTGGGTGACAAAAGCAAAACTCTGTCTCAAAAAAAAAAAAAAAAAAAAGACAGGAAAAGGCCACATGTGCAGGGATGATCACAAGAGTTGAGGGGTAGGTAAGAGGGGGTGTGTGTGAATTTGAGCAGCTGCTTTTTAGGGGGTGTACAGTGGTGATGGTGTTTGTGCCTGTGTCAAATAGGGTGGTCTGATGATGTCTCCTTATAAGCACTATCTTGTCTTCTTGAAGACTTAATTAATTTCCAATGACACTATCTTGTACAGAAGTATCACCATGTAAAGTTGTGGGACAGGCAGAAAAAAAAAATTATATATATATATATATGCCAGGTGCAGTGGCTCATGCCTGTAATCCCAGTACTTCCGAAGGCCGAGGTAAAAGGATCACTTGAGCCCAGGAGTTCAAGACCAACCCTGGGAAACATGATGAAATAGTGTCTCTACCAAGAAATACACACAAAAAAATTTGCCAGGCGTGTTGGTGCATGCCTGTGGTCCCAGCTACTTGGGAGACTGAGGTGGGAGGATTGCTGGAGCCTGGGAAGTCGAGGCTGCATTGAGCCATGATTGCATCACTGCACCCAGCCTGGGCGACAGAGGGGCCCCTGTCTCAAAAGCAAACAAACAACAACAAAAAAGACACATAAAGGGACAGACTCAGAGGTCACATGTGCATGAGAAGGTGTGACCGCCTGAGGGGAGTGAGGCTGCTGGGAGCGGTGGGAGACCCCGCTGGTAGTTGTGGGCGACAGCACACAACACTGGAGAGCTTGCCCACCTCTGCTATGCACTGAGTGATTGTCAGCAAGTCCCTTCCCCCGCTTGGGTCTCAGTTTCCCCATCTGTGGATTGAACTCAGTGACTTCCACAAGCCCCCAAACTTTAAGGTTATAGCATTAGATTTCAAGTATGTCCAGATAGGAAAGAAGACACAAAGAAAACTACTGGTTTCTTTTAAAGTACAAGATATCCCACCGAGTAGGAGGTGGGAAGCCAGGAGCCACCATATGAAGGGGAGCAGTGAAGGGAGTTCAGGCCAAGGGTCCACACCAGCTGCTGGGTGTGATGAATAACTCAGAGTTGGGGTCCAGAAAAAAGTAGGGACGGGCCAAAAACTATGGATGAGCTCCCAGGAGAGTGAGTCCTAGAAGGGAATTTGAGAGTCTAGCTGGGGTCTCCTACAGAAAGGTGGTCCTTCCCTCAGCACGTCTCCTCCAACCGCCTAGTTTTGATGAAATCAAGAAGAGACGCTCAATGTAGCGGGTGTGATATCCTAGTACTCTCCTGCAGTTGGGAGAGTGTTGAGGGAGAGTTCCAATCCAGGATAACCCACCCTTATTCAAGAATTAAGCGAACAGACAAGGTCCTACCCTCCTACAGATTACCTTTGAACAGCCGCAGAGGGCCAAAGATCCGAGGCAGTGAACTCCTGAGTCCGAGTGAGCGGAAAAGGAGTCCCCAGACGGTGGAAATGGGGGCCTGGGAGTCAGGAGTCCTGAAACTAAGGGGAGCGTCCCGGGATCCAGAAGAGGAGGTCTCAGGATGGAGTGGGAAGAGTCTCGGGACCACAGATGAGGGAGTTCGGTAACTAAAGGGGAGGATCCCAGGACCCGGAGGAGGTGGGAGGGACTCTCAAGACCTAGAGGGAGGAGTCCCGCGACCAAAGGGGAGGGGTCCCAGGATCCAGAGGAAGCTGGGGGAGGTCTCAGGACCGAGGCGAGGGAGTCCCGGGATCACAGAGGAGCGGGTCCCGGGTTCGAGTCGCTCTTGCCCTCCCGCCCGGGCCCCGCGCTCACTGTCCATGCCGGGGAAGGGCAGCGGCTGCGCCCCCAGCTGCTGCTCCACCGCGATCTCCAAGTCAAACTTGATGTGGTCCACGCTGGCGATGATTTCCTGCATGGCGGCGGCGGCGGCCCCACCGGCCCGGCTCCCCCTCGGTCTCCTGCAGCCTTCTCGCCTTTACCCGCCGCCGGCCCCGCCGCGCACACTCCTCCTTCGCTTCGCCTCGCCGCCGCCGCCGCCGCCCGAGGGATGCCGGGAGCGCCCGGAGCCCGCGCCGGCCCTTGCGCCTGTCCAGGCACTGCCAATCGAGACTCCGCCGTTCCGCTAGTCCCAGCTAGCCGCCAGCCGAACGCCGGCCTCGCCAGAAACCTGAAACCAGCCGCGTGAGTCGGCGACGCGGATTGCGCCTGCGCGCTTGGGGAGAGGGTGACCCGAGGAAGAGACTGGTTCGCCGCGGGGACCGGGCAGGGCTCCTCGTCGGAGTGCACTGCGCCGGACACTTCAAGTGAGTTCCTGTGTGATCCTCGCAGGAGCCCCGGGACCCGGGCCAAGACATGCCAGAGGGGAAGGAAGTGCCCGAGCCGGGATTGGAGCTGGGGGCGTCTGAGGAGGGAAACTGAGGCTGCAGAAGTCCGTGTGGAGAGGGGTCGGCGTTGGCCTGAGGGTCCGGGTGGGCCTCTGAGGAGGGGCGGGTCTCTCCGAGGAAGGACGGCCGCAGCGTGTCTCTAATTCAGGGTTTTTTCTCGCTCTGTGGCCCAGGCTGGAGTACAGGGGTACGATCATAGCTCACTGCAGTCAACTTCTCAGACTCAAGCGATCCTCCCACCTCAGCCTCCCGAGTAGCTGGAACTACAGACGCTGCACCACCACGCTTGGCTAATTTTTAAAATTTTATTTTTAATTTTTGTAGAGACGGCGGGGTTGGGGGGGCAGGTGGCGGGTCTTGCTATGTTGCCCAGGCTGGTCTCGAACTCCTGGCCCCAGGCCCAAAGCGATCCTCCTGCTTGGGCCTCCCAATGTGCTGGAATTGCAGGCATGAGCCACTATACAGCCTAATTCAGGGTTTTTTTTAACCAGGGTGGGGTAATGAGCTTGTGTAGGAATAAAATGACACCCCTATTTTTCTCTATGTGAAGTATAGCATTTCCTTTCCTGATTGCTGGAGCAGCCTTAGCAGTGCCTGAAACTGTGAGGGTGAGTGTAAATGATAGTTCCAGATAACAGTTTGTGCAGGGCCAGGCATGGTGGCTCACACCTGTAACCTCAGCATTTTGGGAGTCTGAGGCGAGAGGATCACGTGAGGTCAGGAGTTCGAGACCAGCCTGGACAGGATGGCAAAACCCCGTCCCTACTGAAAATATAAAAATTGGCCTGGAGTAGTGGCGCGTTCCTGTAATCCCAGCTACTTGGGAGGCTGAGGCATGAGCATGGCTTAAACCCGGGAGGCAGAGGTTGCATTGAGCCGAGATTGTACCACCCCACTCCAGCCTGGTGACAGAGTGAGACTCAAAAAAAAACCAGTTTGTGCAGCAACTACAAGGTGGTATCTTAAGCTGTCACTTACATTTATTACTGCTTTGAAATTATGATAGAGTCGGCCGGGCACGGTGGCTCACGGCTGTAATCCCAGCACTTCGGGAGACCGAGGCGGGCGGATCACAAGGTCAAAAGATCCAGACCATCCTGGCCAACATGGTGAAACCCTGTCTCTACTAAAAATACAAAAATTAGCTGGGCGTGGTGGCATGCGTCTGTAGTCCCAGCTCCTGGGGAGGCTGAGGCAGGAGAATCGCTTGAATCCGGGAGGCGGAAATTGCAGTGAGCCGAGGTCACGCCACTGTACTCCAGCCTGAGAACAGAGTGAGAGACTGTCTCAAAAAAAAAAAAAAGAAAAGAAATTATGATAGGGTCTTGTTATTTCATACATTGAAAATAAGCATCTATACTAGTATAGCAGAAATTTGTTTTTAAAGCATTTTGATGCCATTTCAATATCATTGCTTTTTGTTTTGTAATTCTGTGTATTGTAATTAATGCACGTAAGGCAGGGCATGGAGGCTTACGCCTGCAATCCCAACACTTAGGGAGGCCAAGGCTGGAGGATTGCTTGAGGCCAGGAGTTCTAGACCAGCCTGGCAACATAGGGAGACTCCATCTCTACAAAAAAATACAAAAAATTAGACAGGTATGGTGGTGTGCACCAGTAGTGCTAGTTAATTGAGAGGCTGAGGTAGGAGGATCACTTGAGCCCAGGAGTTGGAGGTTGCAGTGATTGTGCATTTGCACTCCACTGTGCCATCGCACTCCAGCCTGGGCAACATGAAGACCCCATTCCACAAAAAAGAAAATTACATAAACACCATGCTTGTAAGAAGGAGTGGCAGGGCTTGCCAGATGCAGAATGATAAAGGCCCCCTGCACTAGTTTCACAAAAGGTGCTGGTCAGGACAATCATCAATGCGTTACATGGACCTGAGTTCAAAGCCAGCCCAGCCCAAGCTGGCCAGTCTCACCCACTGCACTGCTGCAGGACCCCAGCAAGTCTCTCCCCTTGCTGGGCCTAGTTTTTTGTTTGTTGTTGTTGTTGTTGTTTTGAGATGGAGTCTTGCTCTGTCGCTCAGGCTGGTGCAATGGCGCGATCTTGGCTCACTGCAACCTCTGCCTCCCACGTTCAAGTGATTCTCCTGCCTCAGCCTCCCAAGTAGGTGGGATTACAGGGGCACGCTGTCACGCCCAGCTAATTTTTATATTTTCGGCAGAGATAGGGTTCACCACGTCAGGCTGGTCTCGAACTCCTGACCTGAGGGGATCCACCCACCTTGGCCTCCCAAAGTGCTGGGATTACAGGCGTGAGCCACCGCTCCTGGCCTACTGGGCCTAGTTTTTAATCTGTTCAATCTGCCATCACTTGTAAGACTTTTCCAATCACAACCTTCTAATATAACCAGACTTTAAAATACTTTAGGCTGGGCATGGTGGCTCATTGCTGTAATCCCAGTGCTTTGGGAGGTCGAGGCGAGAGGATTGCTTGAGTCCAGGAGTTCAAGACCAGCCTGGGCACATAGCAAGACCCTGTCTCTACCAAAAAATAAAATTAACCAGGCATAGTGGCTCACACCTGTAGTTCCAGCTACTCGGGAGGCTGAAATGGGAGGATCGCTTGAGCACAGGAGGGTGGGGCTGCAGTGAGCTATGTCTGACCTGAACCTAGGCTTTCTAACCTCTGGGCCCATACTTCTTATTTTATTCATTATTATTATTATTTTTTTTTTTTCTGAGACAGAGTCTCACTGTCACTCAGGCTGGAGTGCAGTGGCGCGATCTCAGCTCACTGCAAGCTCCGTCTCCTGGGTTCAAGCGATTCTCCTACCTCAGTCTCCTCAGTAGCTGGGATTAGACGTGTAGCACCACACCCAGCTCATGTTTTTTGTATTTTTAGTAGAGATGGGGTGTCGCCAGGCTGGTCTCGAACTGATCTGCCCGCCTCGGCCTCCCAAAGTGCTGGGAGTGCAGGCATGAGCCACCGCCCCTGGCCTGTTCTTTTTCTTTCTTTCTTTTCTTTTTTTTTTCGAGACAGAGTCTCACTCTGTCACCCAGATTGGAGTATGGTGGCGCAATCTCAGCTCATTGCAAGCTCCATCTCCCAGGTTCAGGTGATTCTCCTGCCTCAGCCTCCTGAGTAGCTGGGATTACAGGCGCACAGCACCACGCCTGGCTAATTTTTGTATTTTTCATAGAGATGGGGTTTCACCATGTTGTCCAGGCTGGTCTCAAACTCCTGACCTCAAGTGATATGCCAGCCTCGACCTCCCAAAGTGCTGGGATTACAGGCATGAGCCACCGCGCCTGGCCTGGGCCCATACTTGTAACCACTTCTTTCTTTCTGCCTTTTGTGACTAGGAACTGAGTTGACTCTCTTAGTTTTCCTCATATATTCCAGGCCCTGGAGGGACAGGAAAGCCAGAAATGGACTTCGTGAGACTCGCTCGACTGTTCGCCAGGGCCCGCCCCATGGGACTGTTCATCCTGCAACACCTGGACCCCTGTAGAGCCAGGTGGGCAGGAGGCAGGGAGGGGCTGATGCGGCCACTGTGGGCGCCCTTCAGCAGCTCCTCCTCTCAGCTGCCCCTCGGCCAGGAGCGCCAGGAAAACACGGGCAGCCTGGGCTCTGACCCGAGCCACTCCAACTCCACGGCCACGCAGGAAGAAGACGAGGAGCAGGAGGAGAGTTTTGGGACCCTCTCTAACAAATACTCCTCCCGGAAACTATTCCGCAAATCCGCAGCCCAGTTCCATAACCTGCGGTTTGGGGAACGGAGAGATGAGCAAATGGAACCGGAGCCCAAATTATGGCGAGGCCGGAGAAACACCCCGTACTGGTACTTCTTGCAGTGCAAACGCCTGATCAAGGAAGGGATGGTAAGGGGCACTTTGGGTTCTGTGGCTCCTGGCTTCTTTCCCCTGGCGGCTCAGTGTTTTGCAAGGGGTCACCTGACTTTCCCAGCCTCTAAGTTTTGGGCCTACCCTGTTGAACTGCCAGCCTTATGGCTGTAAGTATCGCGACCCTTTGCCATCCTCCACCGCAGTTTTATTTTATTGTTTTTTTTTTTTTTTTTTGTAGAGACGGAGGTTGCACTGAGCTGATCTTACCACTAGACTCCAGCCTGAGTCACAGAACAAGAGTCTGTCTCAAAAAAAAAAAAGGAAAAAGAAAAGTGAATCCTCCACACCCTTCTAGCATTCCCTGCTTTAGGTTTTTTTTATGACAGGATCTCACTGTGTCGCCCAGGCTGGAGTGCAGTGGCACGATCTTGGCTCACTGCAGCCTCCGCCTCCTGGGGAATTCAAGCAATTCTCCCACCTCAACATCCTGAGTAGCTGGGATTACAGGCATGTGCCACCACACCTGGCCAATTTTTGTATTTTTAGTAGAGATGGGGTTTCTCCATGATGGCCAGGCTGGTCTCAAACTCCAGACCTCAGGTGATCCGCCCGCCTTGGTCTCCCGAAATGCTGGGACTACAAACATGAGCCATTACACCTGGCCACTGCTTTAGTTTTGTTCGTACCACCTGTCATCACTTGATATACTGTGTGTCTTTCTTAATTATCCCATTTCATGTCTGTCTGGTTTGTTTTTTTGTTTTTGTTTTTGTTTTTGTTTTTGTTTTTGAGATGGAGTCTTGCACCGTCACCCAGGCTGGAGTGCAGTGGTGAAATCTCGGCTCACCGTAGCCTCTGCCTCCCGGGTTCAAGCAATTCTTCTGCCTTAGCCTTCCAAGTAGCTGGGATTACAGGTGTGCGCCACCATGCCTGGCTAATTTTTGTATTTTTAGTAGAGACGGGGTTTCACCATGTTGGCCAGGCTGGTCTCGAATTCCTGACCTTGTGATCTGCCCGCCTCAGCCTCCCAAAGTGCTGGGATTACAGGCGTGAGCCACTGCGCCTGGCCTCATGTCTGACTTTCCACACCAAAACATGAGCTCCAAGAAGGAGCTCTCTCTTGTTCCCAGCCGTATATGCAGTGGATAGACCTTGTCTGGCTCATTGAAGCACTCAGTAATTATTGTTTGAATGAACAGATGAAAATAATGAAGGAATAAAGGAATGAACTGAGGCTTCACCGGGGAAATGGTGTGAGGTGAGGGATGGGGCAGAAACAGCGGGGGGCCCAGGGGGTTTGCAGTCACCCAGGGCCGCCGTCCTCCACCATTTTAGGAGGGTCCCTCAGCTTCAACCTCCCTCTCTCTGCTGAGGGTCTCTGGGGCCATTCTGAGCCCCTGCCCTGTTGCGTCTTCCCTGCAGCTGGTTGAAGCCCTGGACCTGTTTGAGAGGCAGATGCTGAAGGAGGAGCGATTGCAGCCCATGGAGAGCAACTACACGGTGCTGATTGGGGGCTGCGGGCGGGTTGGCTACCTGAAGAAGGCCTTCAACCTCTACAACCAGGTGCGTGTGGGCGCAGGGCAGCCGGGGTGAGGCTCTGAAAAGCTGGGGGCGGATCCCAAGTGTGCCACTTGCTAGTGCTTTACACTGGGCAGGTGACTTCACCTCCCTGGCCTCAGAGTCATCTCCTTAAAATGGTGGTGATTGTGGGTGATAAACGAGATGACATGGAAAGCCCTTTAGCACCTGCCTGGACTGTGGCGGTCCCCATGTTCCCTTTCTTTTCCCTTCAAAAAAAAACAGAGGGAGCCTCACTCTGTCGCCTAGGCTGGAGTGCAGTCATAGCTCACTGCAGCCTCCAACTCCTTGGCTCAAGAGTTCCTCCTGCCTCAGCCTCGCCAGTAGCTCTGAGCACAGGTGTGTGGCACCATATCTGGCTAATTTTTAAGTTTTTTGTAGAGGTGGGATTGTGCTGCGTTGTCTAGGCTGGTCTCTAACCCCTGGCCATCCGCCTCAGCCTCCCAAAGTGCTGGGATTACAGGTCACAGCCCAGCCACCGCATCTGCTCCTCTGAAGGGGGCCAGCCCCTCCACACCTGTGGGTGTTTCTCGTCAGGTGGGACGAGACACTGAGAAAAGAAATAAGACACAGAGACAAAGTATAGAGAAAGAACAGTGGTCCCCTGGGACCGGTGCTCAGCATACGCTCAGCATCCCGCATACAGAGGACCTGCGCTGCGCAGGCACTGGTCTCTTGAGTTCCCTCAGTATTTATTGATCACTATCTCTACCATCTCGGAGAGGGGGATGTGGCAGGACAATAGGGTAATGGGGAGAGGGTCAGCAGGAAAATATGTGAGCAAAGGTCTCTGTGTCATAAATAAGTTTAAGGAAGGGTGCTGTGCTTTGATGTGCACCTACACAACATCTGGTGCATCAAAGAGCAGTATTGTCTCCAGCAGGTCCCACCTCCAGCCCTGAGGCGGTTTTCGCCTATCTCAGTAAATAGAACACACAATCTGGTTTTACACCCAAGACATTCCATTCCCAGGGACGAGCAAGGAGACAGATGCCTTCCTCTTATCTCAACTGCAAAGAGGCCTTCCTCTTTCACTAACCCTCCTCAGCACAGACCCTTTATGGGCGTCGGGCTGGGGGACAGGCTGGGAGACGGTCAGGTCTTTCCCTTCCCACAAGGCCATATCTCAGGCTATCACATGGGGAGAAACCTTGGACAATACCTGGCTTTCCTGGGCAGAGGTCCCTGCGGCCTTCCGCAGTGTATTGTGTCCCTGGGTACTCAGGATTGGAGAATGGCGATGACTTTTATCAAGCCTACTGCCTTCAAGCACTTTTTTTAACAAAGCACACCCTGCACAGCCCTAAATCCATTAAACCTTGAGTCAACACAGCTCATGTCTCTGCAAGCACAGGGTTGGGGCTAGGGTTACAGTTTAACAGCATCTCAAGGCAGAAGAATTTCTCTTAGTACAGAACAAAATGGAGTTTCTTGTGTCTACTTCTTTCTACATAGACACAGTAACAGTCTGATCTCTCTTTCTTTTCCCTACAGTCCTTTTTTTTTTTTTGGAGACAGAGTCTCGCTCTGTCACCCAGGCTGGAGTGCAGTGGTGCGACCTCGGCTCACTGGAATCTCCGCCTCCTGGGCTCGAGCAATTCTCATACCTCAGCCTCCCGAGTAGCTGGGACTACAGGCGCACATGCCACCATGCCTGGCTCATTTTGTTTGTATTTTTAGTAGAGACAGCGTTTCACCATGTTGGCCAGGCTGGTCTCCTGACCTCAAGTGGTCCACCCGCCTTGGCCTCCCAAAGTGCTAGAATTACAGGCGTGAGCCACCGCACCCAGCCCATTACATCTATTTTAAAAAACTATTATTTTTGGCCAGGTGCGGTGGCTCACGCCTGTAATCCCACCATTTTGGGAGCCCAAAGTGGGCGGATCACGAGGTCAAGAGATTGAGACCATCCTGGCCAACATGGTGAAACCCTGTCTCTACTAAAAATACAAAATTTAGCTGGGCGTGGTGGCACGTGCCTGTAGTCCCAGCTACTCGAGAGGCTGAGGCAAGGGAATCACTTGAACCCAGGAAGTGGAGGGAGGTCGTAGTGAGCCGAGATCACGCCACTGCACTCTAGCCTGGCGACAGAGTAAGACTCCATCTTAAAAAAAAAAGAAAAAAACACTAATATTTTTATTGTTTTTATTTATTTTATTTTATTTATTTATTTTTTTAAGACGGGAGTTTTGGCTCTGTCACCCTGGCTGGAGTGCAGTGGTGCGACCTCGGCTCAATGCAACCTCCACCTCCCAGGTTCAAGCAATTCTCCTGCCTCAGCCTCCCGAGTAGCTGGGATTAAAGGCGCCCACCACCATGCCCGGCTAATTTTTTTGTGTTTTTTGTAGAAGACGGGGTTTCGCCATGTTGGCCAGGCTGGTCTCGAACTCCTGACCTCAGGTGATCTGCCCACCTCAGCCGTCCAAAGTGCTGGGATTATAGGCGTGAGCCACGGCACCCAGCCTTGTTAATGTTTTTGGTGACTCACCTGCAGTGTGTCTCCCTTCTTGAGTGTAAGCTCAGTAAGGGTAGGCTGTGCCCACTCTGCTAACCCCAGGGCTGCTGCTGGGCAGGTAGTGAGTTGTCAGTGCACCTCTATGGAGTGCAGCAATACACGCAGCGCTTATATCATCCTCAAAGTAGGGACTGCCCTCTTTGCTTTTCAGATAAGGAAACTGAGGCACAGAGAGATGAAGGGACATGTCCAAGGCCACCCCACTTGAATGCACCGGGGCTGGGATTTGAGCCCCAGATGGCCTGACTCTAGCAGGGTTCTTTCTGCCGCTGAGCCGCCTATCGCCTGCCTTTGGCCAGATGGCCCTTCTCTGGCCAATAGCGAGTGCTAGGCTTCACCACGGATTGTCAACCCTGAGCACATGCCTTAGTCCCCTGGAGGCTCAGTAAGCTGAGTGTCACTCAGCTCCGGGGCTTGTGACTTACCAGATCAGGTGGCCCTGAGAATGTGCATTGTGCCACTGGTTCGGGGCCACCCCTAGAGCACTGCAGTGCATCCTCCCACTCGCCACAGGCATGCCTGGTTTCAAGGTGATGGTGTCATCCCCATTTTCGCGAGGAAGTGCTAACTTGCCCGGGAGCCCTCAGTTAGTAAGCACTACAGGCCCTTTCCCCTTGACCGGGTGGCCTGAAGGTGGGGACATCAGGAAGACCTTGCTGCCAGGACCCCAGGCCTGGAGTGGGCTGACAAGTGCCCAGGGCAGGGTAGCTCCTGTTTGGTGCATCTGGGTGTGTGGGCTCAGTTTTCAGAGTCCCTTCAATGTGTCTGAGTTTGGAGAGCTAGGCTCTGATGTGTCCATGGCTCTGCCTTAGAGCCTGGCCTGGTGGATGCAGTGACGGGGTCCTCTCCAGCCTCAGCCTCCTCTGGGGCAGCTGCTCACCTGTGCGTCCAGCTGATCCCGGGCCACCACTGAGCTTCTTCCATCTCCACAGATGAAAAAGCGGGACCTGGAGCCCTCGGACGCCACCTACACGGCCCTGTTCAACGTCTGTGCCGAGTCCCCCTGGAAGGACTCAGCTCTACAGAGTGCCCTGAAGCTCCGGCAGCAGCTGCAGGCCAAAAACTTCGAGCTCAACTTGAAAACATACCACGCGCTGCTGAAGATGGCTGCCAAGTGCGCAGACCTTAGGATGTGCCTCGATGTGTTCAAGGTGGGGCTTCCCCTGCCGTCCTGCTCCCCGTCATGGGGCTGGTCCCACGTGTCAGGGGCAGGGCTGTGGTGTCTGTCTCTCCTCATGTAGGAAGGCTCAGGGAGGATGAGACAGCCGGTATTGGGCCCTGGGGTTCACAGATGGATCTGATGAGACCTTACTGGAGGTTGTGTATGCCACCGTGTGCTGTGTCCTGCTTTGTGCACTCGAGGGAAGGCTTCCTAGAGACAGGGTCTTGCTATGTTGCCCAGGCTGGTCACAAAACTCCTGGCCTCAAGTGATCATCCTGCCTTGGCCTCCCAATGTGCCAGGATTACAGACATGAGCTACCATGCCCAGCCTGCTGCAGGTTCTCAGTGGGACGTCTTTGTTCCCTCCCCCAGGAAATCATCCACAAAGGGCACGTGGTCACAGAGGAGACCTTCAGTTTCCTGCTCATGGGCTGCATCCAAGACAAGAAGACGGGCTTCCGGTACGCCCTCCAGGTATGTCTCTCCCACCCCACCTTCCTGCCCTGCTTCCCCGGTGCCAGAGGTGCAAAATGGTGATCCTGTGAGCACCCACGATGGCCCTGTGCTGAGTATTTTTATATCTGTGCTCTTTTCTGAAAACCCAGCAGCCACTGTAGCCTCCATTCTACAGATGGCAGGGAGAGGAGGCCCTTGGAGATGGAATGAGGGTGGCCCCCGCCCCTCCCACCCTGCTTTGCAGTCGGCTCAGCCCCTCTAAACTCACCTTCCTTGAAAGCCTGCCACACACTCACCTGGGGACTTGTTCAACCCTCCCACAGCCCCATTAGCACTTCTGCAGGTGCAACCCAGGAGTCATTCATTCATTCATTCATTCATTTATTTTGAGATGGAGTCTCACTCTTGCCCAGGCTGGAGTGCAGTGGAGCGATCTCGGCTCACTGCAACCTCCGCCTCCCAGGTTCACGCGATACTCCTGCCTCAGCCTCCCGAGTAGTTGGGATTACAGGCGCCCGCCACCACGCCCAGCTAATTTTGTATTTTTAGTAGAGAAGGGTTTCACCATGTTGACCAGGCTGGTCTTGAACTCCTAGCCTCATGTGATCTGCCCGCCTGGGCCTCCCAAAGTGCTGGGATTACAGGTGTGAACCACAGCTCCCCGCTGGAGAGCTTTTTTTTTCTTTTTCTTTTTAATGTTTTTAAATTTTTTTTTTTTTTTTTTTGAGATGGAGTCTTGCTCTGTCGCCCAGGCTGGAGTACAGTGGCACGATCTCGGCTCACTGCAAGCTCCACCTCCTGGGTTCACACCATTCTCCCGTCTCAGCCTCCTGAGTAGCTGGGACTATAGGCGCCCGCCACCATGCCCAGCTAATTTTGTTTTTGTATTTTTAGTAGAGACAGAGTTTCACCATGTTAGCCTGGATGGTCTCGCTCTCCTACCTCGTGATCCGCCCGCCTTGCTCTCCCAAAATGCTAGTATTACAGGCGTGAGCCACCGCGCCCGGCCAAATTTTTTTTTTTTTTTTAATTGATCATTCTTGGGTGTTTCTCGCAGAGGGGGATTTGGCAGGGTCATAGGACAATAGTGGAGGGAAGGTCAGCAGATAAACAAGTGAACAAAGGTCTCTGGTTTTCCTAGGCAGAGGACCCTGCGGCCTTCCGCAGTCTTTGTGTCCCTGGGTACTTGAGATTAGGGAGTGGTGATGACTCTTAACGAGCATGCTGCCTTCAAGCATCTGTTTAACAAAGCACATCTTGCACCACCCTTAATCCATTTAACCCTGAGTGGACACAGCACATGTTTCAGAGAGCACAGGGTTGGGGGTAAGGTCACAGATCAACAGGATCCCAAGGCAGAAGAATTTTTCTTAGTACAGAACAAAATGAAAGGTCTCCCATGTCTACTTCTTTCTACACAGACACGGCAACCATCCGATTTCTCAATCTTTTCCCCACCTTTCCCCACTTTCTATTCCACAAAACCGCCACTGTCATCATGGCCCGTTCTCAATGAGCCGCTGGGCACACCTCCCAGACGGGGTGGTGGCCGGGCAGAGGGGCTCCTCACTTCCCAGCAGGGGCGGCTGGGCAGAGGCGCCGCTCACCTCCCGGATGGGGCGGCTGGCCGGGCGGGGGGCTGACCCCCCCCATCTCCCTCCCGGACGGGGCGGCTGGCCGGGCAGAGGGGCTCCTCACTTCCCAGTAGGGGCGGCCGGGCAGAGGCGCCCCTCACCTCCCGGACGGGGCGGCTGGCCGGGCGGGGGGCTGACCCCCCCCACCTCCCTCCCGGACGGGGCGCCTGGCCTGGCGGGGGCTGACCCCCACCTCCCTCCCGGACGGGGTGGCTGCCGGGCGGAGACGCTCCTCACTTCCCAGACGGGGTGACTCCCAGGCGGAGGGGCTCCTCACTTCTCAGACGGGGCGGTTGCCAGGCAGAGGGTCTCCTCATTTCTCAGACGGGGCGGCCGGGCAGAGATGCTCCTCACTTCCTAGATGGGATGGCGGCCGGGAAGAGGCGCTCCTCACTTCCTAGATAGGTTGGTGGCTGGGCAGAGACGCTCCTCACTTTCCAGACTGGGCAGCCAGGCAGAGGGGCTCCTCACATCCCAGACGATGGGCGGCCAGGCAGAGACGCTCCTCACTTCCCAGACGGGGTGGCGGCCGGGCAGAGGCTGCAATCTTGGCACTTTGGGAGGCCAAGGCAGGCGGCTGGGAGGTGGAGGTTGTAGCGAGCCGAGATCACACCACTGCACTCCAGCCTGGGCACCACTGAGCACTGAGTGAATGAGACTCCGTCTGTAATCCCGGCACCTCGGGAGGCCAAGGCTGGTGGATCACTCGCGGTTAGGAGCTGGAGACCAGCCCGGCCAACACAGCGAAACCCCGTCTCCACCAAAATAATACAAAAACCAGTCAGGCGTGGTGGCGCGCGCCTGCAATCGCAGGCACTCGGCAGGCTGAGGCAGGAGAATCAGGCAGGGAGGTTGCAGTGAGCCGAGATGGCAGCAGTACAGTCCAGCTTCGGCTGGGCATCAGAGGGAGACCGTGGGGAGAGGGAGAGGGAGAGGCCCGGCTGATTTTTTAAATGTTTTACAGTTGTTTTGAGACACTCTCGCTCTGTCACCCAGGCTGGAGTGCTGTGGCATGATCTCGGCTCACTGCAACCTCGATCTCTGGGTTCAAGTGATTCTCCCACTTCAGCCTCCTGAGTAGCTGGGACTGTGGGCATGCAATACCACACCCAATAATTTTTGTATTTTTAGTAGAGATGGGGTTTCACCATGTTGGCCGGGCTGGTCTCGAACTCCTGATCTCAAGGAGTCTGCCCGCTTTAGCTTCCTAAAGTGCTGGGATTACAGGCGTGAGCCACTGCGCCTGGCGTATTTTTTTGAGGCAGGGTCTTGCTATGTTGCGCGGTCTTGTCTGGAACTCCTGGTCTCAAGGGATCCTCCCATCTAAAACTCCCAAGGTGCTGGGATTCCAGGCGTGAGCCCTGCGCCCAGCTGCTGAATGGGAGCACCCAGCTGACGTTTGTCTCTTCCCTGGCAGGTGTGGCGGCTGATGCTGAGTCTGGGGCTACAGCCGAGCCGGGACAGCTACAACCTGCTGTTGGTGGCAGCTCGGGACTGTGGCCTAGGGGACCCCCAGGTGGCCTCAGAGCTGCTTCTGAAGCCCAGGGAGGAGGTGACTGTGCTTCAGCTCCCAGTGAGCAGGCAGCGGCCAAGGAGGACAGCCCAGGCCAAGGCAGGCAACCTCATGTCAGCCATGCTGCATGTGGAGGCCCTGGAGAGGCAGCTGTTTCTGGAACCTTCTCAGGCACTTGGGCCTCCAGAGCCTCTGGAAGCCAGAGTGCCCGGCAAGGCCCAACCAGAGGTGGATACTAAGGCAGAGCCCAGCCACACAGCAGCCCTCACCCCAGTGGCCCTGAAGCCACCTCCCGTGGAGCTGGAAGTCAACCTCCTGACCCCCGGGGCCGTTCCCCCTACAGTGGTCTCCTTTGGAACAGTGACCACCCCAGCTGACCGGCTGGCCTTGATAGGGGGCCTGGAGGGCTTCCTGAGCAAGATGGCAGAGCACAGGCAGCAGCCCGACATCAGGACCCTCACGCTACTGGCCGAGGTGGTGGAGTCCGGGAGTCCTGCAGAGTCCTTGCTGCTGGCCCTCCTGGATGAGCACCAGGTAGAGGCCGACCTGACATTCTTTAACACGCTGGTGAGAAAGAAGAGCAAGCTGGGAGACCTGGAGGGGGCCAAGGCGCTGTTGCCGGTCCTGGCAAAGAGGGGCCTCGTCCCCAACCTGCAGACATTCTGCAACCTGGCCATCGGGTGCCACAGGCCGAAGGACGGTCTACAGCTTCTCACAGACATGAAGGTGAGTGGACTCGGGCCTGGGCAGGACACCCGTGGTGCTCAGGAGCACTCTGCAGCTCAGGAGGAAAGTTTGAGGGGTCTGCAGACCCCCCACCTGGAGAGGATGAACTGTGCATGGGGCAAAGAGAGTGGGGTCAATGACCTTCTGGTCTTTGGTCCCATTTTGGGGGAAGCAGACCCCAGCGAGTGCTTCAGGGCTGGGCGTAGAGACACACGGATGTTCCCATCCGGAAGAAGGTGGCCGTGGGTTGACACAGGGCTGGGGAGAGGCCTCTGCCCCAACACTCTAGGGGTATGGCAGGGATTCTCAGAATTCCTGAGGGGCCGTGGGCAGTTTTCAAAGCCCCCGAGGTCTGTGCCTCCCACCTAACCCCCATTGGAAGTGCTGCGTGGATTTCATCCGACCACAGCAGAGGCTGCGTCCTGGGTTGTCGGTGTCCCCAGGTCCATCATCCTCTGGCTGTTTTCCTGGACCCTACCGGGCTCACCCAGCCAAGGCTTGCACTTTTCTAGGCCAACCACCACCTGGTGACCGTGCGTCACCAGGAAGCCCACCCCAGGGAGCAAGGAGGTGGTGTCTCCCACATCATTTTCTGCCTGAGTCAGTCGGTGTCTGAGAGCAGCACGAGCGTCCTTTTCCGCAGCTTCTTTAGGGCTGAGCAGAGGGGCTGGGCTTGGCTTTCCTGCTGGAGAGGGATATTCAGCACATTGTTGCTGCCAAGTTTGCCTTGCTGGCCCTGGCCGCTGGTCCCGGGAGCCAGCTTGATTGACAGAGGGTGGGAGCTGCTGGGTCCCAATGGCTGCCATCATCTTGCTGATTCTACGATGTCCCTGTGTTCTAGAAGTCCCAGGTGACCCCCAACACTCACATCTACAGTGCCCTCATCAACGCGGCCATCAGGAAGCTGAACTACACCTATCTCATCAACATCTTGAAGGACATGAAGCAGAACAGGGTCCCGGTGAACGAAGTGGTCATCCGCCAGCTGGAGTTTGCAGCCCAGTACCCTCCCACCTTTGACCGGGTGTGTGCCCCAAGCTCAAAAGCTCATCAGCTCCTTCACCATTGCTACCCCCTCCCCCCACCACCCAACCCCGGTTCTGGCCCTTGGGATTGTGTTGCCATGCTTGAAACTGTCCAGCAGCTTCCCTTAGGAGCAGTACCCAAGTCTGTAGACCACAGCCTGCGAGTCCCTGTCCGCGTGGCTCATCTCATGTCTCAGCCTTGCGTTTGCTTTCTCTGTCTGTCCCAGTGGCCTTCTGTCAGTTCGCAGAGGCCACCAACCTCTTGCCTGCTTCGGGATTGGTGTTCCCGCTGCCTCAGGTGGCACCCACTTTTCCTGGAGGTCTCTGCTTAAGTGGCCCTCAGACATGCCCAGCTGGCTGCCGCTCTGACCTGGGATGAAAGTCTCCCCTCCCCCTTCCCGCTCTGTTCCTTTATGCCGTGTCCTACAGTCTTGGATCATGTGCTCATGGGCAGCCCTGGCCTTCCCTGTATCAGGCTTCTGGAGGCAGAGGCTGTCTGCCGTGCTCATCTGGGTCCCCAGCACCTGCACGTTGCTGGGTACTCCAAACAGGTTGTCGCTTGCTCAGGGACTGGGCAGGCAGTGAAGTGGCGTCATTGTCTGGGGTGAATACCCGAGATTTGTTGTGAGCCAAGATCGCACCACTGCACTCCAGCCTGGGCGATAGATGGAGACTTGGTCTCAAGAAAAAAAAGAGGTTAAGAGCTGAAGTTTAATAGGCGAAAGAAAGAAGAGCTCTCGCCGGGTGTGGTGGTGAAAAAAAAAAAAAGAGAAGAGCTCTCTCCTTGCAGAGAGAGGTGCCAGAGAAGTGGGTTGCCACTTCCATAGTGTAATGCAGAGGTTTTGTAGATGAGCTTGGGGAGGTGGTGTCTGATTTACAGAGGACGCAAAAGATTAGTTGGACCAGGTGTGCCATTTACATAGCGTGTATAAAAGCTGGTGCCCCACCCTAACCTTTTATTATGCAGACAGGTGGCCATCGCCATGTTGCCTGGTTCTTTACTGTACACATGGCGACAAAGAAGGGAAGATGGGGCCCCCACGTTGAACATATCTGGCTCCCAGGTAGCCCTTTTCTGTTGGCACAGCCGCCAGCATTTACCCCTGCAAGCTTCCAGTTTGCTTATCTATGTCTGCAGCTCGATTTTTCAGGCTGCTCTTTGTTAGAAAAGAAATTATTTGGGGGCTGCTTTTTATTAAAAGGGAAATTTCGCCAAGGACTCTGTTGCCCTTATCATCTGCCTAAATAATTTCTTTCAACCTCCTGTATCAGCAGGAGCAGGGCAGAGTCATGGAATCTGCTTTGTCATGGCCACAGCCTCTCCCTGCTGTTCTGAGGCTATCAGGCTCTGGGGTTTGGCTTTTGGGTCCATCGAATCACACTCTGTGCTGAGCATCTCCGGAGCATCGAGAGCCACTATGGCTTGAAGCACAGCCTGGATGGGGCGGAAACAAGTACATGGGCAGGGACACACACAGCTAGAGGGTGCGGGGTCAGGAACGCCGTGCAGGTGTCACGCCTGAATGCCATTTTGAGGGCTTCCTACAAATAGGTGGGACAGCAATGGAAATTGTGTCTGGCTGAAGGCATAGCTGGGCATTTTTGAACTGTGTGTCTGTGCTTTGAACTGTTGGTTACAAGCCTTTTCTCATTGATTCCAGGGTTTTTTATATATTCTGGGTACTGGTTTTTTGTTGATCACATGTTGTGCATATCTTCCTAGTGGATTGTCTCTTCCCTCTGGCGTAGGGCTCACTAGGGGTTCAACTCGACAGTCACAAGACTATCATAGGCCTAAAGCATATCATATTTAAGTCACAGACAGATGTCCCAGACTTAAAGATGATTCTACACAGGATTTTTCAACTTTGCAATGGTTTTATCAGGATGTAACTCTGTAAGGATCGACTTGGTGCGGGGTTAGTTTCTACTGAATGTATATCACTTTTGCATAATTATAAAGTCAGGACCCTCTGCTGTGTTGCCAGCAATAGATGCATTTTCCTTTTGTTTTTTATGAGATGGAGTCTCACTCTGTCACCCAGGCTGGAGTGCAGTGATGCGATCTGGGCTCACTGCAACCTCTGCCGCCCAGGTTCAAGTGATTTTCCTGCCTCAGCCTCCCGAGTTGCTGGGATTACAGGAGCCTGCCACCACACCAGGCTAATTTTTGTGTGTTTTTTTTTTTTTTAGTAGAGACGGGGTTTCACCATCTTGGCCAGGCTGGTCTTGAACTCCCGACCTCGTGATCCACCCACCCCAGCCTCCCAAAGTGCTGGGATTATAGTTGTGAGCCCCCATGCCGTGCCGCATTTTCTTTTTTCTTTTTTCTTTTTTTTTAAAGAGACGGGAATCACTCTGTTGCCCAGGCTGGAGTGCAGTGGCACGATTATGGCTCACTGTAGCCTTGACCTCCCAGGCTTAAGAAGTCCTCCCACCTTAGCCACCTGAGGAGCTGGGACTACAGGCATGTACCACTGTACCCAGCTAATCTTTTAGATAGGGTTTCACTATATTGCCCAAACTGGTCTGGAACTCCTGAGCTCATGTAATCCGCCTGCCTCGGCTTCCCAAAGCACTGGGATTATAGGAGTGAGCCAGCACACCCAGCCAGATTGATTTTTGATTTACGATGGGTTTTTGGGGGGCGGAACCCTGCTGTCAGGAGCATCTGTACTCATATTCCCTCATGATGGTGGACTTGTTTATATTCATGATTCTGTTGAGTTTTGCTTTCTGTGCTTTCAGGCTCTATCCGGCACCTTAAGGTTTAGAATTGTCCAGTCTTTTGAGTCAAACCTTTTTTTGTTTTTTGTTTTTGAGACGGAGTCTTGCTCTGTCGCCCAGGCTGGAGTGCAATGGCGTGATCTCAGCTCACTGCAACCTCTGCCTCCCGGGTTCAAGCCATTCTCCTGCCTTAACCTCCCAGGTAGCTGGGGCTACAGGCATGCACCGCCACATCCAGTATTTTTAGTAGAGATGGAGTTTCACCATGCTGGCCAGGCTGGTCTCGAACTCCTGACCTCAAGTGATCTGCCCACCTCGGCCTCTCAAAGTGCTGGGATTACAGAGGTGAGCCACCGCACCCGGCCAAACCTTTTGTCATTGTGTGGTAGTAGCTGTATGTTGGATAGCACTTTTTGGCTTTTTTTTGGTATATTCCCCTACCAGCTCTCAGTTTGTGTCTGGTGTGTCTTTGCTTTTTTCCCCATATCTCATGGAGCCTATCTTGGCAGTGTTGAGATGATGGTCAGAGGGAGGTGCCTTTGAGGGGGAGGGGCTTGGCAGGCTGTGGAGGCAGAGCTCGTGGGACCCAGTGATTCTGGCTTGGGGGCCTGGGGTGGCAACTGCGGATGGAGGAGCACAGTGGTGCCTATTTGGGAAGAACGCCGTTGGGCAGATGGCTCTGGGCCTGCCCCAGGGTACCCAGCGGGGACCTGTTTCTCTGAAGTAAGCTAGTCCCATAGTGCGCGTTCACAGCTTTTCTGCCCTGTCCTCTGCAGCCACCGGAAGGGAAAATGGCAGCCACCAGCTTCCCTGAGGCCTGAGCCAGCTGCCGAGGTTTGGGATTAGCTGTAGGTAACAGGAGTGATTCTAGCCTCGCTTTTCTAATTCTAGTACCAAGGGAAGAACACCTACCTGGAGAAGATTGACGGCTTCCGAGCCTATTACAAGCAGTGGCTGACAGTGATGCCCGCAGAGGAAACCCCGCACCCCTGGCAGAAGTTCCGGACCAAGCCCCAGGGGGACCAGGACACCGGCAAGGAGGCTGATGACGGATGTGCCCTTGGGGGCAGGTGATGGGAGCACAGCTGGAACAATGTGCTCGGCCCCCAGTGCTCTGTGGGAGCCCCAGGACAAGTGAGCTGGTGTCACCTCCTGCCTGGGGGAAGAGCCAGGCCCTGAGGAACAGCCGCAGCGTGTCACGGGTGTTGGTGAGGACACACACTAGGCCCAAGGTGCCTGTGCTCCCAGCAGGTCCAAGTGCAGCTCCAGCCACCTTTGCGTGTCACCTTCACGGGACTTCCAGCTCCAGCTACCTTTGTGTGTCACCTCGCACACCACAAGGGGGCTGGGGCATCTGGTCCCTGGGGCCTGGGCCGCCCCGCCGGGTTCCATAGGCTGATGCTCTGAAAGAAGAGACGTGGGGCTCGAGAGGTTTAAAGATTTTATTTTTACAAATCACAGCTGATAGACAGCGAAGCCTTCCCCATAGAGACCGTGCTCCAACTCGGGCCTGGGGCACTGCTCGCTGCTCCCAGGAAGGGGGTGGCGTGACAGGCAGGAACCTGCGAAGTCCAGAGTCCAGGGTGGAGCGCGCCAGCCTCAGCCAGAGCAGCCACGACAGCCACAGTGTGTGCACTCGATGATGCGGCCCTGCAACAGAGGAGGACAGTGAGACGATGCCACTGCGCCACGCTCGCCCCTGCACACTCACATACGTGGCAACCCTCCTACGAAGGACCTGCCGCCATGCCATATAGGGACACACCTCAGAAACCCTTCCTTGACAGCTCTGGACAGGGAAAATTTGGCTCCCTCATGAAGGTAGAACCAGCTGCTGTTGATTACATCTGTATGTCTATTTATAATATGTTCTGCAAATCCAACACATGTTTGCCAATCAAGAAAAAGAAATCGGTGTGAATGAGTCTCGTTATTCTGCTAAGTGAGCATGACAGACCCTGCGATGAGCAGAGGTGGCTCTGCTACTGTTTGGGGACTTCAGGGGGGCCTCTGGGCTGGTACACTCTGGTGGGGGAAGAGGGCAGGAGACTATGCACTTGAGTCACACCCTTCTGGCCCAGAGCCCCCCAGAAAGAAGGGTCTTGTCCCCCAGGCCTGGTGCGGCCCAACACTTGGCCAGCCAGAAAGCCCTAGAACGGTGGCTTGTGTTTATTTTACTTTTTCAAGTTCTTTTTTTGGAGGAGCAAGATCCTGTTGAAGTAAACAGGATCCTCTGGTGAAACCCAGCTAAGTCTACAGCAGGCTGTTTTGGCCACAGGGCTGAAGCAGCACCCCAGCCCACCAGCCCCTGACCTGGACTCCTTGTGGAATCTGGGCACTCAGAGGAGGGGGGCTTCTGCCACTCTGCCACCCGTCCCTGCCTCCATCAGAAAACCAACACCCCAGTCTTCCGTCGGGGAGGCGGCCCTTGCTCGCCCCCACTGCTCAGTACTCAAGTCCTCAGCATCCAGCCACAGCTCTCCATCGTCAGTCTCACTGCAGCATAAAGGGGACTCATGTGAAGAGGCCCCTGTGTGGAGCTGGGGAAAAGAAGGCCAGGCTGGCAGATGGGCGGTGGGGCCAACAACTGTGCTGAGGGGCTGCACTGAGCGGCCACTGCTGTGACTCTGCCTCGGGCCACAGCTGCCTTTCAGAGGGGCTTGGAACCGGATGGAGCTCAGCTCCTGTCCCTCAGCACCACTCCTGAGGCGCCTGGCCTAGGAGTGGTGCTTGGAACAGAAAGTTCTGAAAGAAGAAACAGTGGGCTGGGCGCAGTAGCTCATGCCTGTAATCCCGGCACTTTGGGAGGCTGAGGCGGGTGGATCACCTGAGGTCGGGAGTTCGAGACCAGCCTGAGCAACATTGAGAAACCCCGTCTCTACTAAAAATACAAAATTAGCCAGGCGTGGTGGTGCATGCCTGTAGTCCCAGCTACTCAGGAAGATGAGGCAGGAGAACCTCTTGAACCCGGGAGGTGGAGGTTGCAGTGAGCCAAGATGGCGTCACTGCACTCCAGCCTGGGCGACAGAGCAAGACTCCGTCTTGGGGGGGCGGGAAAGATAGTGATGGTAATGTTAAAGTATCACTGTGAGGACTGAAAGGGACAGGAACTCACTGGTTGTCCTTCCCTGATGTCACCCTGCCACCACCTTGGGATTAGGGCTCCTCACCACCATTTCCTAAGTGAGGAAAGGGGTTCAGTAATTTGCCCAAAAGTGGAGTTGAGATTGACCCCAGACCTAACAAACACACAGCCACACGCTGCCTCACATGGATTCCTGAATACAGGGACCCACTCCCATGAGGGAGAGCCAGCAGGACATCCAGGGACAAAACGACATTCCAGCCCAACCAAATAACATAAGATCCCTTGCAGTCGACTAAGGCAGAATTTTGAGCTGAAAACAACACCAAGCTTGAGTGTCAGACATTACCACTTCCAGCTTGCTTTTGGGCACGCGGCAGATGCAGTTCGTCCCGAAGTTGGTGTCCCGTGTCTGAATGCACCGCAGGCAGCACAAGTTCTCATATCCTTGCTTTTTCCATTTTGCAATCAGGTTTTTGTCTGCATAGCCTTCTTTAATACAATATTCATAGAGTTCTGTCAAAAAGATGGGGAAAGAGCATCAGGCCATGGTCTAAAAATCTTCCCCACCCTTGATCAAAAAGAGCATTCAGGCCGGGTGCAGTGGCTCACGCCTGTAATCCCAGCACTTTGGGAGGCCGAGGCAGGCGGATCACCTGAGGTCAGGAGTTCGGGACCAGCCCGGCCAACATGGTAAAACCCCGTCTCTACTAAAAATACAAAAATTACTCGGGCGTGGTAGCAGCTGTAATCCCAGCTACTTAGGAGGCTGAGGCAGGAGAATCACTTGAACCCAGGAGGCGGAGGTTGTAGTGACCTGAGGTCGTGCCACTGGACTCCAGCCTGGGTGACAGCGAAACTCCATCTCAAAAAAAAAAAAAAGGCATTCAGTATTGCAACGGGACAGTCCTTGGAGGAGGAACAAAAAAAAAAGTACTTAGGCCAGGCAAGGTGCCTCACACCTGTAATCCCAGCACTTTTGGAAGCCAACGCCAGAGGATCACTTGAGTTAAGAAACCAGCCTGGGCCAAGGGCCCATCTCTACAAAAAATTTAAAAATTAGCTGGGTGTGGTGGTGCACACCTGTAGTCACAGCTACTCAGGAGGTTGAGGTGAGAGGATCCCTTGAGCCCAGAAGGTTGAGGCTGCAGTGAGCCATCATTGCACCACTGCACTCCAGCCTGTGGAACAGAGCAAGACCCTGTTTCAAAAAAAAAAAAAAAGAAAAGAAAAAGGAAAAAAAAAGCCAAGAGCGGTGGACCACGCCTATAATTCCAGCACTTTGGGAGACCGAGTCGGGTGAATCACCTGAGGTCAGGAGTTCAAGATCAGCCTGACCAATATGGTGAAACCCCATCTTTACTAAAAATACAAAAATTGGCCAGGTGTGGTGGCAGGTGCCTGTAATCCCAGCTACTTGGGAGCTGAGACAGGAGAATCGCTTGAACCCAGGAAGTGGAGCTTGCAGTGAGCCAAGATTGCGCCACTGCACTCCAGCCTGGGTGACAGAGTGAGACTCCATCTCAAAACAAACAAAAAACACACACACAAAACTCAGCCAACGTTGGCTCCCCCTAATTTTCGTGGTAAGAAAAACCATGACTTGCACAGGTTGCGAGAATAAGGATTGTGGTTAGTTCAGTAACTCCAAAAGTGACGCGAGCTTCAAAGTCCAAGAGAGACTGACTAATTACCTCTGCTGATGGCTTTCCGCTTGTAAAAGAGGTCGAAGATGTAGCGGGTTTTCTGGTGGTGGATCCTGAAGATGGGCCACAGAGATTCCACTTTCCTCTTTCCCTCATGCGGTTCTGTTTCAGCTGGGGAGAAACAGTGTGTTTGGGGGAATAGGGTCGGTCTGCGCAGGATTTTCTTTTTGTAAGTAACTACTGATAATGAATAAATACCACTTTATACCCACTAGGATGGCTGTGGGTAGCAAGCCACCCAGATGCCGAGGCAAGAAACCGAGGGCACGAGCTGTTCCAGTATAATAAAATAAATAAAATAAGAATAGTTATACTAGATATAGATCTTAGATATGATTATATATGAATATCATTAATCATTAGTTTGTAGCAATTACTCTTTATTCCAATATTATAATAATCCTCGCTCAACAATCATAACCTAGGAAACACCAGGCTATACAGAGATGGGAGCTGAGGGGACATAGTGAGAACTGACCAGAAAACGAGTGCAAGCCTTCTGTTATGCCCGGACAGGGCCACCAGAGGGCTCCTTGGTCTAGCGGTAACGCCAGCATCTGGGAAGATGCCCGTTGCCAAGCGGACCTTGGTCTAGCAGTAGCGTTAGTGTCAAGGAAAAACACCCGCTACTTAGCAGACCGGGAAAGGGAATCTCCCTTTCCCCGGGGGAGTTTAGAGAAGACTCTACTCCTCCACCTCTTGTGGAGGGCCTGACATCAGTCAGGCCCGCCCGCAGTTATCCAGAGGCCTAACTATCTCCCTGTGATGCTGTGCTTCGGTGGTCACGCTCCTAGTCCGCCTTCATGTTCCATCCTGTACACCTGGCTCTGCCTTTTAGATAACAATAGCAAATTAGTGAAAGTACTAAAAGTCTCTGATAAGCAGAAATAATGGCATAAGCTGTCTCTCTCTCTCTGCCTCAGTGCCAGGCAGGGAAGGGCCCGCTGTCCAGTGGACATGTGACCCATGTGGCCTTACCTATCATTGGAGATGGTTCACACTCCTTATCCTGCCCCTTTGTCTTGTATCCAATAAATATCAGTGCAGCCTGGCATTTGGGGCCACTACTGGTCTCCACGTCTTGGTGGGATTCCCAGGCCCAGCTGTCTTTTATCTCTGTCTTGTGTCTTTATTTCTACGCTCTCTCGTCTCCACACACGGGGAGAAACCCACCGACCCTGTGGGGCTGGACCCTACAGATGACTATAATCAAAATTATGGCACAATAACAAGTGTTGGGAAGAATGTGGAGAAATTGGAACTCTCCTACGTTCCTGGTGGGAATGTAAAATGGTGGAGCCACTGCAGAAGAGTTAGGTGGCTCCTCAAGAAGTTAAACAGGGCTGGCCGGACTCGGTGGCTCACACCTGTAATCCCAGCACTTTGGGAGGCTGAGATGGGCAGATCACTTCAGGTCAGGAGTCTGAGACCAGCCTGGTCAACATGGTGAAACCCCATCTCTACTAAAAATACAAAGAATTAGCAGGGCATGGTGGCGCATGCCTGTAATCCCACCTACTTGGGAGGCTGAGGTGGGAGAATCGTTTGAACCCAGAGGCGGAGGATGCAGTGAGCTGAGATCACACCACTGCACTCCAGCCTAGGCAACAAAGCGAGACTCCCGTCTCAAAAAAAGAAAAAAAAGGGAATGAAGTAAGTACTGATATATTCTACAACACAGATGAACCTTGAAACATCAAACTAACTGTGGCAATGGTCGTACAACTTTGTGAATATACTAAAAACCCCTTAATTGGATAATTTAACAGGTTCACTTTTACAGTATATGATTAATATCTCAATAAAGCTGTTATTTAAAAACAGAATAAGCTGCCGGGCATTTTGGGAGGCCAAGGTGGGCGGACCACGAGGTCAGGAGATCGAGATCAGCCTGACCAACGTGGTGAAACCCCATCACTACTAAAAATTAAAAAATTAGCCAGGCGTGGTAGTGCACGCTTGTAATCCCAGCTTCTCAAGAGGCTGAGGCAGGAGAATTGCCTGAACTCGGGAGGTACAGGTTGCAGTGAGCCAAGATCGCACCACTGCACTCCAGCGTGGGCAACAGTGTGAGATTCCGTCTCAAAAAAAAATAAAAAATAAAAAATAAGCTAAGTAATTTAAACATAATTGTTTTAAATTAAAAATGTCTATTTTTGGATCCTTTTGTAATTCATGAGTGTGATTGGGTGTTCACATCCATGTGTGAGACATGCCACTCTCAAACCTTGTCACAACGTTGGCACATTACCCATGTGACAAGAAAAAAAGTCTTTTTAATTACAGAATTAGAAAACATAGATTTTTAAAGACATTCAATGGTAACTTCTGTTAAAAGGTTGGTCCCGGCTGGGCACAGTGGCTCATGCCTGTAATCCCAGCACTTTTGGAGGCCGAGGTGGGTGGATCACTTGAGGTCAGGAGTTCGAGAACACCCTGGCCAACAGGGCAAAACACTGTCTCTACTGAAAATACAAAAATTATCTGGGCATGGTGGCACATGCCTGTAATCCCAGTTACTCGGGAGGCTGAGGCACGAGAAGTGCTTGAACCTGGGAAGCAGAGGTTGCAGTTAGCTGACATTGTGCCACTGCACTCCAGCCTGGATGACAGATGACCCTGTCTCAAAAAAAAACAAAACAAACAAAAAAAAGCCAAAAAACCAACCTTGGTCCCTATGCTTTCAGATCTATTTCTACAGCGTAATAATTAATCAAGATAATTCTAGGCCCACAGATGGGCATCCTAATCATCTTGAAGGCACCTCTAATTTCATCTCCCAGCCAAAGTCCTTTAGGGCTGAGGAAAAGCTAAATAAACTAGACCAGTCTACAGGTTCCGAGGGAAGTGGCCACAGCAGAAGCTGCTCCTTCAACACACGCAGGATCAGGTGGCGCTCATACTTGCCGCAAGGCAGTTCTCTCTCTCTTAGCAGTCACAAGTTCATCTTTGTCTATGACCTCCTCAGTTTTTAGGGAAGAACAGAAGGGCGAAGAGTGGTCAAGAAGACTATCCCTCCCTGTCTCCAGCTTTTAAGCCATTCTATTACCTAGGAATTACAATTCAGCTCAACAAACAGAATGCTGTGATCCAAGCAGAAAAGCAGGTAGTAAAGATTCAGCAGGTACACATGTTAAGACGTGACTTGCTCCTCCTTGGCCTCTGCCATGATGGTGAGGCCTCTCCAACCACATGGAACGGTAAGTCCATTAAATCTCGTTCTTTCGTAAATTGCCCAGTCTCAGGTATGTCTATCAGTAGCATGAAAATGGACTAACACACCCCCATCTCTACAAAAAATTAGCCAAGCGTTGGTCGGGCGCGGTGGCTCATGCTTGTAATCCTAGCACTTTGGGAGGCTGAGGCAGGTGGATCACAAGGTCAGGCGATCGAGACCATCCTGGCTAACATGGTGAAACCCCGTCTCTACTAAAAATACAAAAAAAAAAAAAAAAAAAAATTAGCTGGGCATGGTGGTGGGCGCCTGTAGTCCCAGCTACTCCAGAGGCTGAGGCAGGAGAATGGCGTGGACCTGGGAGGCGGAGCTTGCAGTGAGCTGAGATCACGCCACTGCACTCCAGCCTGGGTGACAGAGCGAGACTCCGTCTCAAAAAAAAAAAAAAAAAAAGAAAAGAAAAAAAAGAAAAGAAAACTTAGCCAAGCGTGGTAGTGGATGCCTGTAGTCCCAGCTGCCTGGGAGGCTGAGGTGGGAGGAACACCTGAGCCTGGGAGGTGGAGGCTTCAGTGAGCTGTGATTGAACCACTGCACTCCAGCCTGGGCAACAAAGTGAGACCTTGTCTCAAAACAAAAACAAAAAGAAGAAAAACAGAACAAAGAATACTTCTGTCTGGAGGTAAAGAATATCTAAACACAAAGTAGGGTTCCTCCTTCCCTCAAAAGTCACCCTTTAGAAGATGAATTTACTTTCAAGGACTCGCAAAATCTCTTCTATTCCAGCATGCTCCCATTTCCTTTATTTTGATAAAGAGCTGTTTCGGGAAGAAATCTCTCAGCCCAAAATGACCGTGATTACTGCAATAGGCCCATCCAAATCTAAACTGCAAAACAAGTACTGAGTATTTAATAGAAGTTATCTGGTACCAACAGTTTTTTTAAAAAGGGGCAAAGTAATTTAACATTGATTTAATTTAGTAATTACTGCTGGAGGTACGACCTCATAATAACCATGATTAGGTTAGTTACAAGCAAGCATTTCAAAAGCTACTTTAAAAAGTAACTTCAGCTGGGTGTAGTGGCTCATACCTGTAATCCCATCACTTTGGGAGGCCGAGGTGGGTGGATCACTTGAGGCCAGGAGTTCGAGACCAGCCTGGCCAACATGGAGAAACCCCATCTCTACTAAAAATACAAAAATTAGCCGGGCATGGTGGCGCATGCCTGTAATCCAAATTACTCGAGAGGCTGAGAGGCAGGAAAATCACTTGAACACGGGAGGCAGAGGTTGCAGTGAGCTGAGATCACGCCACTGCACTGCAGCCTGGAAGACAGAGCAAGACTCCAACTCAAAAAATAAAAATAAAAAAGTCAATTGGTAAGTGGCCACACTGTGATCATATAAGGCCAACAGATGCTTGTGGCTTCAGATAAAATTTCCAAAGACAGCATAGGACACGGGTTCACAAAGCAGGATCACATGCCATTTACAAGGAAGTGACAGAAAACAGATGCGGCAAAGACTAATCGATGATACTGAAAAGGAATAGCACTTCCAAGTAAATATGTTTTGTATGATTTTAAATATATATCTAACCAAAATAGTAAATAACTATAGGTAGACTATTTGATCTATATTTCATAACCTTTTATATTCGAGTTGGCAAAAACAAAAACAAAAAAAACACCTTTTCTGAGGACCTTTTCATTAATGTTATCTTATTTTCGGGCACTTACAGTATTTCCCCAAGTTCATAAGCAAACACAACATGTCAGTGTTAGTAGACCACTCTCTTTTTATATTTGCATTTATGCCTGTCCCCTGGGGGCATCTAAGCCTGTGACCCTTGGACCCAGCCTACCCAGACAGGAACTCCCCTACTCACCTTCTCTCATCTTTTGATCTAATTCATCCAGTGTTGGCTCAATCAACTCCCAGCCATCTGGGGGTGCTTTCCGGCTTCTTTTGACTTTAGGCATTTTCCTTCCACAGGATAATCTGCAAAGATCTGGGGGAAAAAAAATGAATTGGTTTCTGAGTCTCAAATCCCCAAAGGCCTTTGCCAGCCATTATTTTGGTACAGGCTGACTTCCTTGAGTCAGCATAGGGTCACAGCTATGGGACAGGGCTCAGCACCCAGACTGTGTTCAAATCCTGGCTCTGCTACTTACCCGCTGTGATCTTCAGAAAGGTACTTAACCTTCCTAAGCCTCTGTTTCCTCATCTGTAAAATGGGGATAATGGAAGCTACCTTATGTGGTCATTGCAAAGACTTCATTATAATTGTATCTATCATGCCTGGTGTATAATGTGTGCCTAAGAGACATTTGCTGTTGTCATTAGCTAACTTCAACTAAAAGCTTAACCCTATACTGGATGTTGGGAACACAGAACAAAAGTTAAGCCTTTGCCCCTTAGAAGGTGACATTTTAGCAAAGAGACAGACAAGAGAAAAAGCAATTACAATAGAGTATAAGGAGGGCTGTGACTCGGGGAGCCATGGGGGTGAGTATTTAAAAAGGCAAAGATGGAAGGTCAGGCACGGTGGCTCATGCCTGTAATTCTGGTCTTGGCCAGCACCTTGGGAGGCTGAGATGGGAGGATCACTTGAGCCCAGGAATTTGAGACCAGTCTGAGCAATGAGGTGAAACCCTATCTCTACCAAAAAAAAAAAAAAAATCAAAAAAATTAACTGAGCATGGTGGTGGGTGCCTGTGGTCTGAGCTACACGGAAGGCTGAGGCAAGAGGATCACTTGAGCCCAGGAGGTTGAAAGTCTTCAGTTAGCCATGTTCACACTACTGCACTCCAGCCTAAGTGACGGAGTGAGACCATGTCTCAATAACAAACAAAACAAAACAAAACATAAAATAAAAAGGGAAAGATGACTGTAAAATCAAAGTACCTTAGGATGTGCTTTCCAAGAGTATAGACAGCAGAAAGATCTCTCGTCTCTGCAGTTGCAGGCTTGGATTCTTGTTCAGCTCTAAAAAATTATTCTGTGACTTTCAGGTCACCTTCCCTCTCTGGTCCTGTTTCTTCTGTAAAATGAGGGCAGTGGATTGGCTGATTGCCAAGGTCTCTTTCACACCAAACAACGTATTACATAAAGTCAGGTAGTTCCCATACAAGAGGCCGATCCCAATCTAAATAGCAAAGCGTTTTTCAAACCACACAGCATTCCCTTGCTGCCAGAGAGAACCCAGGTTAAGTATTTACCTTTCAGCATAACAGATTCATCTCTCTCAAATTCATTCAGTCACTCCCTTCTGTACTGACACTTTACAAACCCCCCCCCGCCCCCGCCCACAGAGCCTCCTCTCATGAACTCTCTAAAACAACCATATAGAGGAGGAATCAAACTCTATAAGGTAGAATCAGGGTCACACAGCTGAGAATTTGCAAAGCCTGACTCTGGAGGGCTCCTGACTCCCAAATCAGTGGTCTTCGCACTAGTCTCCCCTACGCTGAAGCTAGAAATAGGTGAATTCTGGTCTCGGCCCCAAGGCGCATAGTCTGTGACAAGAGAATGATCGCTTTTCTATGACCCAGGGAAATTCGAGGGCCCTGATCCAGCCTGGAAGTCAGAAGAGGCCTCCCGGAGGTGAAAATGGTAGGCGGTAACCAGATCGAGGAGAAAGAGGAGGTAGGAGGTAATCAGATCGAGAAGAAAGATGTGCCAGGAGGATTAAGAGAGATTGGGGCGCTAGGGGAAGGAGGCGAGGGGGAGCGAAGGAAGATAGTGCAGGATTGTAGGGAAAACTCATAAAAAGGACAGCATCTGAACCCAGCTTAGAAAAACAATCAGAACACAGAAGACGTTCCTACCAGAGGAAACGGCGCGAGAATCCTAGAGGAAAACCCCCAAATCTACCGTCCCCTCAGAAGAACGAACGTGGCGCCGCCTCCTCTCGGGAGCTCTCTCCGGCCTCAAGGTCCAAAGCCCGAACACATCCCAGTGGCTGGCTGAGAGTCCAGCCACTCATATCTCCCTCCAGGACGGTGCAGACCACCGGTCTCCCGCCTCAGCCGTTGCCAAGGTAATCGAGAACAGAGGAAAAACACATACCAGAACCTCCTGGACCTTGGGTAGCTGCTTCTCGACTGAAGGCTTCCGCTCTTCAGGCGATCTCTAAGGCATGAGGTCCTTGCGGAGCCCCGCCCCCCCCCCCGCGCGGAGATTGCGTCATCTTAGGTGTCCTCAGCAATGCCTGTATAGAATTCCAGAGCCGCTGTTGCCATTTGCCCTCACTTCCGGTGGGTGGCAGGCAGGGCCACGCGTCTTCCCGAACGGAGAGACTGGGGGCGTTGTTGCCTGGCAGCAGACGGGCAAGCCTGGACTTAGGCGGCGCGCAGGACGGTCCGACTTCGTGCGGAGGCCTCCCTGAGGTCCGGGTCCTTGCGGCCACTGCGGCCACTGAAGCGGCGGCGGCGGCTGGCCCAGGAGGAAGAAGTCGAGCCCAAGCTATTTCCGGTTCCGGTGTCAGTTCGAGGCGCCGCCGCCGCCGCCGCAGCCGCCGGAGCCGCAATGCCTAAAGGAGGTGAGGGGCGGGTGCGCGTTGCCCGCAGGCCTGGAGGGGCGGCCCAGGTCCGGCTTCTGCTGTCCCCTCAGCCCGTGCGCGTCTCTGAGAGCAGCGCAGAGGGAGGCTGTCCGCAGCGGCTGAGAGCCAGGCCTGGGCCTCGACGCCCAATTGTCCCGATGGGGAAACTGAGGACTGTGGTGTCCCAGAGTCACTCCGTCAGTGGTCTGAGGAGTTTCGGAAGCTCTGGGTCCTCGCCGGCCTAGAAAGCCGGATCTAGGATGCGCTTCTCCGGGTCTAGGGGTTCTGGAATTTATCCCACTCTTTGGCTGGCTAGGAACTGAGTCACCGCGTCCCGCGCTTGTGCCGGGCCCGCCCGCCTCTCCCGTAAAACGTGGGCCTTTTCTGGCTTCGGTTCAGCCAGGCCTGCCTAGGAGGACTTAAGGAGATGCCCATGAGCCTTCCAGACCTGGTTTCGACTCCCCCGTTCGGTAGCGGCTCGGTGTGTTCCTTTGAGCCGGTCGCTCCACCTCCTGTGTCTCCGTTTTCTCATTTGCCAATGGGAATAACAATTGTACCTACCTCTTAGTACTGTTGGGAGGCTTCAACTAGGTAATCCACGTGGAGTGCGCAGTACAGTGCCAGGCAGTTGTTAAAAGTGCCCAGTGAAGCAATAACTATTCTTATTTTTAAGGCTTTGCCAGCTCTTGGTCTTGTAAGTAGGTTCATGACTGCCCAGTCCATTGTAGCCCGTCCTCTATCTTCTAGCCCGTTCTCTATCCTGTTTCCCCCTTTAGAATCGATAGTCCCCAGTTTGAATCCCAGCTATGTCACGTCTAATTCTGTGGCCCTGAACAAGTTAACCTCTTCCTCATCTGAAACACTGGGCTAATCCTTAGCTTGGTGAATTGGGGCCGGGGTGGTAAAATTATAGCGCTCATAAAGTGCCTGGCCATCTCCTGGCACAGAACAAATATATTTATATTGGTAGCTCATGTGTTATATTGGTTAATGCACTCAACCCACAGAAACATCTGCCTGGAGCGTTTTCAAACCTAAATCGCTTCCTGACTCCAGAGATAATTGGGCATGACAGAGCTAAATGTGTTTAAACCTAGCTCTCTACTGATTTATTCTGTGGCTGGAAAAGTCTCTCTGCTATTGTTCCCCAGTCCCTTCATCTGTAAAAGGAGGTTGCTGAATGAGCCATCCTCCCTCCGAAGTTTTACTTAATGGATACTTTGGGTAAAGGTTGGAGGTTACAACGATAAAACCTTAAATATGAATTCATAGCTAAATGGTCTTTGGGCTTGTGAAAAGCTTTTTGGGGTAGACAAGGTTTACATTTTCTTGGGTTAATCTGAAAACCACAAAAAACCGTGAAGGTGTTAAAAGTATCAAACTCCCTAAGAGCAAAGGACCAACGCTTGTTTCCATTATGTTAAGTGCAAATCGTTTTTTAAAGTCTTGAAGAGTCTACTATAAAATTACTGTGGACCAAGCTAAGGTCAGGGTCCCATAGCCAAGTGCATGAGAGGAGAGCCTATAGTAATCAATTTTGAGTTGTTACTGTTGCCTGGTGTATTAAGAGAGCAAGAAAGGGTGTTGGTTTTTTTCTTGGCAAACTTGCTCTCTCACAATAGGACTTTAATAAGCATAGACTTAGACACCCCTGGGAACCTAGGTAGTCATTAAAAATGGGTGGTGTGATCTGTAGCAGCCCAATTATGGCTTTGCAGCTGCTGTAAGGCATCAGAGGAGGCCAGTATCTCTGCTACCGCCTCTGGAGTGCAGAGCAACTCTGGCTGATTACAGAGTCTCTGCTCACAGAGACAGACTATGGGAATCAGGTGGGCCTCAGCTTCCTGTGTGGAAGTTGAGGCCACAGCCACCCCTGCATACTTGGGGACCAGCAGAGGGGGATGCCACCTTGCTTTAAAACTGGCTGATGGCTTAAGCAAGGGTCAGCCTGGTGTTCTGGCTGAAGAGGGTCAGACTATAAAACTGACACTTTAACTGCTAGTCACATTTTTAACTTTTAGACTGTGTAGTCAGGTTTGTTTTCATCTGTACTTTGCCAGTCATTTCTTAGTCTAAGCACAAAGTTTTTGCCTGTAGGTTTGGGTTTCTTTTTTATCCCTTAAGTATTCTCTTTTTTGCCATACTACTAAGGTGAACACAAGGTATTTTATTGTGTTTCCGACATCTGCAGTAAATTGCATATGTGCTCAGTGGTGCTTTTGTTGTTGTTTTTCCACCAAATACTAGATTAGAGGGAAAAGTAACAATCAGCGATTTTTTTATTTTTTTGAGACGGAGTCTCGCTCTGTGGCCCAGGCTGGAGTGCGGTGGCTCAATCTCGGCTACTGCAACCTCTGCCTCCTGGGTTCAAGCGATTCTCCTGTCACAGCCTCCCAAGTAGCTGGGATTACAAACATGTGACACCATGCCCAGCTAATTTTTGTATTTTTAGTAGTGAGGGGGTTTCACCATGTTGACCAGGCTGGTCTTGAACTGGCCTCAAGTGATCTGCCCGCCTTGGCCTCCCAAAGTGCTGGGATTACAGGCATCAGCCACTGTGCCTGGATATTAGCGAACATTTTTGTAGTGCTTATTCAGTAGCAGGCACTGTTCCAGCAGCTTTCTGTATATTGATTAATTCATCTATCTTTGTGACAACCCTGTAAGGTAGGGACACAGATGAGGAAACTGAGACTGAGAGGTTAAATACCTGCCCAAAGTCATCAAGCCAGTAAGCGTAGAACCTGGGAGTTGGACTCTAAACTTCGTGGTGTTTCGCAGTCTGCTTTGGTCTAAGTCTCCTGGTCTATGAAATGGGACCAGCTATCACTCCTGTACCATAGGTTTGTTCCGAGGATCAACTGTGCCCCTGGCTGGCTGGGCGCGGTGGCTCACACCTGTAATCCCAGCACTTTGGGAGGCTGAGGTGGGCAGATCACGAGGTCAAGAGATCAAGACCATTCTAGCCAACCAACATGGTTAAACCCCATCTCTACTAAAAATAAATAAATAAGCTGGGCATAGTGGCGCACGCCTGTAGTCCCAGCTACTCGGGAGGCTGAGGCAGGAGAATCGCTTCAACCAGGGTGGTGGAGGTTGCGGTGAGCCGAGATTGCGCCACTGCACTCCAGCTTGGGTGACAGAGCGAGACTCCGTCTCAAAAAAAGAAAAAAAAAAAAGTGCCCCTGGCTGTGACAGAACATTGCGTAAAAAGCCCTTATAGTGATGGCAGGGATGTAAGTGGTACATGTTTCTGTGGTTGCATCTGAGTCCACTATGCTTGGATTGTAAGGGACCAGGGGATGTAGCAAGTCACTGCAGTGCACCGTCCGCCATGTTCTCCCCTCCGGTCTTCTGTGTAGGAGCCAGCATTTAGTACACAGTTTGGTGATGCATCAGATGGTCACGAGTTGCTTCCTGCGTGCCTTTGAACACATGAGGGTGGCGGAGGTGTCGGTTTGGGTGGTGCTGGGTGAGGGGTAGGTGAGGCCTCTGATGAGAGCACTCCAAGCAGGACACAGCCCTCTGGGGGTCAGAGCAGTCAAGGCAGCTGCTTCCGCTCACCCAAACTGCGGGTCTCTGCAGGAAGAAAGGGAGGCCACAAAGGCCGGGCGAGGCAGTATACAAGCCCTGAGGAGATCGACGCGCAGCTGCAGGCTGAGAAGCAGAAGGCCAGGGTGAGTACGTGCCTGTCCAGGCCACGCCAGTGGCCCAGGGTGGCGCTCTGCCAATTTGGTTCATAGAGAGGCCAGGCAAGGACTACCCATTCGCAGGGACAAGCCAGCACGGGGGGGTCGGGCGGGCAGTGAGCCCCAGGTGTGAGTCTCAGAACAACCAATGACAGTCGGGGCGTGGGCATCCTCTGCCTGGATGGGTTAGAAAGAACTGTGGCTGCTCTGCAGCAGCTGCCTTAGTGGGGCCCTGTTCTTGGTCTTGTGCACCTACTTTCAGGAGGATCTCCCTCCTGCAGGCCCTGTCCATTCACAGCTCGAGCTCCCAGCACCCCTGCTTGTCTGCTGCAGCCACACAGGATGATGTGCCACACTGCACATGACATATGCCCTGCCTTCCCACACCCCCAGCATCAGCATGCTCTCCATCCCTGGAGACGTTGTTTAGCCTCTCCTCCTCTGTGACTCACGCCTCACCTCCAGCCAGAGCTGATTTAGTAGTTCCCTCTCCTCTGCTCCCATAGTACATTGTCCAGGCCACCGTTAGGAAATAGAATACATTCCCATCGTCAGCATCTGCATCTTACCATATCATTAGATTGATGCCTGGATCAAGGGCCTAAGGGAGCAGTCAGGGCCAGATGGGTACACAGCTGTGACGTACCCCAGGAGTCTCAAGAAGGGAAAGGCCACATCCAGCTGTGGGGTCTGGGAGGGGTCCTTGGGGGAGCCAGCAGCTGAGCAGGACATGGAGAATGTGTGGGCAGGTGCCAAGAGGTGAAGGGACATGAGGTTTCTATAAGGGACATTTTTGGTGGGAAGGCAAGAAAGGTGGAGGGAAGCAGCCTTCCGAGGTGTTGTTCTGGGGAGCTGGTGCAGGAGGTCACCTGTGTGGGTGGGTCGGGGGATGGCTTGCCATGGAGTGGGAGTGGAGTGCGGAGAGGACTCACCTGGGAATGCCAGCATGATTTGGCAGCTGCATGCGGCAGGTGGGAGCTGAGTAGGATGGTGGTTTTCAGCCTGGTGGCTGAGTCCTTCTGACCCCAGGAAATAAGCTTCTCACCCTGGCTGCTGAGGTGGTTGCGTTAGGAAGGGGAGCAGGGCCTTCGGCGGCTGTGTGAGGGGCTTCCTGGACTATGGGAATGGCCTCTAAGCTGTGGTGCTAAGTGCATAGGCTGCCTGTGTCTGGCCCAGGTCCCATTCCCTGGGGGCCAGGGTCACAGTAGGACCCTTGTCATCCTTGGTTCCAGCCTTCCAGAGGCTTGATTTCTCAAGATCCACAGTCTGGGGGGTGATAGGGTCACAGTCTTGGGGATTTGTTTTGCATTTTTGATTCTGCAGGTTGTCCATTTCTGAAACAGGAAGAAGAGGAGCAAAAAGAAGGTGGAGATGGGGCTGCAGGTGACCCCAAAAAGGAGAAGAAATCTCTAGACTCAGATGAGAGTGAGGATGAAGAAGATGACTACCAGGTACTGAGTCTTTTGAGGGCCTAGAGCCTGGACTCATTCATTCAACAAACAAACGTTGAGTGACCGTTTAGTACTAGTCCCAAAGGTAGATGCAGACAACGTCCTTGCTCTTGAGGGTTTACACTCTACGGGAGATACAACAAAGAAGTAAACAGACAGTGTCATTTCAAGTAATGAGAAGTGTTACTAACAAAACAGACTGTGATTGAGGGGACTTTGAAAAGTGTTGTGGTGGTGAAGCAACTTATAAACTGAGATCTGAAAAAACAAGATGCAGCCAGCTATGTGAAAATTGGCGTGCAGAACAATTGAGAAACTGGATTAGCACGTGCAAAGGTCCTGTGGTGGGAATAAGCTGGGCATGTTCAAGGACCAGAAGGGGGCCAGTGTAGCTGTGAGTTAGTGGGTAAGGAGCGGAGTGGTCCAGATGCAGGAGGAGAATTGGCAAGGGCACCTCCTGTGTAGCTGTTGAAGGGGTTGGCGTTTCTTTTCTTTCTTTTTTTTTGAGATGAAGTGTCGCTTTGTCACTGAGGCTGGAGTGCAGTGGCACGATCTCAGCTCACTGCAACTTCCGCCTCCCAGGTTCAAGCGCTTCTGCCCCAGCCTCCTGAGTAGCTGGGACTATAGGCGCCTGCCACCACGCCGGGCTAATTTTTTGTATTTTTAGTAGAGACAGGGTTTCACTGTGTTAGCCAGAATGGTCTCCATCTCCTGACCTCGTGATCCACCCGCATCAGCCTCCCAAAGTGCTGGGATTATAAGCGTGAGCCACTAGCCCAGCCCCTTTTTGTTTTTTTGGTTTTTTTTTTGAGACAGGGTCTCGTTCTGTCACCCAGGCTGGAGTGGAGTGAAGCTGCAGTGAAGCACCGCAGCCTCAGCCTTCCAAGTAGCTGGGACCAAAGGCACACGCCACCACATCTACCTAATTTTTAAATTTTTTGTAGAGATAGGGATCTCACTATATTGCCCAGGTGGTCTCCAACTCCTGGGCTCAAGTAATCCTCCCACTTCACCCTCCTGAGGTGTTGAGATTGCAGCAGCATGAGCCACCATGCCTGGCATGGGGTTTCTTTATGGTAGGTAGTGGCAGCTGGGGGAGGCCTTGAAGGGATTGAGAGACATGACCAGATATGCTTTTTTTTTTTTTTTTTTTGGGGAGATGGAGTCTCTCTGTTGCCCAGGCTGGAGTGCAGTGGCGTGATCTCGGCTCACTGCAAGCTCCGCCTCCCGGGTTCAGGCCATTCTTCTGCCTCAGCCTTCCAAATAGCTGGGACTACCGTAGAGGTAGTGTTTCACCATGTCAGCCAGGATGGTCTCAATCTCCTGACCTCGTGATCTGCCTCTGCCTTGGCCTCTCAAAGGGCTGGGATTACAGGCGTGAGCCACTGCGCCCGGCCTCCAGATATGCTTTTAAAAGATTATTTTACTTTGGGAAGCCAAGGTGGGTGGATCACAAGGTCAGGAGATCGAGACCATCCTGGCTAACACAGTGAAACCCCGTCTCTACTAAAAATACAAAATTAGCCAGGTGTGGTGGCAGGCGCCTGTAGTCCCAGCTACTCGGGAGGCTGAGGCAGGAGAATGGCGTGAACCCGGGAGGCGGAGTGCAGTGAGCCAAGACTATGCCACTGCACTCCAGCCTGGGCGACAGAGTGAGACTCCGTCTCAAAAAAAAAAAAAAAAAAAGATTATTTTAGCTTCTTCATGGAGAGTGAATGATAGGATGTTGAGAGTAAGAGCAGTGTTCAGATCAGAAATCCTGGGCCAGGTGTGGTGGCTCACACCTGTAATCCCAGCACTTTGGGAGGCCAAGGCGGGCGGATCACCTGAGGTCGAGATTTCGAGACCAGCCTGACCAACATGGAGAAAACCTGTCTCTACTAAAAATACAAAATTAGTCGGGGGTGGTGATTCATGCCTGTAATCCCAAATACTCAGGCTGAGGCAGGAGAATCGCTTGAACCCAGGAGACCGAGGTTGTGGTGAGCCGAGATTGTGCCATTGCCCTCCAGCCTGGGCAAGAAGAGCGAAACTCCGTCTCAAAAGAAAAAAAATCATGGCTTGCCCTAGGATGGTGACAATGGCAGTGGAGAAGAGTGGACAAATTTAAGCTGTATTTGGGGGTTGCTGAAGGAACGACGAATCAAGGATATGCTTAGGATTGCAGGGAGGGTCCGGTTGGGTAAAGGATGAATCTCGAGTTCTGTCTTGGACATGTTAAGTTTACAGTGCCAGGCATCTGAGTGGAGGTGTAAGTGTGCAGCTGGACTGGAAGTGTGTGGAGGGAGCTCTGTGGAGTGGAAGCTGTCTCTCTGCCCCCTTAAGGAGAATTGATGGAATTGACAGGGCCTGAAACTTTGACCAAACCTGCTGCATTGAGAACACACTCCCTTCTTCTGGAACTTCTGCAGGGGAGGTGGAAGGTGCAGATTCCAGGTTTTTGGGCCAGCGTCCCAAACCTGTAGAGTGTGTGATCCAGTAGCTCATTCTTGGGTTACAAGTCCAGTCCATCAGCTAAGGTGGGTGGGAATTGGAATTGGTCATGACAGCACACACTTGTCCCACCCTGCCCTGGGGATTCCAGCCCAGCGCTTTTTGCAAGAAGAATCAGGCATGGGATTCCATGGAAAACTGCTTTTGGAAGCCAAGCTTGAAGTAGGGGAGTATTGCTGTGTGAGTGCTTGCAAGTCGGGGTAGGGCGCACCTCTCATCTACCACCTACTTCCTGGTTGACTTGGGCAAGTTATTCGACCCCGAGCAGCCGTTCTGTGGGCTCTTCCCAGGCTGATGAAGATGCTCCAGAGAGCTATACCCACTGTGAGACTTGGGCTGAGCACTACGTGGGCTGGGGTGGAGCAGGAGTTTGTCCTCATCCAGATGGGCTGTTGAGAGATGGCAGGAGTGGCCCTCAGGGGCTCCACAGGACCTGAACTCCAACAACCAGCTTCTTGCCCTGTTCTAGCAAAAGCGCAAAGGCGTTGAAGGGCTCATCGACATCGAGAACCCCAACCGGGTGGCACAGACAACCAAAAAGGTCACACAACTGGATCTGGACGGGCCAAAGGAGCTTTCGAGGAGAGAACGGTAACATCACTGGCTGGGCCTTGTGTCACGGGGAATACAGGCTAGCAGTTGGCCTGTGGGATGCTAAGGTCCCCAGGTGGCTGGGAGCTGTGGCTGTTTATTTCTGTCTCATTCCCCAATGGCCCTCCAGTATCCTTTAAAAAGCCACACAGAATTTGTTTTCACCAATTGATACATGATATCAGGGGAAATAGGACAACAGGCTCAGACCTGAGCATAACACTTGAGGTAATGGTGCAGGATACAGAGGGTTGCCCTCCATTCCCCTCTTCAGAGCACCACACCCTGGGGAGACTTCCCTTACCCCACTGATCTGACCATTCCTGACCTGCATCCATCTGTAATGTCGTGGCCATGGGGACTGGAAGGGGGCTGCGAGCCTGTGCCGGCCAGAAGGCAGTCCAGCCCAGCGCAGCTCAGCCAGCTGTCCCAGGCCTCTGCAAGTCCTGTGTGAAAATGAAGCTGTAAATATCTTCCTCAAGAGTCGTATGAGGATCAAGATCATGTACTGAAGTGCCTGGCACAGGATCAGTCCTTGACTGGTGCCCTGACTTTTGGCAGCCACCAGGTGACCTCAAGGGCCTTACAAGAGGTTGAAGCCTGCTGGTTTCTCTCCTGACTGGGCATTTAGGATAATGGCTGAGGGGTGTGTCTGTGAAAGCCTCGTGGGGAAGGCCATGAGCTTGGGTGTGATTGCAGCTGCTAAGGACCCTTCTGTCCCCCTTCAGTAGCTTCCTCTTGGCATTGACTTCAAAAACCCAGCAACCTGCGTGTTCTGCCACTGTGGTATTCTGCCATTGGCAGCTGTGCAGCCTTCGATAAGGCTGTGCCCTTTCTGGGCATCAGTGTTCTCTCCAGTAAAAGGGATCCTGTTGCTCCCTCCCTCTGTCCTTTGGGGTTGCAGAGACACCCTGCCTGGCATTTTGCTTTCACTGAAGGGCCCTGCAGAGTCTTTGGGCTGCCTTAGTCATCATTCCTGAGGCTCAGCTTAGAGGCTTCTGAGTGTGGCACATCCCTCCTGAGCTAGGATCTGCGGTTCGCCAGGTATTATCTCCTCAGCTCTGTAGTGAGGCATCTGCTCTTCCCACTTGGGAGTCCCTCTCCCTCCCCTCTAGCTAGCTCCCATGCCTGGTTTCTCATTACTCCCCAGTTCTGTGTACCTTGAAGGCCTCTGGGAGGCCAAGTCTCTCTCCCAGCCTCCTGCCAGGCAGGGCCCTCCCCTCCTCCAACACTTGGCTCTTCCAGGAACCCAGTGCAAATAGGCCCTCCGATCTCATCCTGAAGGGCATCCACTCCAGTTCAGAATCTCAAGCTTGGGAAGATCCTCAAAAGGAAGCTAATGACCCTCACCACTGACTCTACTTAGGGGGTTCATTCCTGACACTTTGTCCCATGGGAGCCCAGCAATTATTCCCATCTCCCTACTGATGGGGGCTGTCCCCTTGGGGGGCAGCACCGTGCACATCTGAGCTGCTCTAAGAATGGGCCATGTGGTGTTGACCTGAGACTGGGTGTGTCTGTTTCCCACTGTGGTCCTCATCCTATGCCCTGTGGCTGCTTCCTCCACTTCTTCATTCCTTTTTTTGTTTGTATTTTTTAGAGATAGGATTTCACTCTGTCACCCAGGCTGGAGTACAGTGGTGCAATTGTAGCTCACTGCAGCCTTGAACTTCTGGGCTCAAGCAATCCGCCTGCCTCAGCCTCCCATGTAGCTGGGAGCCATGCTGCCTTAGCCATGTGTGCCACCACACCTGGCTAATTTTTAAATTTTCTATTTTGTACAGAGTCTTGCTATATTGCCCAGGCAGGTCTCAAACTTACAGCCTCAAGTGATCCTCTTGTCTTGGCCTCCCAGAGTGCTGGGATTACAGGCCTGAGCCACCATGCCCAGCCCTTCCTTTCTTGTAGGATGTGGTCCCCACTGCTTTCATCCTCCTGGTCATCTTCTCTGGAACACTCTTGGCCTGGTCCCCCTTCTCTCCATGGCCACCAGAGCCTGATCATGAAGCCCTCAGGCATCCTCCCCTCCCTGTTGTAGCTGGACATTGTCCCCTTTCCCGCTGAGGCTTTCTGGACATCGCAGATGTTTTCTCCCTGGGCCTCTCCCTCCTGCTCACTTGCTTGGTGAACGTCCACCAAGCAGGGGGTTCATGGAGGCAGGGACTCACAGCCAGAGCACCCCTTCCACCTCGGCCCTAGGCCGAATCCTTGGCCTTTATTCTGACTCCCGTCCAGTTTGGCAAACAGTGGTAGGAAAGATGTCCCCGTGACACCATTTTATCCACACAGAGAAGAGATTGAGAAGCAGAAGGCAAAAGAGCGTTACATGAAAATGCACTTGGCCGGGAAGACAGAGCAAGCCAAGGCTGACCTGGCCCGGCTGGCCATCATCCGGAAACAGCGGGAGGAGGCTGCCCGGAAGAAGGAAGAGGAAAGGAAAGGTAAGGGCTGGGCTGCGCACGCAGGGACAGGCCCCAACTCTGGTCCTGGGCCAGCCACAAAGCACTGAACTCGTGTCGTTGTCCGCGAGGTGACAATGAGGTGAGGAGTGACTGCTGCCTAGGAGGTCGTTCAGGAGAGGCCCACCCTCCCTGTGCCTGCCACTCCCTCGGGAACCAGGAGGGTCCAGCGACATCATGGGGTCGGATGTAGGTGGAAGTCTCAGCAGAGCACCGTCCACAGTAGGTGGACAGTCACTTCTGCTCCCAACAGCGGGAGGTCACAGGAAACCATGCCCCTAGTACAGACCTTGCCTGAGGCTCACAGGTCCCACTAAGGTTTCTGGTGCCTTGGGAACCCAGGAGAGATGCCTGAGGTCACCGCTGTCCATCTGCAGGGCTTGGGAGGGTGAGCTGGATACACAGCAGTGCAGACTGGCTTGACATCCAGCCCAGGCATCCCTTTTCCTGTGCTCTCCCCTCCAGGCAGGCCAGAGATGGTGGAGGTTCCTCTAGGCCAGGGTGGCTATGGGAGTTGGTCCAGTTTATAGGAGCATTCAACTTGCAACCTTCCATCTCCCGGGGGTCTGTGAGAGCCCCTACATGTCCATCTGTCCTGCCTCCTCACCAGACCATGAGGAAGCAGGCCTGGAAAGGGGAAACCAATTGCCCAGGGACATTGTCACCCACACCAGAAATCCAGTGATCCCAACTTCCCATTCAACCCTGCTTCACAAACCCCAAGCAGGAAAGGACTTCACATGTAACTGTTGGAATGTTTAAATTTTAGACTTCAGAACCCGTGGAGGGAGGTTAGAATTACAGGGTTCTGCTGGGAGGTGGGGTGAGAAGTTTCCGTTTGTCCACAAGAGTGTGTGTTGGCGGGGCTTTGTGGAAGGAACAGCTTTCTATAAGGTGGTCTGGCCACTGAAGCATGTCGGGAATGTCGGGGGGCCCGGGGTTACAGCTGCAGCAGAAATCCTCTCCCACGCCTCGGCTCTTCTCTGTTGCACAGAATGTTTTCTGCAGCCTTTCAGACCTGAAGTTCTAGGGTTCTGGCACGTGTGTTGGGAGGGGGTGGGGGGTTGCTTTGTTTTAACCCCTGCCCTTCTCCCACCCCTCAGCAAAAGACGATGCCACATTGTCAGGAAAACGAATGCAGTCACTCTCCCTGAATAAGTAACCGCGACCCGTGGGAGGAGATGCCGGGGACCTGGGCCGCGCTGCCAGGACCTCTGCTGTGTCTCGCCCACCCTGTGCCCTGGCGCCGCTGCAACAGCCCCTCATGGCCAGGAGCCCCCCCATGGCCTGGGGCCTCCTCTTCATCTTGGCACAGAAATTGTTTGGGGGATGTGGGGGGGGGCTGGGGGAGGGGTAGCTGCTATCTTTGAGACAGAAAGATGCAGGACAGCATTTCATATGTAACCATTTGAATGTTTTTGCTGTTTTTAGAATTCAGAGCCCTTGCTGGGGGGTGCCTGGGAGATGGGGTAAGAAGAGCTTTCATTTGTCTGGTAGATAGATAGCATGTAAGGGGGTGGTTGTCCCAGGAGGCAGCTGCTGACAGGTTTGCTACACCCAGCCCCGGACTGTGTTGCCTGGGTGCTCATTCAGAGAGGGGCTGTCATCTGGGAGCCTGTGCCCCTGGGTCCTCGAGGGTCATGGCTTGTCCCTGGTCAGTCCTGTCTGACTGACCTCAGGGCCTCACCTCTCTGCCCTTCCCTGCCCGGTTCCTACTCACCTGGCTAGGGCCAGTGCCCATTTTCAACCCTACCCATTGATCATTTCAAGAAATCTCTGTTTACTGTGTGGCACCCAGGCAAAACATGCTCCACAAATTCAACTTGTATATTTGGCAGATTAAACTTGACATTATCGTAATCTTTGTTTTGGCAATCCATCCTTTGGCTTCCGTGCTCGAGCCGTTTTTACCCAGCTGGGTACGGTGCCACGTTCAGGCACGTGCACCCGGCAAGGTTCAGGGCACATACCTACCTGGGGCATGACATCTGTCAGGTGGCACCGAGCAGGATGCGGGGATGGACCCTAGATACCACAGCCTGCCCCCTCCCCTCCTTTAGCCAAGTCGGGATCTTAGGCCTCAGCAGGCAGGGACCCTTCCAGGCCACAGTAGGCTGAAGCAGCACCAGGATCCTGGCCTGGCCTGGCCTGTAGGTGTCCCCTGGTGGTTATAATTCTGTAACTCTAGGGGAGAAGGGGAATAGCACTAGCATTGGATGTCGCCAAGGCCCACATTTTCCTGAGAGAAGCCACAAAAGATGTGCAAATGCCCTTCAGCACAGGACCTGGTGACATGACATCAACTCCAAGACAGAACCTCAGTTTACAGCACAGGAAAAAAATATCTTGCCAACATTGTAATGACAAAATAAATTCCCGTGAAGTTCCACAACCAGGCCGGGCATGGTGGCTCATGCCTGTAATCCCAGCACTTTGGGAGGTGAGATGGGTCGATCATCTGAGGTCAGGAGTTCAAGACCAGCCTGGCCAACATGGAGAAACTCCGTCTCTACTAAAAATACAAAAATTAACCGGGCTTGGTGGTGTATGCCTGTAATCCCAGCTACTTGGGAGGCTGAGGCAGGAGAATCGCTTGATCCCAGGAAGGCAGAGGTTGCAGTGAGCTGAGAACGCACAACTGCACTCCAGCCTGGGTGACGAGCAAAACTCCATCTCAAAACAAAAGTTCCACAACCAGCCTGGAGTGTGTAGCCCCTTTGTCCAGGAATTTGACTAGTCAATCAGTGACACCTGGTACTGGCAGTTTTGGGAGTGGCAGCCCAGGATGGACAGCAGTGGGGAGGGAACCATTTGGCATAAGGCCGTTGGGCTTCAGGATCAATTTTGTTGGCAAGCAGTAAAAATAAGCTATCTACCTATGGCCGTGCAAACACCAATCTCTCCCTGGAGTCCCAGCTACTTGGGAGGCTGAGGCAGAAGGATTGCTCCCACGAGTTCTAGTGCAGCCTGGAAAACTTAGCAAGACCCCAAGGAAATAACAAAAAACCTCTCCTTCCACATAGGCAAGCATGTCCATAATTACTTTTTTTGTTGTTGTTTTTTTTTTTTTTTTACACAGTTGCATTTTATTACCTCCACATTTTGAAGCAGTTCATGACCAGCATAGTGCTTTGGGGGCATTTTTTTTTTTTTTTTCAATAAATGAAAGCATTTAAGAAAAAGGCACGTATTCCTTGAATAGGTAAGAAAGGCTCCCCATCTGTCCCCTCCCTTTTTGAGGGAGCAGCCCCTATGGGAACTCGTATTGGTACCCCAGAAACATTCAGCAAAGCAACCATTAGCCTCCCTGACCCCTCTCCCCGCTTCCCCAGCAGCTAGGATGAAGGCAACATATTCCTCACAGGTCATTTGATCTTGAGGTCCTTCAAGGCTGACTCCAAGCTCTGCAGGGAGGCAGAACGGACAGGCTGGTTCTCAGCTGTCCTGCAGGCACCCCACTCCCAGGGACCTGATCACCCATCTCAGCCCCAGCACAGCAGAGGGCAGAGAACCTGCAGTTTTGGAGTCTGTCAACTGGGTTTGAATCCCGGCCCTGAAGACGGGTGCCCCAGTGAGCACCAAGGCCCAGATGTCAAGGGGCCGCCCCCACCTGTCATCCCCATGCAGTGCCATCTCTGCAGGAGTGAAGGATGGGGGTCATCTCCAGGGAGTGGGGATGGGGGGAAAGGGTTGACCTGGGGGGCATGGCGGGAAGCCAGGAGGGGCAAGCCTCACCTTCACATCCCAGATACTCATGCCGCCATCCATGCCAGTGGTGCAGAACTGCGAGCACTTGGCCTTGCCCCCGCTGAGCACCGAGATCTGGCTGCAAAGAGGAAGAGGAGCTTATGAATTCAACCTGTGCTGGCGCTGGGCTCAGGCCCACCCTGTCCACCAGGCGCTCCCAGACTTCTTGGGGAGCGGGCTTTAGTGAGAAGTACCGAGAGGGGGTGTAGTGGGCTTAGAAGTCAGTTCTGCCTTGGGGACAGTGGCATGCGAGGTGCAGGCAAATGGGACAGGACACTCAAGTCCTGGGAGGCAGGAAAGACACGTGTGTCTGCGGAGTGTACACAGTGCCAGCAGTGCAGCTGGACAGGACAAAAAAGGAGATGGGGGTGGGGGCAGCCAGGGACTAAGCTGATAGCTGGACAAAGGTGTTTCATCTGAGGAAGCCATCGGATCTGGCGGACACAGGAGGTTTTACAGACCGAAGGGCTTGGCCAGTCTTGCCATACAGCTCCCGCTCCCTCTGATTCGCCGCGGGGTGGACACGTGTGGCTGGCAGCTTTTGGGCTTTGGAGAGCCTCTTCCCCATCCCACCCTAGATCCATAGAAGGCTGCAGAGAGACCCTCAGCTCCGCCCCCACCTCGCTAAGTGCTAGCAATAGACCCGCCCCAGCTGTGACCCCGCCCAGGAAGCCCGCTGGTCACTGCCTGGCCACCCCACAGCACCGCAGGGGCCAGCCCTACGACAGTCCCCACCTAGCTAAGTCCCGGAAATGCAGAGCGAGGCTAGCTGCTCAGCCCCATCTGATGCTATTTTTATGCAACCTAAAGAGGTCGACCCCGTCTTATGTCGGTCGCACCGTGTCCCTCCCGGGCTCCACTAGCACCTGAGCTGCTATGGTGAGATGAAGATGGGCCCCGCCCACAACTAACGACGTTATTCCGCAGCGAGTCAAAGCCACTCCCTACCCTGGGCCCGCTACGCGCCCTCTGCCGGCCTCCGCCCCACGCGGTTTTAGTACGGCGCCGAGGCCCCGCCCACAAATCGGCCCCGTCCCCTCGTGTCCGGGCCCGCCGCTCATCAGACGCCGTTCCGGCGCAGCGAGTTGAGGGCACGCCTACCCTCCCTCCGGGTCCCCAGTCCTCACGGTCCCAGCACAACGCCCCAGGAGGAAGACTCCAGGCCCCTTCCTCACCCGACGCTGTTTCTGGGCGAGCCGAGGCCCCGCCCACCCGCCGGCCCGGCTCCCGCTCTCACCTGACACTGTTCTTGTGCAGCGAGTCCAGGCCCGCGCCCGCAGCCGTGCCACCCTCGGAGCTCGCCTTCTTGTCCAGGTTCTGGAAGCGCTCGCGGGCCGTCAAGCCACGCTGCGAGCTCTGCTTAGGAACGTCCAGCCGCCCGCCGAAGCTCAGCATCCCCGCGGCGGCGTCATAGGTGAACAGCACCGGGAAGCAGTCGTGGCCCTGCGCGGAGGGCGGGGGCCATTGGAGCGCCGCGGAGGGGAAACCGAGGCCGGAGGGGAGGCCAGGCGGGCGTCTGGCCGCCCGGGAGGCAGATGCCAGCTCAAGGACACAGACGGGCCACAGCGAGGGAGGCCCGAATTGCAGGTGTATCAAAACCGGGGGTGATGCTGGGGGCTGCCACCTCCCCCAGCAAGGCCAGCTTTGGGACTCCCTGGGAGCTCAGGCGCCTTCTGTCCTGCCCAGCCAGTTACACCTGCTCTAGGGGAGACCCCTGCAGCTGGTTGCTTTTCTAGGCAAAAAGCAAGCCTGACCTGGCCCTGGCACCCCCATTATGTTTGCAGAGGGGTGAAAAGGGACTTGACAGATGTGGGCGGAGGGGAGGGAGAGCAGTGCCCTTCCTGGACACCTGGAGGAACCGCACACCCCGAACTCTCGCCCTTTGCATTAGGCGTGGCCTTGCCATTGCACCTGCCAATAAAATGTGGGCAGAAATGTTAAGACCCAGGGCATGATTCCGCAGGTTCCGGCTCCCTCGTGGCATCTGGGACAGCATGCTGGGGACAGCCTCCATCAGAGCCCCTCACAACACCCACACTGGACATAAAATGTGAGCAAGAAGTAAATATCTTTTTTTTTTCTGTTTTTGAGATGGAGTCTCGGTGGCTCACCCTTGGCTCACTGCAACTTCTGCCTCTGGGTTCAAGCAATTCTCCTGCCTCAGCCTCCCGAGCAGCTGGGACCATGGGCGCCCACCACCACACCCGGCTAATTTTTGTATTTTTAGTAGAGATGGGGTTTTGCCATGTTGGCCAGGTTGGTCTTCAACCCCTGACCTCAGGTGATCTGCCCTCCTTGGCCTCCCAAATTGCTGGGATTACAGGTGTGAGCCACCGGGCCTGGCTCTTTTTTTTTTTTTTGAAACAGGTTCTGTGTCGCCGAGGCTGAAGTGCAGAGGTACGACCATAGCTCAGTTCAGAAGCCTCAACCTCCCATGCTTAAGTTATCCTCCTGCCTCAGCCTCCCAAGTAACTGGGATTATGAGATTACAGGTGCACCACCACACCCAGCTAATTTCTTAACTTTTTGTAGAGACAAGGGTCTCACACTGTGTTGCCCGGGCTGGTCTCAAACTCCTGGCCTCAAGTGATACTTCCACCTCAACCTCGCAAAGTGCTGGGATTTTAAGTGTGAGCCACCGCACCTGGCCAAATCTTTACTCTGTTAAGCAAGTGCAGCCAGGGACTTTTGGTTACTGCAGCATAACCCAACCTGTTCTGCCCAATTCTGGTACATGAGAGAATGCAAGGAAGAAAAAAAGGAGGGAGGCAGGAGAAAGGAGGGAGGAGATGAGAGTTGCTGGGCTCTCTCGGAGGCCTGCTGTGACCACACACCCTCCCTCCCCTCCCTATTCCTCACCGCTGCCACCAGGCTGTTGTCTGTGATGAAGGTCAGCGCCAGCAGTGGTAGTGTTTCAGAGGCCAGAGTCGCGACGCTGAGGGGAGAGAGCTGTGAGTCACGGTGTCCCACTCCTCTGCACTCACCTCCTCCCCCAGGGATGGCCTCGACTCACGCCATCTTCTTGTCGGCATCAGCCAGGCAGACGGTGCTGTCGTGGCTCACCCAGGCCACGCGGCTCCCGCTGGCTGAGAAGCAGACGCCATGTACCCAGCCGCAGCTACTGCTGGATTCGAACATCAGTTCCCCAAAGGGCATCTTGGAGCCCCACGGGGTGGGTGCCGGCCGTTCCTCCACCTCCTTGATGTAGGCTGAAAAGATCCTACCGGGATAGGCAAAGTAGAGGTAAAGTAGCCAGGCGTGGTGGTGCGCACCTGTACTCTCAGCTACTCAGGAGGCTGAGGCGGGAGGATTGCTTGAACCCAGGAGGTCAAGGCTGCAGTGAGCTGTGATTGCGCTACCGTGCTCCAGTTTGGGCAACAGAGTGAGACTGTCTCAAAAAAAAAAAAAAAAAAAAAAAAAAATTTTTAAAGGGTTAACAGGTGCCTGGGCGTGGTGGCTGAAGCTTGTAATCCCAGCACTTTGGGAGGCTGAGGCAGATGCATCACTTGAGGTCAGGGGTTCGAGACCAGTCTGGTCAACATGGTGAAAACCCGTCTCTACATTTAAAAATACAAAAATTAGCCGGGCATGGTGGCATGCGCCTGTAGTTCCAGCTACTCAGGAGGCTAAGGCAGGAGAATCGCTTGATTGCTTGAACTCAGCAGGCGGAGGTTGCAGTGAGTCAAGATCACGCCACTGCACTCCAGCCTGGGCGAAAGAGCGAGAGTCCGTCTCCAAAAAAAAAAAAAAAAATCCTGTCTAGCTGGGCGTGGTAGTCTTGCTTGGGAGGCTGAGAAGCAAGAGGATCGCTTGAGTCCAGGATTTGGAGGCTGCAGTGAGCTATGATTGCACTACTGCATTCCAGCCTGGGCAACAGAGCAAGCCCCTAGCTCAAAAAAAATAAAAGAGGTGGGCAGAGGCCCATCCAGCTGAGACATGAAGGGTTCCCCAGGAACTAGAACCTTCAACTGACGCCCAGGTCGTCCACTGGTAGCAGGTCTGGAGCGGGTCTAGAAGCTGGGGTGTAGAGCTTTCAGGTGCGGCTCCCCGCTATGATGTCAGCAGTCAGTTGACGTCAGCCCCACCCTCCCCCATGGCGCCCTGTCTCACCGGCACTTGAAGTCACAGGAGCCGGCAGCAAGCAGCACATTGTTGGGGTGCCAGTCCAGGCTGAGGACGGTGGAGCGGATGGGCTTCTTGATGTGCTTGCAAACCCACCTGGGCATGGTGGTCAGGCAGACAGGGAGAGAGGGACAGGCAGGTGGGACTCATGGACCTCAGCACCAGGGACTCCAGGCTCCCACTGCTCCCTGCAGCCCACCAAAGACCCAGGAGAGAGGCGACTGGGCATTGCCAGCCCACAAGGCCGTCAGGGCCCTGGGGCGGCAGGGATGTGCTGTGTCGCTTCTGGAGTGGGAACTCTGTGCCCTCTATCCTTTAGGCCACACAGTCACCCTCAGAGCAGGCTCAGCAAAGTGATGCCATCACCAGAGGTCACACAACTACTAACTGGCCATGGTGGGATGCAAATTTGGGTCTCTCAGATGCTCCTGGCTGGCCTCTGCCCTCAGCCATGCAGGGGAGATTAAAAACTAAGACGTGGACTGGCAATCATGGCTCACACCTGTAGTCTCAGCACTTTGGGAGGCTGAGGTGGGAAGATTGCTTGAGGCCAGGAGTTCAAGACCAGCCTGGACAACGTGACAAGACCCTATCTCTACAAAATAAATAAATAAATGATTTGGGCCTGTAGTCCGAGCTACTCAGGAGGCTGAAGTGGTAGGATTACTTGAGCTCAGGAGGCTGAGGCTGCAGTGAGCTATGATCACAACACTGCACTCCAGCCTGAGCGACAGAGCAAGACCTTGTCTCAAAAATATATATATGGCCGGGCGCAGTGGTTCACGCCTGTAATCCCAGCACTTTGGGAGGCGGAGGCAGGACGACCACCTGAGGTCGGGAGTTCAAGACCAGCCTGACCAACATGGAGAAACCCCATCTCTACTAAAAAATACAAAATTAGCCTGGCGTGGTGGTGCGTGCCTGTAGTCCCAGCTACTCAGTAGGCTGAGGCAGGAGAATTGCTTGAACCTGGGAGGCGGAGGTTGCGGTGAGCTGAGATTGTGCCACTGCACTCCAGCCTGGACGACAGAGCAAGACTGTGTCTCAAAAAAAAAAAAAAAAAAAATTGGCTAGGCACGGTGGCTCACGCCTGTAATCCCAACACTTTGGGAGGCCGAGGCGGGTGGATCATGAGGTCAGGAGTTCTAGACCAACCTGGCCAAGATGGTGAAACCCCATCTCTACTAAAAATATAAAAATTAGCCGGGCATGGTAGCAGGTGCCTGTAATCCCAGCTACTTGGGAGGCTGAGGCAGAGAACTGCTCGAACCCGGCAGGCAGAGGCTGCCATGAGCCAAGATCGTGCCACTGCACTCCAGCCTGGGTGACAGAGTGAGACTCCATCTGAAAAAAAAAAAAAAAAGGAACAAGATGTGGCTGCGAGCTCGTGAGTGGTGCCTTGAGAAAGTGACTGCTACAGGGCCTTTGCTAATCTGTAAAGTGGGGACAGTGACCGATGCCCAGTCCACGGAGCTGCAGGGAAGTCAGGACTAATGTGTGTGCAGGGCTTAGTGAGGTGCCCCCAGATGTGTTTCTGGTGTGGTGGGTGTCACTGGCAGTGAGAACATCCGGGCGCTGCAGAGAGGCCCTTGCCTCATGAATGAGGCCCAGAGAGGAGAGGATGGACTCCCCCAGGGTGATGGGAACAGGGGTCCTGACATCCCATTTGGTGCTTCCCGGGGACACTCTAGTCCTGCCCCCGGTCCCTAACAGCCCACTCTGGCCCTGCCTAGGTACCCACCAGTCATTCTCCTGCTCGAAATAACAGATGGAGATCACACGAGAGCCGCTGCCCACAGCAAACTTGTTCTCGTTGGGGGCCCAGCGCACGCAGCGGGCAGCCCGGTTGATCCGCAGGATGACCAGCGTGGGCTTCCACGTGCGGCCCTTCAGCGTCCACACGTAGGCGTTGCGGTCTGTGCCGCAGGTCACAATACGGTTACTCTCGGGGGCCCAGTCGATGCCTGTGGGGGGATGGAGGGAACACAGGAGGCTGATGACACTCAGGCAGAGGTGGCTGTATGGTGGCCACATGGGAGAGGCTGAAAGGCCACCATCCAGGTGGAAGCTGTATCTGCCCAGCAGGCACTTTTTTTTTTTTTTGAAACGGAGTCTCGCTCTGTCACCCAGGCTGGAGTGCAGTGGCATGATCTCAGCTCACTGCAGCCTCTGCCTCCCAGGTTCAAGCAATCCTCATGCCTCAGCCTCCTGAGTAGCCGGGACTACAGGCGTGTACCACCAATCTTTTTTTTTTTTTTTTTTTTGAGACAGAGTCTCGCTCAGCCGCCCAAGCTGGAGTGCACTGGCGCGATCTCAGCTCACTGGAACCACCATCTCCCGGGTTCAAGCAATTCTCACATATCAGTCTCCCAAGTAGCTGGGATTACAGGCACCCGCCATCATGCCTGGCTAATTTTTGTATTGTAGTAGAGATGAGGTTTCACCATGTTGACCAGGCTGGTCTTGAACTCCTGACCTCAGGTGATCCGCCCGCCTCCGCCTCCCAAAGTGCTGGGAGTACAGGCGCAAGCCACCGCACCCGGCCTCTTTCTTTCTTTGTTTTTATTGCGACACAGTCTCGCTCTGCCATCCAGGCTGGAGTGCAGTGGTGCAATCTCAGCTCACTTCAACCTCCGCCTCCTGGGTTCAAGCGATTCTTCTGCCTCAGCCTCCAGAGTATCTGGGACTACAGGTGCGTGCCACCACACCCGGCTAATTTCTGTATTTTTCAACATTTAGTCATGTTGGCCAGGATGGTCTCGAACTCCTGACCTCAAGCGATCCACTCGCCTTGGCCTCCCAAAGTGCTGGGATTACAGGCATGAGCCACTGCACCCGGCCCAGCAAGCACTTTTTACTGAGATCCAGTGCTTATTTAGAGTGACACCAGGGGGCACTCCTAGAGCTTATGAGGGAGTGTCAGAGCCCTCCATGCTATCAGCAAACATGCTGGAGGGCAAAGCCAAGAGGCAGAAAAGATGGGTTCTTGGTCATGTGGAGCTGCTGGATCAAGCCTCTCCTGAAGCCCTCAACCCTCTGAGTTTTTGGTAACATGAGCCAACACAGTCCCCTTAAAATTGAAGCCAGTTTGAATCCGGGTTTCACGGTGAGTGGGTAGATGCTCCACAATGAGTGGCCATGCCCTGCCTTGCACCACCCCCCCAACCCACCACCTCCTTTCAGGACGGTGGTCCCAGCCACCCTGACATACCTGTCACCTGCCCGTTGTGCTCCTTGAGCTCGTGCACCTTGGTCCATTTGGCACCGCTCTTTTCATAGATATGCACCTCATGGTTGTTAGGGCAGATGGCAATCTCTGAAGGGGAGATGGAGGGAGATTGAGGGGCCCTCTCCATGACTGCCCTCTGCCAGGACACACTACACAGTGTACCTAGGCAACAACACCTCACCTTTCATGACTCAGTCTCTCCTCTTCTGCCTTGCAGGGGCCCCCTGAAGTCCTTCAGGCCCTGCTAGGCCACCCTCTCTTCTCCTGGAACTGGCTGTCCTTTACTCGCAGCAATGAACCCTGGGACCTCTCCCCACCCTATCGCTCTGGCCAACCAGGAACCCTTCGCTGCTCCTGCTGACACCTCAGGGCCCCTGCACCTGCCAGCCCCTCCCCAGCTGGGGCACAGTTCCCTTCCTCTCCTCCTCTGGGTCTCTGGGTAAATGTCAAAATGTCATCTCCTCTGAAAGGCTTTTTCTTGGTCACTTTTTCTTTCTTTCTCTTTTTTTTTTTTTTTTTGAGACAGAGTCTCGCTTTGTTGCCCAGGCTGGAGTGCAGTGGTGCAATCTCGACTCACTGCAACCTCCGCCTCCTGGGTTCAAGCAATTCTCGTGCCTCAGCCCCCCGAGTAGCTGGGATTACAGACACCCACCACCACACCCAGGTAATTTTTGTATTTTTAGTAGAGACAGGGTTTCACCATGTTGCCCAAGCTGGTCTGGAACTCCTGACCTCAAGTGATCCACCCACCTCAGCCTCCCAAAGTGCTGGGATTACAGGATGAGCTACCTCAACTGGCCCATTCCCTCCTTAAACTTTAACCCAGGAGGCCCCTGGTCAGCTGGAAGATCCAGGGGTGAGGCCAGGGGACAGCCACATGGAGCCCATGGTCCGGGGGCCTGGCTGCTCCAGAGTCCCCATGTGTGCTCTGGCTGGTCCCCATCCCAGGAGGTGGAAGCAGCCACCCACCGGCCCCCAGCAAGCACTCACGGGTGCGGTCCTTGTTCCAGGCGTGGCAGCTGATGGGCTCCACCAGGAAGCTGTGGTAGGCCATAGCGGCTTGGTTCCTGTGCCCGAGAGAGGAAGAGAGAATCCACGTCAGCCCCGACCTTGCCCCTGACTTCACCCATACCAGGCCCCAGATGATCCTCACAGGCCTCGCACCAGGGAGGCCCCTCAGTTTAGAGGGGCAGCAGTTTGCAGAGAGGAGCAGCAGGGGCCAGCCCTGGCTCCCAACTGGCCTGACATGTTGCTTCCCCTCCTGGGGCCTCAGTTTCCCTCCTTATAAAAGGGCAGCTTTCACAGGATGTCTCTGAGGCTCCAGGGACAGGGTGGAGGAGACGGTACTACAGGGGAGATGCTCCCTGGGGCGGGGTGGGGTGCTAGGACTCCAAGCTGGACAGGCCCCTCACTTGTCATCTGTGCCTCGGTTTCCTCATAGGATGGACGACCCCCCCACCCCCACCCAACTTCCCCTGCCCCATTAAGGATGGGATGAAGATGAAGTCATCCAGGCAAGGCCCGGTGGCTCATGCCTGTAATCCCAACACTTTGGGAGATCGAGGCAGGCGATCACTTGCGGCCAGGAGTTCAAGACCAGCCTGGCCAACATGGTGAAACTCCGTCTTTACTAAAACTACAAAAAATTAGTCGGGTGTGGTGGCGGGCGCCTGTAGTCCCAGCCTGAGGCAGGAGAATGGCGTGAACTTGGGAGGCGGGGCTTGCAGTAAGCCGAGATCGCGTCACTGCACTCCAGCCTGGGCGACAGAGTGAGACTCCGTCTCAAAAAAAAAAAAAAAAAAAAAAAAAAAATTAGCCAGGTGTGGTGGCGCCTGCCTGTAATCCCCACTACTCAGGAGGCTGGGTGACAGAGCAAGACTCATCTCAGAAAAAAAAAAAAAAAAAAAAAAGAAATGAAGTAATCTCATAAACCACCTAGAAAGGTGTCCAGCACATGGCAGTTGGCCCTGCCGTGCCCAGAGCCCTGGTCTTCCCCCACACTGCTCAGACGGGGAGAGGGGAGGTGGCCGGTCTGCAGGGGCTCATGGCTGAGGCAAAGGCAGATATTTAACAGATACATCCCATTCTCCATCCAGACATCCACTGGCTGCACCCAGGGCTGGGAGGAGGCACAGGGCTAGGCGAGGCCTGGGTGATGGCTCTTGGGGAGGCCCCAGGGTGACCCAGCCTTGGGGAACTGAAGGAGGGAGATTTTTGTTTCTTGAGACAGGGTCTCTCTCTGTGGCCCAGGATGGAGTGCAGTGGTGTGATCATGGCTCACTGCAGCCATGAACTCCTGGGATTACAAGCATGTGCCACTGTGCCCAACTAATTTTTTATTTGTTTGTAGAGAGGGGGGTCTCACAATGCTGTCCAGGCTGGTCTCAAGCTCCTAGGCTCAAGAGATCTTCCCTCCTCACCTGCCAAGTATTTGGGATTACAGGTGTGAGCCACTACACTCGGCCAGAACGAGGGAGATGTTTGACTGCAGCCCCCTAGACTAGCCCCAGCACTGAAGGGGAACCCTGGCAGAGGGCAGCGACTCATCCTCCCGTCAGCCCAGCTCAGCCCCTGCCAGCCTGTCCCCAGCCTCCTCCACCTGCCGCTGAGTGTCAAAGGAGCCCACCAGGCCTGACGGGGGTGAGATCACGGTCTCAGCCCAATTCCTCAAACACATCTCTCCCCGCCTCCGTGACTCAGTTTCCCAGCATCACAGGGACCTGGAAGTGGAGGAGCCCAGTGGCACTGCTTGCCCAGCCACATGCCCCGGGACACATCACCTGCCTTCTTTTAACCTCAGTTTTCTCATCTGTAAAATGGGAACAGGAATCCTGCCTCCCAGCAGAGATGCTGAGAGCTGGAAGCAGATGACACACCGCACCTGGCTCTATGAGGAGGAACCACGAGGCGGTTACTCTTAGCCTGTGATGGATGTGATATACCAGCCCTTTGAGGAGCAGGCCTCCCCAGCCGACCAGAGGCCAATCCTGGGGCACACAGGCATGCACCTGCCTCGGGCTTCCGTGCTGGCTGTTCCCTAGGCCTGTGACACTCTTCCCCCAGATACCGGCACACACGGCTCTCGCTCTGGTGCTGCCACTCAAGTCTGTGCTCAAATGTCAACTTTTGGGGAGGCCTTCCCTGACCCCCTCCATTGGAAACTGCAGCACCTCCCACGGTCCGGCACTTCGTAATTCCCTATTTCCGATTAAATTTTCTCAGCAGTCACCATCAGACATGCACTCACTGATCTGGCCCGCTGCCTTCCTCCCCTGCTGGAATAGAACCAGCTTGGCAGAGACACATTTTTGTTCTATCTTGTTCTCGTTTCTATTTCCACTGCTTAAATGCTTAGCACATAGTAGGTGCTCAAGAAATATCCGCTGAACAAATTTTTCATTGCCATTAGTGACCAACAGAGTACGTTCTCAGAAACGTGTGTGTGTGTATATATTTGAGAAAGGGTCTCGCTCTGTTGCCCAGGCTGGAGTGCAGTGTTGTGATCACAGCTCACTGCAGCCTCGACCTCCCAGGCTCAAGTGATCCTCCTGCCTCTGCCTCCCAAGTAGCTGGGACTACAGGCTCACGCCACCCTACCCAGCCCTCCAAAATATTATCATTACATAGGTTAGGAATGAGGCCAGGCACGGTGGCTCATGCCTGTAATCCCAGCACTTTGGGAGGCCGAGGCGGGCGGATCACCTGAGGTCAGGAGTTCAAGACCAGCCTGGCCAACATGGTGAAAGCCTGTCTCTACTAAAAATACAAAAATTAGCTGGGCGTGGTGGCACACGCCTGTAGTCCCAGCTACTTGGGAGGCTGAAGCAGGAGAATCTGTTGAACCTGAGAGGCGGAGGTCGCAGTGAGCCAAAATCACACCACTGCACTCCAGCCTGGGCAACAGAGCAAGACTCTGTCTCAAAAAAAAAAAAAAAAAAAAAAAAAAAAAAAGGTTAGGAATGAATGTGTGTGAAAAAATAACTTAAAAATAATAAATAAATAAATAATTTTATTAAATAGGGCCAGGCGCAGTGGCTCATGCCTGTAACCCCAGTACTTTGGGAGGCCTAGGCAGGAGGATTGCTTCAGGCCAGAAGTTCAAGACAAGCATGGGCGATACAGTGAGACCCTATCTCTACAAAAAATTTAAATAAAAAAATTTGCAGGTGTGGTGGTGCACATCTGTATTCTTAGGTATTCAGGAAGCTGAGGCAGGAGGATTGCTTAGCCTAGGAGTTTGAGGCTGCAGTGAGCTATGATTGTACCACTGTGTGACAGAGCCAGACCCTGTCTCTAAAATAAAATGTATTAACTCGTACCATCCAGCACTTTCTGGATACTCCCTCCTTGCCAGCTCTAGAAAAAAAAGTATCCTTTTTTGTTTTTTTTTTTCGAGATGAAGTCTCACTCTGTTGCCCAGCCTGGAGTGCAATGTCACAGTCTTGGCTCACTCCAACCTCCGCCTCCTGAGTAGCTGGGATTACAGGTGCGCACCACCATGCCTAATTTTTTTATTTTTAGTAGAGACAGGGTTTCACCATGTTGGCCAGGCTGGTCTCGAACTCCTGACCTCAAGTGATCCGCCCGCCTCAGCCTCCTAAAGTGCTGGAATTACAGGCGTGAGCCACCGCGCCCGGCCAGGTGCTCTGTATACATTCTTGACTTCAACACTCCCACCAGCCCTGGACTTTCAGGGAGGCCTGGCTGCACTTGGGGAGGGATGCCAGGCTCCAGGTCAGCTCCAGATGACAGATGTGGGGGCCGAGGCCACCTGCCCAGAGTCACCAGTGACAGCCATTAGATAACGTGGCTGCCTCCCTCACCAGACTGGCAGTTTTGTGTTGGGTCTCAGGGCCTGGGCTGGGAGCCAACCAGGACTGGGAACCCTGAATGCCCCAGGAGGCCGGTGGCTGCCCCGTCACTGCCCTGCCCAGGGGCCGGCCCATCCTGCACTGCATCTGGGCCCAGGCACAAGGGAAAGGCAGAACAACCTTTGCCTGGGGCTGCAGTCTGGCCCCACAGGGCTCAGTGACCAGCCTGCCCGAGGTCGCAACACAAAGCCCCCTGCGCTCACTGCCTGGAAGGCCCTGTCCACCTCCTGCTCACTCCAGATCCAAACCGCTTGCTTTCACTTGTAACAGGATGTCCTGAAAGATTCCTGGAGCAGCACAGGACACACACACGTGCACGTGTACCTGCGTGGGGCAGGGACCTCATGTTTCCTCCATGCTTAGAACAGGACCCCGGTGGGTCCCCAGTCAGCATTTGCTGAGCAAGTAGACACACGCAGCGCAGGGTCAGGCCACACACACACACACATGCGTGTTCAGCCTCACACACACAAGCACACTTTGCATGTTCAGCCTTGCACACACACATGCACACTGCACCTCCCCACACTTTAAGCACGTTTAGCCTTGCACACATGACCATACTGCCCACATGCACATGCGTGTTCAGCCTCACACACAGGCACACTGCAGGCCTGCACACACGTATGTTCAGCCTTGCACACATGCAAGCGCACTGTGTCCACAAGCACACTTTGCACGTGTGGGCAGCCTTACCCAGAACAAGCACCCGGCACCCACTGGGGCTGCCTCTGCAGCCTCTCTCTCCTTATAAGGCCTCTTTGTGTAAGGTGAGGGCCCCGGAAGCACCACCTCAGCACCCTCAGCCATGTCAGCAGGTCTGATGGGGGTTTCCCTGAGCGTTTCCTGTGTTCCCGGGCTGGGACATCACCACCCACATCTGATGCCAACACTGTGCAGAGAGAAGCTCAAGGCCTGTGACTGATTCATGGTGCTCATCTACACCCCGACAACCCCCATGGTCCAAGGTCACCAGCAGGGCAGGGGCAGGGTGAAGGCCAGAAGCCCACTTTCACACTCCACCCAGGCTCTGGTTGGCCCCAGGACTCCAGCTGAGGCCAATTTTTCCCTCCCTTTCAGCCCCAGGAGGCCCAGACTGAAGGAACCTCCGGGGATGAGGGTGGGAGAGCCCAGACTCAGAACCCTGGGTTGATGCACAGACTCTGACATCCCAGCATCAGTGGTCACATGCTTGCTGTGTGCCCAGCCACATCTCTGCCCTGGCTGTGAAGACGGAGTGGCTGGCTCTGCTGAAGACAGCAACCCCCACGTGTGCCAGTGGGCAAGGGCAACCGAGAGGACTTGAAGAGCCCTGACCACTGTTTCTAGGACCCAGACATACTCAAGGGGCAGAGGAGGGGCTGGAAAAGATGGCCACAGTGGTACACTAGTGACTGGCAGAGGAGGGAGGTTGAGACCACGCCTATCAGCCAATCACACTTCAGCATGAATTAGCAGAAATACTTCCTAATCTGTTGAACAAACCCCTTAAATTGGGCAAAGGAGAAGTGTTAAGGGGGCGAGAGAGAGGAAGACTCATTTCCCTTTTTCCATAACTTCTGCAAAGCAGCTGAAACCCAAAGCGCCTCTGCGATAACTCCCCAACCCCCACATCTTACCAGCGAGGAAGTGGGAGAGCAAAAAGGGAGTGGCTTCTCTCAGCCAGTGCTGCCACGGGGCTCCAGTCTCCTGCCTCAGGGATTCTAGCCGGGGACACTCCAACTTCATCATCCCCAGGAAAACCTCTCACCTACCAAGCCTGCGTGAGCCAGCGTGTGCCCACCCCCGCCTGCCAATTACCCTGCTATGGATGTCTCAGGAGAAAAATACGAGGGCTGCTTCACCCACCAGTGTTGACAGCATAAGGTCTCAGTGATGGCTCCTGGGGGAGGGATCCAGGACACCAACCCACTATCACTGTGGCCCTGTGAGCCGGCACTGTGGGCCTGTTTGATGTTAAGGAACCAGAGAGAGGAAGGGATAGCCGGGCACAGTGGCTCACGCCTGTAATCCCAGCACTTTCGGAGGCCGAGGCGGGTGGATCACTTGAGGTCAGGAGTTTGAGACCATCCTGGCCAACATGGCAAAACCCCGTCTCCACTTGGAAAAAAAAAAAAAATTAGCCAGGCATGGTGGTGCCAGGCAAAGAAAGCCTCAGGCTGCCCAGCGGCGGGGTGGTGGTGGTGAGGCACTCTAAAGTCCTGGGCCTTGATACTCTCTCCCTTACTGTGCTGGGTTTACATTCTAGCTGTCTTCATACTGGCTGGGTGCCCTCAGCCAATATTTCCCTCCCATCTTAATCCAGATGAGGCTGGGGCTAGACTAGGCACAGGCTGCGGGACCCTTCTTGCCTGGCTTCCCTAGGTTTCCCTGAATCCAGAGGTTTGGCTGTATCAGAGGCTAAACCAAGGAGGAGCTGCCTGGAGGAAAGATCTCAGCATTACAGGCGCTCCGGGAAGTCTCCACCCAGCTCAGGCAGTTCTTGGATAGAGCAGCCAGCAGGCTAATTTGCACCGTGCTAAGCGGTTACTCAACTTCCTATGCTGGGTCAGAGCCCTTGCTACCCCTATCCTTCCCTCTCCAGCTCTGCTCTTGAAGTCTTACCAACCACGCAGAGTGAAGTCAAGAAACACACATGAAAACAATCGTAAGGTACCATTAAAGCACCGGTTAGTCATCCAAACAAAACAAAAACACACAAAATTCAATGCTAGCAGAGCTGTGGAGAAATTGTCATTTGTTGCTAATTGGTTTAATTCTTCTGAAGGGCACTCAATTCAACAAGTGGGTGGGACCAAATATTAATAGAACAGAATAACACTAACAGGAACTTGAAAATTAGCATTCTGGCCAGGTGTGGTGGCTCACGCCTATACTCCCAGCACTTTGGGAGGCCGAGGTGGGTGGATCACGAGGTCAGGAAATCCAGACCATCCTGGCTAAAACGGTGAAACCCCGTCTCTACTAAAAATACAAAAAATTAAGCTGGGCGTGGTGGCGGGCGCCTGTAGTCCCAGCTACTCGGGAGGCTGAGGCAAGAGAATGGCGTGAACCCGGAAGGCGGAGCTTGCAGTGAGCCGAGATTGCGCCACTGCACTCCAGCCTGGAGGACAGAGCGAGACTCCGTCTCAAAAAAAAAAAAAAAAAAAAAGAAAAAGAAAATTAACATTCTTTGGTCACATACACCCATTTGGTCCTAAGAAAACAGCAACACATTTTTCTTTCTTTTTCTTTTTTATTTTTGAGATGTAGTCTCATTCTGTCGCCCAGGCTGGAGTGTAGTGGTACATTCTCGGCTCACTGCAACCTCCGCCTCCCAGGTTCAAGCAATTCTCCTGTCTCAGCCTCCCCAGTAGGTGGAACTACAGGTGCCCGCCACCACGCCCAGCTAATTTTTGTTTTTGTTTTTAGTAGAGATGGGGTTTCACCATGTTGGACAGGCTGGTCTCGAACTCCTGACCTTGTGATCCACCCGCCTCAGCCTCCCAAAGTGCTGGGATTACAGGTGTGAGCCACCACGCCTGGCCCCATTTTTCTTTTTTAAAAGCAAACAGGTGGGGTGCCATGGCTCACGCCTGTAATCCCACCATTTTGGGAGGCCAAGCCAGGTGGATTACTTGAGTCCAGGAGTTCGGAGACCAGCCTGGGCAACATGGCAAAACCCTGTGTCTATAAAAACTACCAAAAAAAAAAAAAAAAAATTAGCGGGATGTGATGCTGTACGCCTGTAGTCCTGGCTATCTGAGGGGCTGAGGCTGGAGGATTCCTTGAGCTGGGAAGGTGGAGGTTGCAGTGAGCCGAGATCTCGTCACTGTACTCCAGCCTGGGTGACAGAGTGAAACCTCATCTAAAAAATAAAGCAAACATGTTTATAATAGCTGTCTTTATAATGGTGACAGTGTGGAAAAACCCAGGTGACAATATGGAAAGAGTAAATTGTGACATTAACATGTTGAGATGCTATGTAATTATTAATATTAGAAAAGACCTATCAGCCAACGGGTGCGGTGGCTCACACCTGTAATCCCAGACTTTGGGAGGCGGAGGCAGGTGGATCACCTGAGGTCGGGAGTTTGAGACCAGCCTGCCCAACATGGTAAAACCCTCTCTACTAAAAATACAAAATTTATCTGGGCTTGGTGGTGGGCACTTGTAATCCCAGCTGCTCGGGGGGTCGAGGCAAGAGAATCACTTGAACTCGAGAGGAAGAGGTTGCAGTTAGCTGAGATTGTGCCACTGCACTGCAGCCTGGGCGACAGAGTGAAACTCCACCACCTCCAAATAAACAAAAAAAAAAAAAGAAGAAGAAGAAGAAGCTGGGCGCAGTGGCTCACGCCTGTAATCCTAGCACTTTGGGAAGCCGAGGTGGGCGGATCACCTGAGGTCAGCAGTTCGAGACCAGCCTGGCCAACATGGTGAAACCCCATCTCTACTAAAAATATAAAAATTAGCCGGGCATATTGGCATGTACCTGTAATCCCAGCTACCTGAGAGGCTGAGGCAGGAGAATCACTGGAACCCGGGAGGCAGATGCTGCAGTGAGTCAAGGTAGTGTCACCACACTCCAGCCTGGGCAACAGAACAAGACACTGTCTCAAAAAAAAAAAAAAAAAGGAAAAAAAAAAAGAAAACACGTATAAGGCAGGCGTGGAGGCTCATGCCTGTAACCCCAGCACTTTGGGAGGCCAAGGCAGGAGGATCGCTTAAGGCCAGGAGTTTGAGGCCAGCCTGGACAACACAGCAAAACCCTACCTCTACTAAACATTTAAAAATTAGCTGGGCATGGAGGAACATACCTGTAATCCCAGCTACTCAGGAGGATCCCTTGAGCCCAGGAGTTTGGGGCTAAAGTGAGTTATGATCAAGCCATGGCACTATAGCCTGGGCAACACAATGAGACCCGGACTCCAGAAAAAAAGAAAAAGACCTATCAATGGATTATGTACAGACATATGTAAGAAACAAACTTTACTGGCATCTATCAGGGCGATTTTACCCAGAACTTTCACCATTCTCCCCCTGAAGCAAGCCTGAGACATTTTTTGTTTGCCTTTTTTTTTTTTTTGGAGACAGAGTCTCGCTTTGTAACCCCAGGCTGGAGTGCAGCGGCATGATCTTGGCTCACCGCAACCTCCGCCTCCCAGGTTCTAGCGATTCTCCTGCCTCAGCCTCCTGAGTAGCTGGGATTACAGGTGCCCACCACCACACCTGGCTAATTTTGTATTTTTAGTAGTGACGGGGTTTCACCACGTTGGTCAGGCTGGTCTCGAACTCCCGACCTCAGGTAATCTGCCTGCCTCGGCCTCCCAAAGTGCTGGAATTACAGGCGTGAGCCACCGCGCCCAGCCTGTTTGCTTTTTACCTTCAGTTTGTACAGGAGGAAACCCAGGCTCAGACAAAAGCAACGATTTGTTCAAAGTCACTCGGCTTCTACTAAATGACGCAGCTTGGGACTCTGACCCCAAATCTTGGAGGCCAGGAAGTTAGGTTCACCTGGGGGAACACTATGATCAAGGTGAGCAACAAACGCACGTTTATACTGTCAGCGCCTGACACGCTGCCAGGTGTCTTGCAGTATTGCATTTCAGCCTCCCAGTCCTTAAGGTTCCCATTTTCCAGATAAGGAAAGTTGAGGCTGGCAGGAGTTGGGTGGCTTACCAGTCACTGGCCAGTGAAGGGAGAAGCTGGCACTCCTACCTAGGTCCCTAAGATTTTATTTATTTATTTAGAGACGGAGTCTGGCTCTGTTGCTGAGGCTGCAGTGCAGTGGTACAGTCTTGGCTCACTGCCAAGGCAGGTTCAAGCAATTCTCTTGCCTCATCCTCCTAAGTAGCTGGGATTACAGGCATGTTACGTGGCTAACTTTTTTTTTTTTGAGACGGAGTCTTGCTCTGTTGCCCAGGCTGGAGTGCAATGGCGTGATCTCGGCTCACTGCAACCTCTGCCTCCCGGGTTCAAGCAATTCTCCTGCCTCAGCCTCCTGAGTAGCTGGGATTACAGGTGCGTGCCACCATGCCTGGGTAATTTTTGTCTTTTTAGTAGAGACAGGGTTTCACCATGTCGGTCAGGCTAGTCTCGAACTCCTGACCTCAAGTGATCCGTCCACCTCGACTCCCAAAGTGTTGGGATTACAGGCATGAGCCACAGCGCCTGGCTACATTTTATTTATTTATTTTAATAGAGAAAGGGTCTCGCAATGCTGTCCATGCTGGCCTCCAACTCCTGGCCTCAAGCGATCCTCCCGCCTGGGCCTCTCAAAATGCTAGGATTCTATGTGTGAGCCACCGCGCCCGGCCGGGATGGGTGGTGGTAGCCTCCGGGCTGCATTGGCAGAGGAGGCAGGGGGAGGTCTGACTCCCCAGGGCTTGCACTCCTGATCCCTTCACTGCCCGCGGGTGCAGCCCGGCCCCGCCCCGCCCTAGGCGGCCAGGCTGCTCTCCCAGCGCCTCCGGAAAGGGAGGGGCTGCTCGGATCTGCCCTGGCCGCGGAGCCCTGCAGCTGAGGGGGTGCGTTCCGGGACCCCGCCAGCCAGGCCCGCCCCGTACGGGACCCCTCGGACCTGGCCCGGGGGAGGCGGGTGGGAGCAGCGGGAGCGGCCAGGAGGGCAGGGGCGGGGCGGCAGGAGACGCCAGCTCATTTCCCGGCGGCTGCAACCCGGAAGGCTCCGGGGATGGAGGGGAAGTGACTGGGCGTGGGGCCCCGCCGGCCCGAAGTAACGGGGCGACACCGACCGACCGCGGGGCAAGGCTGGGGATGGGGGCCGGGGAGCCGGGGCGGAAGGCACGAGGCGGAAGCTTGGGGCCGGGGGCTGGGGACGCCCCGAGGGCGCCCGGTGCGCTGGGAGCCCGCGTTTCCACAGTCTGGCCCTGAGGCCACCCCCGCGCCCCCTCCAATCCCAGGGCTCCCTCTCCTTTCCGTGAGCCCCTCGTCCCCGCGCCCCCTCCTCTCCATGTGCCCCCACTCATCCCCGTGCCCCTATTGGGCGGCGCCCCACATCTATGCGTCCTCACTTCCAGGCGCCCCCCGGTCCCCTCCTTGCACCCCCTCTCATCCCTCCAGTCCCGCTCACTCCCAGGCGGCGCCCCACATCTACGCGTCCCCCCACCTCCAGGTGGCTCCCCTGACCCCCACCTCCGGGCGCCCCCACGGCCCTCACCTCCCGCGCCCCGGCCGCGGACTCTGGGCAGTCGACGCGCCGAACCGGCTCTGGGCTCCGCGCCGGAGCGGCAGCCACTTCCTCGTGGGCGGGGGGCGGGGCCTGCCGACCTCAGCCCGGTAGGGCCCGGGGGCGGGGACCTGGGGCAGCGGTCGCGAGATCCAGGTCCCGCCCTCCCTTCGGGGTGGGGGTGCTGCCGGTACCCGCGCAGACGTCGGAGCCCAAGGCTCTGTCCGCAGAAGCCGTCCGCAACCACCGTCAATGCTTTACCAATGGGGAAACTGAGGCTGGGAGCCAGGCGCGCAGCCTGAGCCGCCGCTGGGCTGGACCTCCGAGCCTGGGCCGGGCGCACGGCCCCCGGGGACTGCAGGGCGCAGGGTCGGGGAGTCACGTCCTCTGAGCCCGGACGGCGGGTACTGCGGGCTCCGCGCTCACACGCAGGTGAGCGGCTAGCGAGCCCTGCAGCCCCGTCGCCAGCCGGCGAGGAGCTCCCTTCACGCTGATGCCGGTGGGCGCCAACTGTGCAGGCCCTGGGCGGGGAGCAGGCGGTCCGGGCGTGGCCAGGGCAGCCCGGCCCCGCCCCCTTGGCCCTCCGTGTCCTCGCCACGAAACAGGGGTGCTGTCCCCGGGCAGGGTGACACTGGCCGCCCCTGCTGACGCTGGCCGGCCAGTTAACTTCTTTCCTTTCTGTTTCACGTCAATCGGCTTCACTTCTTTAAGTTACCCGGTTAGCCTTGCAGCCGCCTGATTGCGGGTCTTGGGCTAGGTGGTCCCCGGAGTCTTCCCATCCTGACCCTCTGCCTCTTCAGTGGATACGTGGCCTGGCGGCCAGGCAGATGGAAGAGACCCCAGTGAAAACCTTACCTCGGCCGGTCGCGGTGGCTCACGCCTGTAATCTCAGCACTTTGGGAGGCCGAGGCGGGAGGATCACGAGCTCAGATCGAGACCATCCTGGCTATCACGGTGAAACCTCGTCTCTACTAAAAAATACAAAAATTAGCCAGGCGTGGTGGCGCATGCCTGTAATCCCAGCTACTCGGGAGGCTGAGGTAGAAGAATCACTTGAATCTAGGAGGCAGAGGTTGCAGTGAGCCGAGATCGCGCCATTACACTCCAGCCTGGGCGACAGAGTGAGACTCTGTTTCAAAAAAAAAAAAAAAATTAGCTGCAAGGAGCCCCATGGCGTGATGGAGCGCTGCTGTAATCCCAGCTACTCGGGAGGCTGAGGCACGAGAATTGCTTGAACCCCGGGGGCAGAGGCTGCAGTGAGCCAAGATGGGGCCCCTGCACGCCAGCCTGGCAACAGAGCGAGACTTCCTCTCAAACAACAACAAAAACCTTCCCTCCTCTTGTCTCCTTCAGACCCCTCTCTCTAGTATTTGTGCAGGGTCTTCCTGGATCTCTGGAGATCCGAGGCCAGACTCCCACCCTGTCAGGCTTAGAGGCTTTGACACTCGCTGTTCCTTCTGCCTGGAACACTATTCCCACCCCGTCCTCACCTGCCGACATTGGTTTGTCCTGTAGGATGTGGCTGGGGGTCTCAGGTCGCTTTGCCCCGACACCCTCCCCATTGGAGGTGCCCTTAGCCGCCGCTCTCTTTTCCACTGAATTCGACCCCCTAGGGTGGTTGGGAGGATTAAATGTGTCCAAGTGTGTGAATCGGGTCATACAGTGTGCACACAGGAAGTGCTCGAACTTTTGTGAGCCCCCCCAACCTTGCTGCTCCTGCATATTTTCTCAGACAGATGTCGGCAACCTCAGCAAACACAGGCGGTGGTTTTAGTTCAAGCAGATAAAAAGCTTCAAGGGGTCTGTACCGGCAGCCCTCTTCCCACAGGGACAAGTGTAGGGTAACTGAGGTGACCCTGTTGCTGCTTCCCTGGCTTCCATCCTACTCTTCTGCCGCTTTGTAGATGCCCAGGGAATGACCCCAAGTGGCCCTGAGTGGTCTAAATCAGCTCACGGTGTTCCCTGTCCTGCTGCACTTGTGACCTAAGATGACCCAATCAAAGCAAAGCCCAGGACTTCAGCTGATGATCCAGCGCACAAAGCCCCTTCTGGGCGAGCTGCAGGAATCTGGACTCGTAAGTGGAACGCGGAAGTGGAACAGCAACAAGGAAAGCTGCAGGGAGAGTGCAGAGCCGAGAGAAGGTCAGAGAAGTAACCGGAGCTCTGGTCACCTCTGACTGGCAGGTCTGAGCCCAACCTGCCTCCAAAGATTCAGATATGTGAGCCAAGTTATCCGCTTAATTAATTAATATGTTTTAGAGACAGGGTCTCGCTCTTTTACCCAGGCTGGAATGTAGTGACGCAATCACAGCTCACTGAAGCCTCCAGCTCCTGGGCTCAAGTGATCCTCCCGCCTTAGCTTCTCGAGCACTTGGGACTACAGGTGTGCACCATCACACCTGGCTAATTTTTAAAATTTTTATAGGCTGGGCACGGTGGCTCATGCCTGTAATCCTAACACTTTGGGAAGCCAAGGCAGGCGGATCGTTTGAGGTCAGGAGTTCGAGACCAGCCTGACCAACATGGTGAAACCCTGTCTCTACTAAAAATACAAAACTTAGCCGGGTGTGGTGGCGCACGCCTGTAATCTCAGCTACTCCAGAGGCTGAGGCAGGAAAATCACTTGAACCCAGGAGGCGGAGATTGCAGTGAGTCAAGATCACGCCACTGCACTCCAGCCTGGGTGAGAGAGCGAGACTCCTTCTCAAAAAAAAAAAAATTTTTTTTATAAGGATAGTGTTTTTGTTATGTTGTGCAGGTTGGTATCAAACTCCTGGCCTCAAGTGATTCTCCCACCTCAGCCTCTCTCGTAGCTGGGAGGGACCACAGGCATGCGCCACTACACCCAGCTAATTTTTAAAATTTTTGTATGGACAGGGCGCTCCCTGTGTGACCCAGGCTGGTCTCGAACTCCTTGCCTCAAGAAATCCTCCTGCCTCAGCCTCCCAAAGTGCTGGGGTTACAGACGTGAGCCACGGTGTGCAGCCTCCACTTTATTTTTAGGCTGCTTTGAGTTTTTCTGCTGCGAATCATCAAAGCATCCTAACAAATATGCATACCTCAAGACTTCTTTTTCCTATCTGCGAAAATGTAAACTAAGGTCACCTGAGTTGATGTAAAGGCTCTAAAAGCCTATGCGAGCCGCAGCCATGGCTGTACTGTTCCCTCTTCTCTCCCCTGGGCCCATGACAGAGCCCAGTGCCTGAGTCACTCAACACACATCTTAACAGATGTGTTAATGAATGATCCAGTGGTAGAAAACTGAGTCCAGGCCGGGTATGGTGGCTCACGCCTGTAATCCCAGCACTATGGGAAGCGGAGGCAGGCTGATCACAAAAGGTCAGAAGGGTGAGACCAGCCTGACTAACATGGTGAAAACCCATTTCTAATAAAAAAAAAAAGCCTGGGTGCAGTGGCTCACGCCTGTAATCCCAGCACTTTGGGAGGCTGAGGCGGGCGGATCACGAGGTCAGGAGTTCGAGGTCAGGCCAACATAGTGAAACGCTGTCTCTACTAAAAATACAAAAATTAGCTGGGTGTGGTGGCACATGCCTGTAATCCTAGCTACTTGGGAGGCTGAGGCAGGAAAATCGCTTGAACCTGGGAGGCGGAGGTTGCAGTGAGCCGAGACCACGCCATTGCCCTCCAGTCTGGGTGACAGAGTGAGACCGTCTCGAAGAACAAAACAAAACAAAACAAAAATACAAAAATTAGTTGGGTGTGGTGGCACATGCCTGTAGTCCCAGCTACTTGCTACTCGGGAGGCTGAGGCAGGAGAATCTCTTGAATGAGGGAGGTGGAGGTTGCAGTGAGCCGATAACAGAGCAAGACTCCATCCCCCACCAAAAAAAGGTTGGGCGCAGTGGCTCACGCTTGTAATCCCAGCAGTTTAGGAGGCTGAGGCAGGCAGATCACTTGAGGTCAGGAGTTCCAGACCAGCCTGGCCAACATGGTGAAACCCCGTCTCTACTAAAAATACAAAAAAAATTAGCTGGGCATGGTGGCGCACACCTGTAATCCCAGCTCCTCTGGAGGCTGAGGCAGGAGAATCACTTGAACTCGGGAGGCAGAGGTTGCAGTGAGTCGAGATCACTGTAACCAGGCTACATTCCAGCCTGGGTGATGGAGCGAGACTTCATCTCAAAAAAGGAAAAATAAGAAAGAAAGTGGGTCCAGTTCTGGTGCTGCCACTTAACCTGTAGTGTAACCGTGCCTCAGTTTCCACATCTGTAAAGTGAAGCTGACAAGCACTGTCCACCTGCCCACCCGTCCCACAGGCCTTCAGTCGTGGAGGGAAGACTCAGTGGATGGGAGAAAGCAGACCTCAGATTGGAAAGCAATGGAAGGCATTATTTGAAATGGCTCCTTTGGGGGAGAAAGTTTTCTAAGCCCTACGTGGAGAAACACTTTGGGTTAGGGAACTTGGTGATGGAAGGATTTCATCTGGAGCTCCCAGAACAACTTGGAGAGCTTTCTGTTTCTTCCTGGAATTGGCTTTGTGCAGGGCCCTGGGACGAAGATGCTACACACTCCTGCTTCCTTTATTGCCTTCTCATGTTTCCAAGAAATGCAGCCACAAACCCAGGCTGTGACTCTCCAGGGCTGGCCGATGTGGGGGAGGCAGGCCAGGGCTGGTGCAGTCTCCCAGGTTCTTGCTGGCTTTCTGCCCCTTGCCTGTCGCTATTTTTTTTTTTTTTTGAGATGGAGTCTCGCTGGAGTGCAGTGGCACAATCTCGGCTCACTACAACCTCTGCCTCCCAGCTTCAAGCACCAGTTTTATTGCCTCCTGGTCACAAAATGGCAGCCAGGTTGACTGCAGACAAGCAGTGGGTGGGCCAAGGCAGACCAGGGAGATGGGAGATGGAGGGGGAGCGGTGGCAGGGACCTTTTCTAAGAGCTCCCAGTATCCAGTATAATCTCCCCTTTGTCCCACTGGTCCACCCCAGAATGTGGGTCACTTTCCCTGGGATCAAGGGATCCATCCCAACTGACAGCAGGAGGGGAGAGGATAAAACCTTGGGGCCAAAGCCCCAAGGCCACATATCTGGTAAGGTGGCTAAAGGCCTGCAAGGCAGATGTACCCCACAGCTGGGGCCCCCATAACGCTCGCTCAGCATTCCACATCCCATCACAGCCCCCTTCCAAGCCACATGGCCTGATGTGTCAGTTTAATTGACAAACCGAGGTCTACAATGAAACCCACAAGCTATTGTCAAATACCTTCTTGCTCTCTCTTTTTTTTTTTTTTCGAGATGGAGTCTCGCTGTTGCCCAGGCTGGAGTGCAGTGGCATGATCTTGGCTCACTGTAACCTGCGCCTCCCAGCAATTGTTCAAGCAATTCTCGTGCTTCAGCCTCCCAAGTAGCTGGGATTACAGGCGCGTGCCACCAAATGCCTGGCTAATTTTTGTATTTGTAGTAGAGAAGGGGGTTTCACCATGTTGGCTAGGCTGGGCTTGAACTCCTGACCTCAAGGGATCCACCCGTCTTGGTCTCCTAAAGTGCTGGGATTACAGGCATGAGCCACCGCGCCCGGCCTCAAATACCTTCTCATCAGTTCCAGTGACAGGGCCCTGCCCCTGAGCATGGGTGAGCTGAAAAGGGGCTGCCACTAAGGTATTTCCCTCGCCCAGTGGGGAGCACATGCTTAGTGGTTACTACCAGGGCTTTGGAGAGACTGCTCATTCCCCTCTCTGGAATTTTGCCATCTGAAAAATGTGCTAATAACAGTTCCAACCCTACAGGTTTGTTATGAGGGGTAGTTAATGGCTTCCAAATGCTTTTCTTGGTGCCTGCATAGTTAGCTAAAGTATTGCATTCAGGGCGTGGCTCACACACCTTTCCTGAAGAACCCTCTCAGAACATCCCAGACTGTAGTCATTGTTGACAGAGGCCTGGTCTGAGTCTCAAAGGTAGAGTGAGAGAAGGACGGAGTGTCACAAACTCAAAAGGCCCCAGCGTTGAAATAAAGCACTGAGGGCTTCTGGCTGCGGTGACTGGAGTGGGCCTTCCTCCCCACATGAGAAATGGCCTGTGTTAAAAAATGGCAAAATAAATTAGCCAGGCGTGGTGGTATACGCCTGTAATCCCAGCTACTCGGAGACTGGGGTCACCTGTGATCCCAGCTACTCAGGAGGCTGAAATATGAGAATCACTTGAACCTGGAAGGTAGAGGCTGCAGTCAGTCGAGATCATGCCACTGCACTCTAGCTTGGTTGACAGAGAAAGAGGCTCCATCTTAAAAAAAAACAAAAAAAAAGGCAAAATAGGCCGGGTACAGTGGCTCACGCCTGTGATCCCAGCACTTTGGGAGGCTGAGGCAAGAGGACTGCTTAAGCCCAGTTTGAGACCAGCCTGGGCAACACAGAGAGACCCTGTCTCTATTATAATTTCAAAATGTTTTTATTTAAAAAAGAAAAAAAAACAGCAAAATAACTCTGGGGCTATTAAGTTCTTAGAGGCAAAAGTAAGTCAATTTTGTAGGTTGTTTTTTTTTTTTTTTTTTGAGACGTAGTCTCGCTCTGTTGCCCAGGCTGGAGTGCAATGGTGCCATCTTGGCTCACTACAAGCTCCGCCTCCCGAGTTCACGCCATTCTCCTGCCTCAGCCTCCCGAGTAGCTGGGACTACAGGCACCCGCCACCACGCCTGGCTAATTTTTTGTATTTTTAGTAGAGACAGGGTTTCACTGTGTTAGCCAGGATGGTCTCAATCTCCTGACCTCGTGATCCACCCGCCTCGGCCTCCGAAAGTGCTGGGATTACAGGCATGAGCCACCGCACCTGAACTTTTTTTTTTTTTTTTTTTGAGACAGTGTCTTGCTCTATCCCCCAGGCTGGAGTGCAGTGGCATGATTTCAGCTCACTGCAACCTGGGTTCAAGCAGTTCTCCTGCCTTAGCCTCCTGAGTAGCTGGGATTACAGGCACCCACCACTACACCTGGCTAATTTTTTGTTTGTTTTTTTTTGAGACGGAATTCCACTCTTGTTGCCCAGGCTGGAGTGCAATGACATGATCTCGGCTCACCACAACCTCTGCCTCCTGGGTTCAAGTGATTCTGCTGCCTCAGCCTCCCAAGTAGCTGGGATTACAGGCATGCACCACCATGCCTGGCTAATTTTGTATTTTTAATAGGGATGGGGTTTCCCCATGTTGGTCAGGCTGGTCTCAAACTCTGGACCTCAGGTGATCTGCCCGCCTCGGCCTCCCAAAGTGTTGGGATTACAGGCGTGAGCCACCGCGTCCGGCTAAAAGAGAAATCTTCAGCTAATTCCTGCTTTATGGCCAGTTTTTGTCTACCCTCACAGAGCCTTGCCAATGCACTATGTATACAGACGTGTACACAAAGGAGCTCCTGCCACTGGGGGCCCAGAGACGACACTATAGGGACCAGGCAGGGCCATGAGGCCAGCACCCCTGATGCTAGGTAGGATTCCCTCTTGGAGTGAGGGCTCTTCCCATGAGTCACAAGAGGGCCAAATTACCTTCTCTTGAGCACATCATGATGTGCCTTGGGAAGCACTGTTACCAGCATTCTAGAAGGGAGCCATGAGATCAAGGATGTGGCCAGGCTCCGGCTACTCTTCACTTATTTTGCTTTTCATTTATACTTGTACCTCTTAAGATTCTCTGCCATGGAATGTCAAACTTCACGTCTCATCATGATGAAAGTAGCTCAGTGTGGGCACAATCATCTCTAAGCCAAGATGCTGACTTTCCCCTTTCCCGCCCCCTTGCACACCCCCCACAGTGTACCCTTGGCAGGTGCACTGCTAACAGTGGGCTGCCGTGCTGTGGGCACCGGGCCCCAGGGCCTCCCAGGGCAGGCTCCCATTCGGGCTTGGCTGCTCAGTGGAGGTGGGCTTCTCTGTTGCTCACATGCAAGACGGGAACGGTGTACCTCTGACAGGGCTTGGCTGTGTGTCCCTTCCAAATCTCATGTTGAAATGGGATCCTCAGTGTTGGGGTGGGGCCTGGTGGGCGGTGTTTGGGTCATCGGGCGGATCCCTCATGAATGGCTTGGTGCCCCCTGGCAGGAATGAGTGTGTTCTCACTCTATGACCTGGTTGTTTCAAGGAGCCTGGTCCTCCCCACTCTCTCTTGCATCCTCTCCCGCCATGGGACACGCCTGCTTCCCCTTTGCCTTCCGCCATGAGTAAAACCTTCCTGAGGCTTCCCCAAAAGCAGACGCAGGCACCATGCTTCTTGTCCAACCGGCAGAACCGTGTGCCAAATAAATCTTTTTTCTTAAACAAATTACCCAGCCTCAGGTATTCCTTTATTGCAACACAAAACAGACCGACACAACCTACTTTGCAGAAGTATTGCAATGTTCAGAAACGGTTCTCTCTCACCCCTCACTAAATGGTGCTTTTTGGTTCAAGGTTGTATAGAATGGTACAATTTAAGAAACCAAGGATCTAAGATTTTGCCTAAAAAAAACCGAATCGAATGAAGAATTCGCTCATATTTTTCTACTAAAAATTGAAATACTACAAAGAAACAAAACCAAAACCACATTCAGTTCTTTTATTTAATTTTCTAGTGGACAATTTACATATCTCCCTCACCCTGTCTTTTAAGTTAGTGTGACAATTTTCCATAATAAACTACTTAAAGAGAAGCTTTGGTCAAGAATGGAATGAAATCGCAAAAAAACAAACAAAAAAAATTACTGCCTTAAAAAAACCAACACTTTCACCAATTTTATATTCAAACAAAACCACACGGCATTGGCGTGATATGTGTTTTCAGTGTTTCCTTGGGGCTGGCTTCCTCGCCATCGTGCCACGGCACAGCTGCAGTCGGCCACAGTTTGTCATGCTGGATGGCGGAGGCTCACTCAGCTTCACATTATCCGGAGGCCCTGGATGGAAGACTCGAGGGTCTTGGAAAAGGTGGGAAGAGCACTGATGTCACTGAGGAGTGTCCACCCCGAGGTAGGTATGACACCACTCCCTCTTCCTCAGGGAAGGTTCTGCCTGTCCCCACCCTGAACCTGGCCCTGCCCCACCTGAAACAGGATCTCCCAGGACTCACCCCGCAGAGACACTCCAGGCCGGGGCTCCCCCTGCTGGCTCCTCCAGGCCAGGTGTGCCTTTTCCCCACTGCCCCACACACAGGCTCTGGGCACACTCCTCACTCTTTTTTTTTTTTTTAAAGATAGGGTCTTGCTCTGTTGCCCCAGGCTGGAGTGCAGTGGTGTGACCACAGCTCACTGCAGCCTCCAACTCCTGGGCTCGAGTGATCCTCCTGCCTCAGCTTCTCAAGTAGCTGGAACTAAAGGCATGCGTCACTGCACCTGGTTTTTAAAAATATATATATGTATATTTTTAAATAGAGACAGGATCTCACTGTGTTGCCCGGGCTGGTCTCGAACTCCTGTGCTCAAGACAGGAAAGCAGTGAGGAGAAACGAGCCTCAGCTTCCCAAAGTGCTGGGATTACAGGAGTGGGTCAGTGCGCCTGGCTGCACCTGGCTTTTTTATAGAGATGGGGTCACGCTATGTTGCCCAAACTGGTCTCAAAACTCCTGGCCTCAAGCGATTCTCCCACCTCGGCCTCCCAAAGTGCTGGGAAGACAGGCATGAGCCACTGCGCCTGGCTACCTAGAGCTCTTTTTTCTAGTTCCATCCGTGCTTCCGGAGGACCACACCACGGGCAGCGCCTCAGAGGCAGTGTGCGCTCTCTGAAGCCCAGGGCTGCCCTGGGTGTGCTGCACTTGCAGCTGAGGATGCTCGCCTGTGCCTTCTCAACTCACAGTCCCTCCCTCCAAAACCCATCGCAGCTCAGGATGCCGCTCAGGTGCAACCTGTTCCCTGCAGTCCACGCATCCCCCCAGATTCCTCTGTGTGAAAACAGAGGCACTGGCTTCTCTTCTGAGCTCTGCCGAATCCCCTACCCAGCCCCCGTATCCACCTCTCTCTTCTACCAGACAGGCTTGTTCAGATTGGATATTCTCAGTGCTCAGCATCATGCATGGCACCCAGGAGATATGTACTAAATGTTTATTAAATTAATTAGTGTCAGCTATAAATATGTATCTATATAGTTAAACCTGGGCTGGTGTCCAATAGGGCCTGTTTCCAAAACAGCACTCCATTTTTCCTCAATGAATAAATGGACATCTAGAAGTAAAAATTCCAGTTCACTGAGAATGTGCCGTTCTTCTGCGGATGACTTTTAGGTTTTAAAGAGATCTCTGGCTGAGCGCAGTGGCTCACGCCTGTAATCCTGGCACTTGGGGAGGCTGAGGCGGGTGGATCACCTGAGGTTGGGAGTTCGAGACCAGCATGTCCAACGTGGAGAAACCCCATCTCTACTAAAAACACAAAATTAGCTGGGCGTGGTGGCACATGCCTGTAATCCCAGCTACTTGGGAGGCTGAGGCAGGAGAATCGCTTGAACCCCAGAGGCGGAGGTTGTGGTGAGCCGAGATTCTGCCATTGCACTCCAGCCTGGGCAACAAGAGCGAAACTCTGTCTCAAAAAAAAAAAAAAAAAAAAAAGAGAGAGATCTCCAAGGCTGGCATGGTGGCTCACGCCTGTAATCCCACCACTTTGGGAGGCCAAGGTGGGCAGATCACATGAGGCCAGGAGTTCAAGACCAGCTTGGCCAACATGGTGAAACCCCGTCTGTACTAAAAATACAAAACATTGCCGGGTGTTGTAGTGTGCTCCTGTAATCCCAACTACTTGGGAGACTGAGGCAGGAGAATCGCTCCAACCCGGGAGGCGGAGGTTGCAGTGAGCCAATATTGCACCACTGCACTGCAGCCTGGGCGACAGAACAAGACTCCGTCTCAAAAAGAAAGAAAAAAAAACGAGAGATTTCCAGTTTAATGTCTTACATTAGGACATTAAACTGTATACTAGATTTAACATTTTGTTTCAAGAAATGAGAAACATTCTTCTCATAAGAGTTTTGTAAAAATATTCACGGAGCATGGTGGTGCATGCCTGCTGTCCCAGCAGCTTGGGAGGCTGAGGTGGGAGGGCTGCTGGAGGCAAGGAGTTGGTAGCTGCAGTGAGCCATGATTGTGCCACTGTACTCCAGCCTGGGTGACAGAGAAGGAGCCTATCTCTTAAAAAAAAAAAAAGTTTTAACACAAACAAAATTTGTTCTGTTAGGTAGAAAATACCTTGAAATCCCAAATTGTCATGGCTCCATCGATGCCAGTAGTGCAAAATTTGCGACAATCTTGCTTGTCCACCTCATAAATAGAGACTTGACTGAAAAAAAGCAAAGCAAAAGAGATCGTAAGGTATGTAGTGGAAGTGAACACAAATATTCCTGACTAATAGTGTAAGGGCAGCTTAAGGAAATGAATTATCTTCTTTATTTTTTAAATAGAGCTGGGATGCGGGTCTCATTATGTTGCCCAAGCTGGTCTTGAACTCCTGGGCTCAAGTGATCCTCCTGCTTCAGTCTCCCAAAATGCTGGGATTACAGGCATAAGCCACCACGCTCCGCCAGGAAATGAATTATCTTTTAACTCCTGATTATGAACTTATCCATGAACATTAGACTGCAACAATCTGGCTCAGAAAATACCCCAAAGCATATTATTACCAGATGTCCAGGAAAGACAAAACTGGCAAGGGGAGAAGTTAAGAACTTGCCTTGGTTAGCGTGACCTGGGGAAGCAGGAATGACCCAGCCCACACAGCACTCAAATGCTGGGAGCAGGTTGTGGGTAGGACCACAGCCATGGCGAAAACAGTATTTTTGTTTGTTTTTAAATAAACCAGAGGCATGATGAAGCATGACTGAATTCCATGGCTCCAAACAAAACCTCTCAAATCAGCCTCCAAGACAGCCAGTGCAGATAAGCCAACAGCCCTCCTTGAGTCTGAAGTGAATCATCATAAATGTTAGCAGCAGACACACCACTAGATTCCGACCAAGTCAAGCAGGGGAACAGATAAATGAAACAACTTGTCTTAGCCTAATTATCTGGAAGCTTTCAAGACAATCATCCATTGCTCAGACAATATTTTTCTTTCTCCTTTGAGATGTCTAGAACTTACCCCCCTCTTCCCCGACGCTGGGAAGGGGATGGCAAACTATGGCACACACTGCCTATTCCCGTACAGCCTGTGAGCTTAAATAAAAAAAAAAAAAAAAAAAACAAAGGCCAGGTGCAGTGGCTCACGCCTGTAATCCCAGCACTCTGGGAGGCCGAGGTGGGCAGATCACGAGGTCAGGAGATCGAGACCATCCTAACACAGTGAAACTCTGTCTCTACTAAAAGATACAAAAAAAAAAAAAAAATTAGCCAGGCATGGTGGCGGGCGCCTGTAGTCCCAGCTACTTGGGAGGCTGAGGCAGGAGAAGGGCGTGAACCCAGGAGGCGGAGCTTGCAGTAAGCCAAGATCGTGCCACTGCACTCCAGCCTGGGTGACAGAGACTCCATCTCAAAAAAAAAAAAAAAAAGGGGGGGGTTTTACATTTTTATTTTATTTATTTATTTATTGAGATGGAGTCTCACTCTGTCACTCAGGCTGGAGTGCAGTGGTGCGATCTCGGCTCACTGCAACCTCTACCTCCCAGGTTCAAGCGATTCTCCTGCCTCAGACTCCCGAGTAGCTGGGATTACAAGCACCTGCCACCAGGCTGGCGAATTTTTGTATTTTTAATAGAGACGGGGTTTTGCCATGTTGGTCAGGCTGGTCTTGACCACCTGACCTCAAGTGATCCGCCCACCCCAGCCTCCCAAAGTGCTGGGATTACAGGCGTGGGCCTCTGCACCCGACCCGGCTTTTACATCTGGAAAAAAATTAAAAGGAGACTATTATTTCATGAAGTGAAAATTACATGAAATTCAAATTTGAGTGTCCATAAAGTTTGACGGGAACACAGCCACCTCATCTGTTTACATCGTCTGTGCCTGCTTTCCTGCCACAACCAGAGTTCAGTAGTTGCAACAGAGACCTATGGCCTCTAGAGTCTAAAATATTTACTATCTGGTCCTTTACAGAAAAAGTTAGCTGACACAGTTCTAGTGCAAAGAGCACCTAATTTCTGCAAATAAAAGACTAATCAGCAAGGGTTTGTTCTTTTCATTTTTCATCTAGAAGTGTCAGAGAGGCAATGAGAGCTTTTTCTTTCCTTAACACTTGGTCTGTATAGAAACGTAAGAGAAACTCACAAGAAGTAACTCGGAGTCATTCAAGACAGAGAAACCTAAAGAATGGAGAAAAGGTGAGTTTTGCTATAGAAGGAGAAACCTGAAGAATGTGGAGAAAAGGTAAGTTTTGCTATGCCTTCAGGTTCTTTTTTTTTTTTTTTTGAGATAGGATCTCACAATGTAGCCCAGGCTGAAGTATAGTGGCACAATCACAGCTCACTCCTCCCAAGTAGCTGGGACTACAGGTGCGTGCCAACACAGCCAGCTAACTTAAAAATTTTTTTGTAGAGATGGGGTCTTGCTGTGTTGCCCAGGATGGTATTGAACTGCTGGCCTCAAGTGATCCTCCTGCCTTGGCTTCCCAAAATGCTAGCATTACAGGTGTGAGCCATGGTGCCAGGTCTCTGGTTCTCATTTTTCAATACAGCATTTGCAGCCTATTTTACATAGAGCTGCCCCTTCTCCGCTGAAGATGAAGCACAACCTGCATTTCATTGTAATTCTCTCAAACAGGAAGTCTAGAGGTTTCCGTTACTTCTCCTACCATCAATACCACAATAAGATTCTAAACATAAAAGGCTTCTCAGTAAGGGAAAATCCCATGGGACCCAACTCTGAACACAGTAATTTAGAATATCAAGCATATATTTCTCCTCCAGGTGCCTTTTTTTTTTTTTTTTTTTTTTGAGACGGAGTCTCACTCTGTCACCCAGGCGGGAGTGCAGTGGCTCAATCTTGGCTCACTGCAACCTCCACCTGCCCGGTTCAAGCAATTCTCCTGCCTCAGCCTGCCGAGTAGCTGGGATTACAGGTGTGTACCACCACGCCAAGCTAATTTTTGTATTTTTTAGTAGAGATGGGGTTTTGCCATGTTGGCAAGGCTGGTCTCGAACTCCTGACCTCAAGTGATCTGCCTGCCTCAGCCTCCCAAAGTGCTGGGATTAAAGGTGTAAGCCATCATGCCCAGCCTCTCCTCTAGACCTTAAAAATCAAACTTTCAGGCCAGGCACGGTAGCTTACGCCTGTAATTCCAGCAATTTGGGAGGCTGAGGTGGTTGGATCACCTGAGGTCAGCAGTTTGAAACCAGGATGGCCAACAGGGTGAAACTCCGTCTCTACTAAAAATACAAAAAATTAGCCAGGTGTGGTGGCACACACCTGTAATCCCAGCTTCTTGGGAAGCTGAGGCAGGAGAATTGCTTGAACCCGGGAGGCAGAGGTTGCAGTGAGCCGAGATTGTGGCATTGCACTCCAGCCTGGGCAACAGAGCGAGACTCTGTCTCAAAAAAAAAAAAAAAAAATTAAACTTTCTGGACAAAACACAATTCTGTTGTCTTACATAATTGCATATACCTGATGAAAACCCAGTCGAGACACTCCTCAGCTTTGTCATCATGATGATAAGAAATTCTGTTCCTTTAATTAAATAATCTTCTTATTTGTATCCATTACTTGAAATGACAGCTACAGTTACCTTTTTCAACAGGCTGTAACTTCGCTTTCTGTTATGTGTGCACTACTGTGGGAACGCAGCATTCAGGAATGTCTCCTTTTGTTCTCGAGTAGCTGAGAAAGGGTACCCTAGGAAGCAGCTGCCCTGAGGCCCCACCACCTCAGATTGCAACAAGGTCTGCACTGCTCCTGCTGGCTGCTGCCTTGTAATCTGCACCTTGAAGGACAGAATGACCAGGTGGTGGCGACTCCCTCCCTACCATGAGCTGGAAATGAGAGCCTGGCGGTCGGGAAGATACAGACTTCTTGCTGCACTTGTCCCTGAAAGAATGTCTGGGCCTGAGGGGCATAGAGCTTTTGTAGGAACCCAGTAAGGAAACAGCGTGGGGCAGGAAGGCACCTTGTCACCTGACCACCTCTCTACAGACGGCACCTACGTGATGCTATTCTGGTGCAGCGTCTCCAAGGCCGTGTTGCGGTCCTCAGTTGTGGCTCTCTTGTCCATGTTGCGGAAGCGTTCCATGGCAGACATGTTGCGTTGGATGCTCTGTTTTGGAATGTCTAACTTGGAGACGAAGGTCAGGCAGCCGCGGTCATCGTAGTTAAAGAGCATTGGGCAGCAGTCATGGCCCTGAAACAAGACTCAGTCAGTCCCTGGAGGATGCACTGCCCACCGCCCACCTCCTTGGCAGAGTGTTCACCACGACAGGCCTCTCTTACTCTTTTTTTTTTTTTTTGAGACCGAGTCTTGCTCTGTTGCCCTGGCTAGAGTGCAGTGGCACAATCTCAGGTCACCGCAACCTCTGCTTCCCGGGTTCAAGTAATTCTCCTGCCTCGGCCTCCCAAGTAGCTGGGATTACAGGCGTCTGCCACCATGCCTGGCTAATTTTTGTGTTTTTAGTAGAGACGGGGTTTCACCATGTTGGCCAGGCTGGTCTTGAACTCCTGACCTCAAGTGAACCACCCGCCTTGGCATCCCAAAGTGCTGGGACTACAGGCGTGAGCCATCGTGCCCCACCCCCCTCTTACTCTTAAAAGTGAGCGGCCAGGCACAGTGGCTCACGGCCGGGCACGGTGGCTCACACCTGTAATCCCAGCACTTTAGGAGGCCAAGGTGGGCGGATCATGAGGTCAGGAGATTGAGACCATCCTGGCTAACATGGTGAAACCCCATCTCTACAAAAAATAAAAAAAATTAGCCCGGCGAGGTGGCGGGCGCCTGTAGTCCCAGCTACTCAGGACGCTGAGGCAGGAGAATGGCGTGAACCCGGGAGGCGGAGCTTGCAGTGAGCCAAAACTGCGCCACTGCCCTCCAGCCTGGGCGACAGAGCAAGACAGTCTCCAAAAAAAAAAGTGAGCTCTGAGGCCGGGCACGGTGGCTCATGCCCGCACTTTGGGAGGCCAAGATGGGTGGATCACCTGAGGATGGGAGTTCGAGACTGGCCTGACCAACATGGAGAAACCCCGTCTCTTCTAAAAATACAAAATTAGCCAGGTATGGTGGCACATGCCTATATTCCCATTTCCTCGGGAGGCTGAGGCGGGAGAATCGCTTGAACCCGGGAGGCAGAGGTTGCGGTGAGTCAAGATCACCCATTGCACTCCAGCCTGGGCAACAAGAGCAAAACTCCATCTCAAAAAAAAAAAAAAAAAAAAAAGCGAGCTCTGTTTCTTCTAAAAAACTGTTCTGCTTTGTGCTAGGGTGACAGAGCACACATTGTTCCCTGTCTGAGCATCACATACAGTGCACCCCGAGGGAGAATGAAGAAAAATACTCACAGCAGCCACGACGCTGTTCTCTGAGACAAATGACACACTCAGGAGTGGCAGGAACTC